>NC_041231.1:28712543-28715514 GCF_002837175.3 Physeter macrocephalus
GTGAGAGGCCCGCGTACCACCAAAAAAAAAAAAAAAAAAAAAAGGATTCTTTATTAGGGGTATAATAGACTCATTAAGCATCTTAATATCCCAGGCCCAGTCCGAAGATAATGTAATCCTTTGCACAGTGCTCTCTCCTTATGACCCCTCAAGAATAGACCACTCATGTTTTTGAGTCTTCTGACTTGTATTTAAAAACAACAACATGGGGCTTCCCTGGTGGCGCGGTGGTTGAGAGTCCGCCTGCCGATGCAGGGGAGCTGGGTTCATGCCCCGGTCTGGGAGGATCCCACGTGCCGCGGAGCGGCTGGGCCCGCGAGCCATGGCCGCTGAGCCTGCGCGTCCGGAGCATGTGCTCCGCGACGGGAGAGGCCACAGCAGAGGGAGTCCCGCATACCACAAAACAACAACAACAACAACAACAGCAAAAACCAGTGCCACAGCAAAAGATAGGACATGGTTTTAATGTTTGCAGTTAATTAATACTTTTTTAACATACACACAGCAATGCAGTATAATTGTGCTGTTCATCAGTTGCAAGATGTATAAAACATTAGCTCAAGGTACTCTAAAGGCAGTATAGTCTGATAATAGACCCCAAGTTCAAATACGTATCATTTCTTTTACTGTATCTTTGTAACTGTAGACGTAACTTTATTTGACCATAACAAAAGTCTAAATTTAAGGCTCTTCATGAATAGGAGACCTGGGTCAAAGATCTTCTTGCCCCTTCCCCTCCTCGGTAGGTATGGGATGCTACGAGATGACTCTTTGGACCCAGGTTTGGCTCTTTCTGATCCAGGTCCAGTTGCTTGTTAATGGAAGAAGCCAAAGTAGGCTAAGTAACAGTGATCCAAGGACTATCTAAGCAGCAAGATGGGCCCTACCAGAACTCCAGTTGTACCAGGGCTCAGCCTTCTCACGCTCCTGTATTTCTCACACTCCTGAAGGAAAACATTTAATTCCTTGGACCATTTCTTTGGAGGTTGCCACATTTCTAGTTGGGACTTCTCTCCTCTCCTGACCTCCCTATTAGAAGTGAGGCCATACTATCCTCTTAAGTGCTTTGCTTTGAAAAGTGAGACAGAATTTGGTTATACTAGAAATGAAGTCATTTTCAAGGTCAGCGGGCTTGAAAGATTTATTACTTGGGCTTTCTAATTGTAGTTGCTGTACATAAATGAACTTGACATTTTTCTCCTTTCCTGTCTCATAAGATAAGGTCATTGCAAACAGACCTTACAGGATTGTCAGAAGTTACAACTTCTGTATTCTTAGTTTTCATCATCAGCTGATTTTAGGGATGCACATTGCTTATTTCCATCTCTAAATGGTTTTGCACAGTGTCAACATCACTTAATTAGTGATATGGGGGGGGAGCGCATCTATTTCAGTGGAATTGTGAAAAAAAATGTTGCCTAAGTTGTAGATAAAATACTCTCTAGATGTATGACTTGAAAATGAGACATCCTATAAGACCATCAGATGAACTGAAATTTGGCGTGAGTTCTGATGGTTTGGTGCGTGACTATAAGTAAGTCTGAGAATCTACATGTTTTTGCCCCAGTGGAAAATGTGTGGCTAATACAGATTCTGTTGAATTTCAGGTTTGCTGCTTAATCTAGCCCTCGCATAGGCTACCTGCTAAAAGGTGGGCATTCAGCGTCCTTCATTAGGCTAGAATCAGACACCTCCTGCAAATCCACCACCGTCTGGGATCCTTTGGGGGAATTTTGTACCTTCTCGCTGTAGATATGGATGATTTACAAACTGAGAAGCAAACTGTCAGATACAACTAAAAAATATGGTATCTTTAGGGAACATGGAGTAGTTGAAAAAATAACTTGTTGATATAATTCTTGCTTTTTTTTTCTGAATTCATGTTGTATGTGTTAGGGGCCTGGCCTGGCCTGGTACATCAGCCTTTCTCCTTTCCTCTGTTCTTCCCTCCCTCCCACTGTCCTTCCCTCCTTCAATTTCTTACCCCCTCTCTCTTTTTTCCTTTCCTTACACCACAGACTGGTCCATTTCTTCCCCTTGTTCCAGACTCTGGCGGTAGAGCACAACACTCAATGACCATTAAAGGGGCCAGGTGTATTTGGGTTCTAACAGAGACCTTTAAAAAAAAAAGTTAAGGTAGAAAATAAATAAAACACATATAATAAGTTACGTAAGTCTGAAGTGCATAACTTGATGAATTTTTACATCCATGTGCACACCCACATGTCACACATACACACACTTCATCTATGTAACCATCACCGAGATCAATATATAGAACACTGAGCGTTCCAGCAGGCTCCCTCGTGTCTCCTCCTCTCTCCCAGAGGTAATCACGATTCTGACTTACCCCCCACTTGATTATTTTGCCTGTTCTTGAATTTCATGTAAATACAGTATGTATTATTTTGTTTTAACTTCTTTTTCATCCACATTGCTTGCAGGTAGCAGTAGTTTGATTTTTTGTTGTTGTTGTGCTGTCTAGTCTTACATTGTATGAATATACCACCATCTTTATCCATTCTTCTGTTGATTTAAACTATCTCCAGTTTTTAACTACTGCTGGGAACTTTCTTTTTTTTTTTTCCTTTTTTATTTATTTATTTATTTATTTATTTATTTATGGCTGCGTTGGGTCTTCGTTGCTGCGCTAGGGCTTTCTCTAGTTGTGGCAAGCAGGGGCCACTCCTCGCTGCGGTGCGCGGGCCTCTCTCTGCGGTGGCTTCTCTTGTTGCGGAGCACCGGCTCTAGGCGCGCGGGCCTCAGCAGTTGTGGCACGCGGGCTCAGCAGTTGTGGTGCACGGGCCCAGTTGCTCCGCAGCATGTGGGATCCTCCCGGACCAGGGCTCGAACCCATGTCCCCTGCATTGGCAGGCGGATTCTTAACCACTGCACCACCAGGGAAGCCCTGGGAACTTTCTTTTTTTTTTTTTTTTTTTTTTTTTTTTTTTTTTTTTTTGTGGTATGCGGG
>NC_041231.1:28716654-28801294 GCF_002837175.3 Physeter macrocephalus
GGCCCAGCCGCTCCGCGGCATGTGGGATCCTCCCAGACCGGGGCGCGGACCCGGTTCCCCTGCATCGGCAGGCGGACGCGCAACCACTGCGCCACCAGGGAAGCCCGGGAACTTTCTTATGTAAGTGGATGTATGCACTCATTTCCTACCTAGGATTGTTGGTTCCCTGTGTAGGCATATGTAGGCATAAGCAGCTAAGCTACAACAGATATTGCCAAACAGATTCCAAAGTTATTGTACCAATTTGCACTAGTACCTGCATGCGTGAGAGTTCCAGTTGTTCCTTGTCCTCACCAACATTTGTTATTGTCAGCCTTTCTGATGTTTCGTCATCCTGGTGGATATGCAGTGGTATCTCATTATGATTTGAATTTTCATTTTTTCTGATATAGAATATTGAGCACCTTTTCAAATGTTTATTGTCTGTTTGGAGACTTTTTTATTGTGAAATACCTGTTGAAATCTTTTCCCGTTTTTCTTTTTAATTGGGTAGTTTGTCTTTTTCTTGCTGATTTGTAGAAACAGCTGGGTTTTAATCCTGACTCTGCTTCTTATTAGTGGTGCTTGGACAGGTTGCCTCACCTTTTTGAGCTGCATCTATAGGATGGGTCCAATAATACCTGTTTTGTAGGTTGTGGTGAGGATAACTTGAAGAAGTGGATGTTAATGACTGGCTGTGGTTCCAAGCACAGAGAAGGCATGGGTGACTAGTATCTAAATTGAGAAAAAAATCTATTCTAATATCAGATGAGCAGCCCATTAAGATATTTTAATATATTTCTTTCTCTTTCCCAATGTCCTCTTTTCTTTTTTATATTAGTAGTACAAAAGGAAAGACAGTGGCCATATGCATAATACATAATAGGCCAAAGTGACTGATCCCTTACAAAGGATCACTAGAAGTATCTATTCTCCTAAGAATTTTGTGCTTGCAACTGGGACAAATGAGAACCAGAAGAGAGTTTCTGAAAAGAAGAGAATAAGATAAAATGCAGATGTAGGACCCAATTAAAGAAATCTGCCTGCCCTGGGTAGTGGTGGGAAGCATGTCTTCTATTTCCTCTTTCTTCTTTGTCAGCCAGCTTCTTGAGACTTCGTTTCCTCATTTGCAAAATAGGAGTAACGATACCTTCCTTAAAAGTTTGTCAGGAGGCCTGGCACAGTCTTGGTCGCCTGTAACCACTTCACATCTGGAGGATTCTGGGATGGGTCACGGTCACGGTGGTGGTGTTAGCCGTGATTGGATGGTGGTGATGGTGTTGAAGATGCTGACTGGAGCACTTCTGCTAGGAGACTTGTCGCCAGCCCAAGTGTAGAGCTGTTTCAGGGACAGAGGCAATGGCAGTTTCAGGGAGTAGTGTGAGCTGCAGCATGAGGTGGGAAGGCCAGAAACGGGGAAGGAAAGAGTCCTCTGCTGTGGGAGCAACCAGCACAGGATGCCCATTTGTACACCAGATTCGTGTATGTTGGAGTTGATATGGGCCTCCCAAAGCATATTACTGTGATCGATTATCTGTTCCTAAAATATATAGAAATCAGAATAGGAAACATATCCTAGTGACACAGGCAGTTATTGAAACTCGCCTCGGACACCCATATCAGCAGTGACCAGAACCTGGTTTCAAGGGAACTTCCTGGAAAAGCAGCCTCCTTCAGACTTTCAGACCCGCTGAGAGGCACAGGGTTATGACTGCTGAGTAAACACAGGCTTTGGATGTGGACAGAGCTAGGTTTGACAAACAGCCCCTCCATTCTCTGGCTCTGTGATCTAGGATAAATTACTTCCCGGAGGTTTCCTAATTTATAAAATGGGGACAATAGTATCATCCCAATAGAATTGTGGTGAGAGTTAAGTGACATAATACATAAGAAGCACCAAGAGAGGCCCTGGCAGGTAACAGGTACTCAAACTGCAGAAATATATCCATGTATCTGATGAGTCGACAGTGCACACTCTATTTCCATGACAACTGTTTAGTGAGCAGAGTGGAGTGATGCAGAGGAGGAGAGGGTCTTTCGATGTAACCAGGAGCACTTGCTAGACCTTTTCTCTGGGTTGTGGATAAAAATGGGCTTTCTTGCAGCATTTGGTCTCTGTAATTCTTCCACTACAGTGTTTAGTGTTAGAGCAGTTACAGTTGAGATAAGTCTGCTGTGTGACTCACCCACCATCAGGGCCAGCTTGGACAATTTATAATTTACTAACATAAGGCCCACTGATAGGCACATTCAAATGGTGCATACTGTAGGCTTAACTCATTCTCTCTTCCTCATTAACTCTGATCTGCTGAAAGCCCTTCAGCACACCCTAGAGGTAGGATAGGATAGACCAACTGGAAAGGACTAATTGGCCCCCATGGGCTAGTTTTTCTCTTATTGCCAGCTCTTGTGTTTCTCTATCCCTGAGTCTTTGCGTACCTGCAAGAAGATAAGCACTCCCTACAGTGGTGCCCCGCCCCCAAGCAGCACACTTGCCTTTCACGTCACACTCCCTGGCAAGTATCAAATCTGTGTTTCATGCCCCCTTTACTTACTTATTGTGACAGATGTATTCAGAAGCTCATTTGGCTGGTATATGAGTATAGTGACAAGTTCTAACGTGCACGTGGTGAATATACTGTTGGGAGTCCTAATTTGTGTCCTAAAGGCAGCAGGAGTCAAAAGACACAAAGATGATGCTGTAGGTTCAGTGTAAGTTGCACAGCTTCAAGGAGGGAGGGGTGTGGTCTTGTACAACAGGTCATTTGTAGAGAGATGTGGTCATACAAATGTAAAGAGTCAGTTTTGACAGCATCCCTTGTGCAATCAAAGTCTAAGGTTCCTGGAACTTTGATCTGTGATTGTGCATTGCAGGATCATTCTTCTCCTTTAGCTATCTTAAATTGCATATTTGCATTGCATGAGCCATTTTTGGTTGTAATAGCTGGAAGCTTGCTTTTTCTGCATTTTCTTGGAAAACCTGTAGAAAAAGCTCATTTGTGTTCCATCCAAGAAGATGGTCATCTTTCACACTTTGAAGAGAAGTAATGCTAGAATTGTGGCGTTTGAAGGTAAATGTTCCATGTCTGCCCTATTTCCATTTCTTGTTGAAGAAAGCCATAGGAATTCTCTTTATTTCCCATTTGCTGTTTGGTCCCCCTGTTGACTTAGAAAAGCCAGAGAATTGTCAATGGAGTTGTTTCTTCATAAAGGGGTCTCTTCCTCACACTTTCATGGCAACTCAAGTTAAAATCCAGCTGGAAAATACTATCTCAAGCTGATATATATATTTTTAATGGTGGAAATCAAAGGTTATTATAAGGAAAATACCCATCTCTTTGGGTATATAAATACCCAAAGCTAAGTGATACGCCATTTATCTTTGACGTATGGAAGTCATTATCTTCCATAAGTCATGAAAAAACATGAACAACAGAAACTCCAATGTCACTCTTCTTTTACATGTTGATCTTATTATATTCAGGCCCTTTGGTCACTTTAAAAAGCATCAAATAGAAGGAGACACTTCTATTTTCCCTCCTAACACTATTTTCCTTAATAACCAAAATATTTGTTATTTCTTATAATCATTATAAACTGATGTCCATATCTAACTAGACATCATTTTCCAGACAGAACTTGGCTGCAGAATCTAAACAACACAGATTAAATTATTATCATTTGAAGAGTGTTTTTCATTTTTATCGGTATCTCCCTTGGTCTGTTAGCACCATTATTTCTTGATTCTCAGAAAGTAAGAAATCAATACTTTTTTCTGCATTTGGCTGTTGTTGAACATAGATGTAGATGTTTAATGTGGCAGTTTTCTTTTTTCCTGGAAAGCTGTTAATTCATAGATGTATCTTAAAATTAATGACATCTTAGAACTAAGAAAATTTTGGTGTTATAAAAATTACCAGGCTACTGCTTTAGTTCCTTAGGGATTTTGCCTTCAATTAGAATAAATTGCCATTCGGTGGCAATAATACTTCCCTCTTATCTCCTCTCCATGGTTCACTCAATGGCACAGAAAATTTAGTCCAAGTCTCCAGTGAACACCTTAATTTTTTTCATTCCAAATTAATTTTTCTCTTATGTAAGCAATACATACCATTTTTTCATTAAAAACAAAAGCATCACAATAAATTTTAATATCCTCTTTAACCATCCCACCCTCATACTGTTTTCATTTGTCTTCCCCAAAGGTGACCATAGATTGCCATTTAAAATTATTCCTCTGGGATATTTTTCTAATCATTGATAAATATATATGTAAGAATCCACAGAAAATGGATAATATATAGTAGAGAGAGAGTGTGTGTGTTTGGATTAACATAAAGGGTACCACACTCTTCTTTGAAAGTCTTGGTAAAATCTGTCTGCAAAGCATCCTGGCCTGGGACATGATTTTTTCCTTATAAAAGCTAGGAAAAGGGGGCGAGGAGATAATTCTTTAACTCCATTTCATTTTGGTTACAGTCATTGCTCTACTCAGGATTCCTACTTCTTCTTGAGCTAGTTCCATTAATTTATTGCCCTCAACAATGATCTATTCTAATTAGACTTTGAAATTAACTGGTATAAAGCTGTACATGGTATTCTCTTATACATGAAAATAAATCTCATATATTTTTAATGCCACCTTTTTTCCTCTGAAGTTGATTTCTTTTGTGATTTCTCCCCACCCTCCCCAACCCAGGGTCATATTTGCCAAAGGCTTTTCAATTTGATTAGTCCTGTCATAAAAATAGCTTTTTCTCTTGATTTTTTCTTTATTGCCTACAGTTACCTGTCTATAATTCTACCTTAATTTCATTATTCCCTTTTTCTACGTTTTAAAAACAACTTTACGGAAATGTAATTCACATACTATACAGTTCACACTGTTTTTAAAAATTTAGTGTTTTTTAGTATATTCACAAGATTGTGCAGCTGTCACCACAATCTAATTTTAGATGTTTTTTATTTCCCTCCAAAAGAATCCTAGACTCATTAACAGTTATGCCCCATTTCCTCCCAAATCCCATAGCTTCAGGAAACTACTAATCTATTCTCTGTCTATAAACTTGCCTGTTCTGGACATTTCATATCAATGAAATCATACAGTATGTAGCATTTTGTGTCTGGTTTCTTTAACTTAGCATAATGTTTTCAAGGTTCATCCAAGTTGCAGCATGTATCAGTACTTCATTCCTTTTTATTGCTGAGTAATATTCTATTGTATGGATATACCGCATTTATTAATTCATTTGTTAGTTGGTGGACATTTGGTTTATTTCCACTTTGGGCTATTATGAATAATGTTGCTAGCAACATTCATGTACAAGTTTTGTGTAAAGGTATGTGTCTTCATTTCTCTTGGCTATAGATCTAGGAATAGAGTTTCTGGGTCCTCACCAATACTTTTTAATGATGGCCATCCTAGTGAGTATGAAGTGGTGTATCGGCAGGCGGACGCGCAACCACTGCGCCACCAGGGAAGCCCCACCAATACTTTTTAATGATGGCCATCCTAGTGAGTATGAAGTGGTATCTCATTTTGGTTTTGATTGGCATTTCCCTAATGACTAATGATGTTGCACTTCTCATTTGCTTATTGGCCACCTGTGTATTGTCTTTGGAGAAATGTCTGTCCAAGTACTTTGCCCATTTTTTAATTGGGTTATTTGTCTTTTTGTTGTTGAGTTGTAGGGGTTCTTTATATAGTCTAGATGCAAGTCCCTCATCAGGTATGTGATTTACAAATATTCTCTCCCATTCTGTGGATTGTCATTTCACATTATTGGTAATATTGTTTTCACCACAAAACTTTTTGATTTTGATGTAGTATAACGTACCTATTTTTCCTTCTGTTGCTTGTGCTTTTGGTGTCATTGTCTAACCCAAATTTACTCCTGTGTTTTCTTCTAAGAGTTCTATAGTTTTAGGTGTTACTTTTGGGCCGGTGATCCATTTTGAGTTACTTTTTATGTAAGGTATGAGGTAGGTTTCTAACTTGATTCGTTTGTATGTGCATATCCAATTGTCTCAGAACTATTTGTTGAATTTTCTTTCATGTTTTAAAAAATTCATTTCATTTTTATTTTTATAGCTTCATGAATAGAAAGCATAAGTCATTAATTTTCTGTCTCTCCTGTTCTCTAATAAATGCATTCAAGGCTATAATTCCCTTCTGTGTAGGAATCTAGGTCTATCCCACAGATTTTATTATTATTATTCTTGATAATTTTTCCTTCTTTTTCTGTTAATTTCTGTTTTTATTGCATTTTACGCCATTAAGGTGGCCTGTATTATGTCACATAATAAACTTGAATATAATTTTATCCAAAGGACATTTCTATTTAAAAATACCTATAAAGTCTTTTTTTTCAACCCTATAGATGTATTATACTTCCTTTTACACCCAGCAGTGCTCTGTACTTGGTATGTGCTAATACATATTTAAGGGAAGACATATGCAGAGCAAGCTTTTAGAGGCAATCCACACCTAAATGTTAGAAATGGTTGATGTGACAGTAATAACTAACACTTACTGAGTACTTTTCTCTGTGCCAGGCACTCATATAAGTACGTTGCCCAGTATTTACTCGCTTAGTCTTCATAACAATCCTATGAGGAAGGAATTCTTTATTCCCATTTTACAGGTGAGAAAGTGGAGGTGTAGCAAGGTGGAGTCTCTTAGCCAACGATTCACATCAAGAGAGAGCCAGAGGGGTGGGTTTTGAACGCAGCTAGGGTGGCGCCAAATGCCACTCTGATAACTACTACGTTCTATTGCCTCCCAAGTGGTCACTTTTCCACAACATTTCATTGGTCTGATTCCTAGTCGTTTCTGTAATTGCTTTGAACACAGTCAGTGAAGGAAATTCTTGGCCCTTTTCTTTCCGTTGTTTGTTAAATAGTGTTGTAAAGAAGTGTCTACATTTTGTTGCCACTACTCTAAACTGTGCCCTCAAGACAGTGCATAGCTCGACCTTGAGGTTTAGAAGTCAGACACCCAGGAAGGAAGGCTAGCCCAAGACCTTATGGATTTTAATTTTTTGTGTGTGACAAAAGAAAATTCAGAAGAAATGCAATTAAGCATCTCTCCTGGCTTAGGCTGCAGACCACACAAGCTCAGAGAGTCTCAGTTTTTGAGATCAAGTGTCTACACTGATTAAAAACCAAGTAGATTTTCATGGAATCTTTTCATTGTGCCTCACTTATACATAGAGAAACCTGGTCTCTGGAGCTCTAGTTGAAAATAATTTGTTATTGTTAGGCATATTTCCAAACCAAATTAGGGCTATTTTTCTCCCCTTATTGAGGATTGGAAAGCTACATCCTTGAATACTTATTGAATAAAAGTTCCCTTCTTTCTTTCATAAAGAGAATGGCTTTTATATTTTTGTTCCCATCGGTGCAGTCTCTAAGCAGATTCCTAGCAAAAGAGCAATTTAATTTGTTCTGCACAATCATTTTCTTGTGGAAAACTAATAACACACAAATTCCATTTTTCAGCATTAGGTTGTAGCTAAAGGCTTTGAAAGTTTTATGTGGAATCAGCTTTCCTTTTTCTTTCTTCTTTTTTGATGATGATCGAGAGGGGAAATGATGTAAATGTTCACATGTATTATGTACATGGTTGATAAAGAAACCATCCCCTTAAGTTTTTATTGTTTCTCGCAAACCAAGAATGTAAGCTAATACTTTGCATTCAGCTCTCAAGGCCTTTCCATCTTCCTAAAAGTAGATGTGAGACAAGAATGAAGCAAACGAAAATGTTTTTCTTCCAACGTGTCTCATTCACTGTTTCTAACGGCCGGGTGACATCCAGGGTGCTGGTGTGTGCATTTTGCTAAGCCCCGGGAGCTGTTCCAGTTTGCAGGTGTCCTCAGAAGTAGAAGATGGGGGCTTTCATTTTGTGAGTACTCTTTATATAGAGATAACGTCATAATAACAATGATAGGTGACATTTAGTAGCACCTTTTATGTGTGGTGAACTGTGTCAGGCACTTGTATATATTATCCTCACAAGTAGGTAGTTTTGGTACCTTTTACACATGGAGAAACAGGTGCTGCAGACCTAGCAAAGTAAGTTACCTCCATGCCCACAGCAGGAAAGTGGAGAGATGGGGCTAGAACCCAGTGAGTCTGACTCCAGAGTTGCGTCTTTTGACCATCATAAGTGACCAGAAGGATGAGGGGCTTTAGAAATGCCATCCCTCCACATCCCGGTTTGTGCAGGAAACAGACAGCAAGACAGACATGCACACAGTGACTGCTTACTGAGTAGCAAATACCGAAGGAAAACATTTTGTTTTTTCATCTGCTGCAAAACCCAGCTGATACTGCATTCAAGGGAAAGATTTCTGTTACCTTGTGATTTGGATGGCTCTGCTGCCCTCTCACCTTTCCCTCCCTCACTCCACTTTACTGTCACATGAATCCTGGCCCTCTACCCACGTTGAATCTAGGTTCCTCATTGTCCTTGGCCTCTCTTCCCACTAGGAAGAGACATGTCCCTTGCTTCCTCCCTCACTTTTCTTATTTTCTTGTCATTCGTCCCCTCAGAACATTCCTCCTGCCCCGTCATCTCCTCCTGTCCGAACTGAGTCAGGAATTCTCCGAGGATGGTTGCACGTGGCTCTGTCACACCTGGGTTGGGGAAAGGCAGGCAGCAGATGCCTCCTTCCTTTGACAGTCTGCGGGGTTCTCTGCCTTACAACGAGTGGCTGACGTTTCTAAGGACTGGCCATTTGCCAATAGAGAAGAAATGTGTGTCTTTAGAGCCAGAGGGCTTTCAATAAAGTTTTCTTGCTAGGGAGGGTGGGGGCTATAGGGGAGGGTTGCGTCATCAGAAACAGAGTGGAGATGATACCACTAGGCTCTTACACACTGTTTTAAAGAGTGGATTTGAATGGCACAGAGATAAGCCTTAAAGAAACAGCTTGATTCTGAACCAGTTTCTACCTTGAATTCTTGACGTGGCTATTCCTTGAAAGTAGATTTCGCAAATTAATATTCTATTCTCCATCCACCTTTAACTCCAAGGAAAACTATTATTTCAGACATCAGAGTTATTATCTTTGAGATTCCCTCCAGAGTTGACGAAGAGGCAGAAGGGCAGCAGTGGGTCCTACCTGAAGGCGCTTGGAAGCCTGCTGCCCCTCCCTCTTGGGAAGTCAGGGTTGCATCCCTAGCCAAGAGAATCACCCCCCCCCCCCCCCCCCCCCCCCCCCCCCCCCCCCCCCCCCCCCTCGCGTCATCAGAAACAGAGTGGAGATGATACCACTAGGCTCTTACACACTGTTTTAAAGAGTGGATTTGAATGGCACAGAGATAAGCCTTAAAGAAACAGCTTGATTCTGAACCAGTTTCTACCTTGAATTCTTGACGTGGCTATTCCTTGAAAGTAGATTTCGCAAATTAATATTCTATTCTCCATCCACGTTTAACTCCAAGGAAAACTATTATTTCAGACATCAGAGTTATTATCTTTGAGATTCCCTCCAGAGTTGACGAAGAGGCAGAAGGGCAGCAGTGGGTCCTACCTGAAGGCGCTTGGAAGCCTGCTGCCCCTCCCTCTTGGGAAGTCAGGGTTGCATCCCTAGCCAAGAGAATCACCCCCCCCCACCGCCCCCACCCCCGCCCCGGCTTCCCCGACCCGTCCACCCAGCCTCCTGCATCTTGCAAATGGAGTAGCCTCGTTTCCCGCCTTTCCTTGGCCAGGGGCTCCCCCAGGACCTCGCGGGCGATGGGGACCTGGCATGCCTGGCGGGAGAGGCAGTGCCCGCCTTGCTGGGCTCCCGCCGCTCCGCAGGTGGGGCCCTAATCCCCCTGGCCTAGATATCCGGCAGCCTCTAGGAACCCGGGCTCTGTGATGTAATGCTCTTTTTTCACACTCCCGGCTTAAATACAGATGGAAATTGTTGTCATGTGTTAGAAATGTCGCCAGTAATATAAAAGGCGCAAGCTTCGGCATCTCGTCTCCCTTCTCGCACAGTCACCTGCTCCTGCCGCCAGCGCCGTCTTCCCTCGCAAAACCTCTCCGTGGTCAGGAGGCCGAGGTGCCTCCAGCTCGCCTAGAAAGGGGTTCGGATCCCCCCACCCCCCCGCCTCTCTTACAGCCGCTGCAGAGCCGAGGACAGGAGTGGTGGGAGGCTCTTTCAGGCTCACAAAGGGAAGGATTAATCTTGGCGATTGGGCTGGGATTTGCAGGCAAGTACAAGTGGTCCAAGATCGCCCCCTCGCCGCCCCCGCAGGCGCCTGCCCACCTCTGGATTCGAAAGATCCGCCCCTGGAGGAAGCCTGGGCACAGGCAGGCGGCGGCAGAGGCGCCCCGCCGCCCGAGGTTTGCGCTTGGGTTGTGGGAACATCCATGGAGGTGAAGATGCCATGTGTGGTGTGTGGACCAGAGAGGAGGGGCGGGGAGAAACCGGGCCAGCTTGGGAGGGCCAGATGGCTGCGGCTGCGTTCTAATTCACCGGGCAGGCCCGTTTGGCCGGGCAGGGCGGGCGCGGGAGGGCGGGGAGAGAAAAAAAATCAGGGGTCAGTGGGTAGGCAGAGGCCGGGCTCTGGAGCAGATGCCTGGCGAACAATGGGGCTTTTGAAGGAGACGCTGGAGGAAGTGTGGCGCGCGCTTTGTATTGCCTCCTCCGCATTGCAGGTTGGAATCGGGCAGCTAAATTTTAATGAAGTGCATTCCAAAGTGTGCTCGTCAGCCTGGGCTTTCGAGCGAGGGGCTCGGCTGAATGGGGACCGACGGTGGGAGGGGGAGGGGGCCGCCGAAATGAGTTCCCGATGGATGGAAAAGGAGGAGATGAAAGCCTGCTCAGTGTGGAGGGCAGGGGAAGGGATGGGGGGAAAAGTCAATACGTCCCTGTGCATATTAATAGGCTCCAGCAGGTGTTGGGAAATGTATGTTGCTGCATTGTTCCGGCGCCCAGGCTGGGGAAGGCGGGGGAGAGGCTGAGCTACTTCTCCCGGGCGCGGTGGGCAAATGCCTTTGCACTTTGAAGGGCTTTACAAGCTCCCGGGGAAATGAAGGGGAATGAGCTGCCAGACCCTCCTCCCGTGTTCCCCATTTTTAAAAGAAAGAGAGTAAGTGCAGAAGGCTTTTTAAGTTTCCTGGAAATTAACATGTGTGTGTCAGAGCGCTGTCTCATCTAGATAAGGTATGCACGTCTGTGGGCAACCAGAAAATAGAAAGCAGGATCTAGAGTCTCTGGCTTGCTGAGTGCTTGGGAGCCGAAAGGCTCTTCTCTCATTTCTGGTTCTTGTAAGTGAATGGGCCAAGCCAGGAAGGCTGGGTGAGGGGGAGGTGGGTGTTTAAAGAGGCATGAAGGCTGGCCCTTCCCCTTCCCCTTCCCAAGTCCTCAGTCTGTCTGACCTGAGTTCCAGGCAGCAGTGGAGTATGCAAGGAAGCTGTCATGTCCATGGTGTTGGAACACAGACTTTGCCTCAAACACAAAGAGAATGGATTTGTGTCTGAGCCAAATTATTTGAGGGTATGTGAGCATACTTATAACGATTAGGAGGTATGTAGTGTCCTTTTCTCTTTCCTAGAGTTTACCATGCTCTCACTTTGTCAATTGAGAGTCATTTAGGAGAGTACTCATGAGTGTGTGCTGACCAAAAAAGCCTTGCTGGTTTTCGTCGTTGCCTGTTTGCTTTACACTCCTCTTGAATTCAGTGCTTTCAAAAGGTTCAGGCATGTTTGTTGGGGGCTCCAATAAAACTGGAAGCTTTTGCATAAGGTCACTATGACTTTTTAATATTAAAAATATTTGACTGGGGATATGTATACAATGCACATGAACCCATGTATATGCACTTAGCAACCCAAGAGTAACACTGTCTTTCTGGTTCTGGGAAAATAAATGCATTTCTTAGTTGAGAAAAACTTGTCTTTTATCACCTGTAAGGCTATTACCTTCTAAAAACTGGTGTTTTTTGATAACTTTGGAAGCCCTCAAGTATTGATTGGATATGCTCTTAGGTTTTTTTGTGATTTAACTTGCACTGGAACTTGTCAACAAGGCGCAGCTCATCACTTGCCAATGAATTTTAGTGATGTGGAAAGCTTTAGCAGATGAATGGTATCAACAGAGACTTGATTCCTCCATTTCTCAACTGAGCAAACAGAAGCAGTCTGCTCTACCCTCCCAATATCTTTCCTCTTCTATTTTGGGGAAAGGGGATGGGCCACAGGGAAAAGTTCCCTGCTGATGATGCTGGTCTCTTACCCTGAACCCCCCCTACCCGGACCCCACCAAATTAAATACTGAAGGTTACTCATTTGCATCCCTATGTAGTTTCTTTCTTAGGCTGTATTTCTGTGGCAGCAGTAAAAAGCAATGTGTGGGTTTTGGTATTTGGATTTGTTGTGCTTGTAATAAAGAGATGTGGGATCAGTTTGTTGTCCTTTTCACTTAATTATAGCTCCTGAATGGGTCTGTTATAACCTTTAGACTTGAGTCTTACCTGCTTGCCGGTCTGTGCTGAGCAAAAACATGGGCAGTTGTGTTTATCGTGCGACCGCCCCCCGGGGGAGACCAGATCCCCGCTGACTTTTAAGTTAACTGAGGTCAGAAGAAGCAGTTTGTGATATGGCCCATGGTGTGTTTCCTGGAGCTACCAACCATTGAACCCAGGTTCTCTGAAAACTTTCAGGTAATAGTTTCATTAACAGAAAGGACCACCTCAACCCAGTGTATTTTTCCGATACCTAGGACTGTCTTTGTGATCAACAGTTGTAGCTCCTTGACATTCTTAAGTATAAGAAGACAAACTATGCCCGTGCATTAAAGGCACCACAGAAGCCATGACAGTAGCTGGTATTACGAAGGCACATGTAGCAGAGGCTTCTGATGAGGCACTCCCTCTCTCCCCCTTATTTTCCACTCGCTCTTAGCATATGGATGTGGGTAGAGGAGAGAAAGAAGAGGAGAGAGAGAATGAGACTCCCATATTCACAAAGGAGCCAATCACCTTGATTAAGTGATACCAGTGACTGAAAAATCAAATTGTAATTTCTGTTTGCCCCTGTGCTGTGTCACATAAAGCAGGTGATGTGATATCAGTAGAGATTGCTGATTTAATAATCCCAATAAGTATATAGATCCATGATGCTGGCTTATTAGGGTTGCTGTAAGGAATAGAATTTGGGAGACACCTATAACTAAAGGTAAAAGGATTTCTAAAGGGAAAAGTAAACATAGAGATGATAGTACTAGAAAATCACAAGATCCACCCGCCATCAATACACCCCAAGTATTTTTTTTCCTTGTAACTATATTTTCATGGCAAAATCCAGTTAGGAAATGGTGATCGCCATTTTCTCAGCATGTTTGCTTCTTCTTCTTTCTGAAAATGTTTTTATGTTGATAGTCAGACCCCAAATATTTGAATGTAAGCACATCCCTTGCAGTCATACTGACACCCTCTGGCACCAGAAAAACTGTCAGAGCATTTTTGAGAAGGCTGAGAAGTCTGGTGGGAAGAAAAGCCAGCAGTGCCAACCATTAATTCATTAATTCTGCTGATGGCTGTGTCTGACAGCCGGTCGGTTCTGGGTGACTTTTAGGCTTTTGGAGTATTATAAACACTAAGTGCAAAGATCTTGCTGGCTTACCAGGTCTTGATGCAAGTTTCTGCCCTTGGGAATCTCTAGCACAACTACATGATCAATTTAGGATGCCCACAGCCAGGAAAATTATGCCCAAACAGTACCTCTGAAAGACTGTGATATGCCGTTTTCACTGATTTGATTAAAATGGCACTAAACCCATTCACTCCCCAGTAGTCTACTGAGTTGATGGCTGAAGGCTATCTAGATACCTGTTTTTGTTTTTACCTGATAACAGTTCCAGAGCTGCTGTTGCTGATTTTTATTTCTTCTTCTAATGAGGTTGGTATCCCTTCAAGTTTCAGTAGGCTGTCAGATTTAAAAACAGAATGGGGAAAATATTACCTCATTTTTACTAAGATGTTTGAGAAGATTGTAAGCATGAGCGTAAGGAGGAGGTCTTAAAAATGAATTACTAGGCTGAAAGTTCTTGAACGAAAAAATTTTGAACGTGTTGACATTTGTGGTTATCTAACCTGCAAGGGCAGCGAAAAAGCATAGTGCATGTAACTCTGTTTTGTGAGGCTTAGCAGTTTTGTCCCTGGGGGTTTTCACTATTTCTCTTTCTATATCCCAGTTCTAAGCCCAACACTTGGCTCGTAACATGTGTTCAACAAATAGTGGATGAATGAGTGGATGCATTGAGAACTTAGACCAGTCATTGTTAAGCAGTTTGAGTTATTTCCTGGAGTGGAGCTACTCTTAGCAAAACAGAGCAAAAAGCACAACTCCATGAAAAATCATTTTAAAAATAATAAAAGGAAACACCATTTTCCCTCATTTTTAATAACATACATTCTTTCCCAGAAACCAGTTAGTTTTTCCTGTAGTTCTGTTGGAAATTTAAAAAGCATTTAGATTTCTACTCACTGTTTAATTGATCTTAAATGCTGAGCTGTTCTCCTGATTAGAGAATCTCCTTTTCCCACGACCCGTCCCACTATAGTTGACCTGGGTTCTGAATTATCGCACTGGGTATACTTCTTTGCCTCAATAAAGATTAGATCAGTGGGAATCTACAAATTTGACAACAACCATCTTAAGTAACTTGCCTATGAGACAGTAAGTGCCATAATTTTCTAATTAATTGTGGAGCAATGCTGAAGAGAGTTGCTTTAAAAACACATAACGAGGGCTTCCCTGGTGGCGCAGTGGTTGAGAGTCTGCCTGCCGATGCAGGGGACACGGGTTCACGCCCCGGTCCGGGAAGATCCCGCATGCCGCGGAGCGGCTGGGCCCGTGAGCCATGGCCGCGGAGCCTGCGCGTCCGGAGCCTGTGCTCCGCAACGGGAGAGGCCACAACAGTGAGAGGCCCGCGTACTGCAAACAAAACAAAACAAAACACATAACGATTGTAATAGAGACAATCGTTGAAAGGCAAGCAAAAAAGTCTAAAACGTTTAACTCCTTATTTTGAGGCTTAATACTCTAGTTTATGGAGGCCCTTGCTATTTCTTTTTTAAACCCTTTCATTCATTACTTATATTTTTACCTGGAGGTGGTCTTATATTAGAACTAACTTACTTTAGAAATATTTGAGTGCCTACTATGTGCCAGGCACTTTTTAGGTATTAGGGATATTAGCGCAGTGATGAAAACAGACAAAATCCCCCTCTGCCCTCCTAGAGCTTGTATTACAATCTGTGTTAATTTAGTCCTAATAAGATCAGGGAGTAGAGAATAAGGTTGACATGGTTAGTTAAAATGAAATCTTTCAGCTGTGAGAAGTTTGTGTCTAAAAATTACTGTGGTTGGTAAAGCTGAGGTTTGCTTGCACACTGAAACAATGCAGTATAAAATTACACATGAGCCCTCATTCTCTCCTCAGCCTTACTTCTCAAAAATAACATATTTTTAAATTATATTTTTAAATATAAAAATTTATATCTTTACATAAATTTGGTTTCCCTCCCTTTTTACATTAGTATATACGCACACAACTGTTTTTCTCTTTTTTCTTTCAAAGTAAATGCTATCACGCTCTGCATGCTGTTCAATCGATAACAACTTTGTTTCCCTACCTGAAATTGACACCTTAATATGATAAAACAAATACCCCTACCTAATTCTTGGTGACAACGACCTGGTAGCCAAAGCCTGGGCTTGAGGGTTGACGTAATCTATTTAACTGTTACTTAGATGCAGAGGTTTAACATTGTTTCTATTTTTTCAGTATTACTAACAATGCTGTAATAACTATCTTTGCACACTAGTAGCTTGGTTTTTCTTATTGCCATTACATATGGCCAACTTTCCACATTAGTACATGTAGGCTTAGTTCATTCTTTCTAATAATTGGAACCTACATTTATTAGATGACCCTTTGCTAGGGCTGGTTCATTTTGTTCTCACAAAACCTCTAAGATACTCATTCAGCAAATATTTATTTAGCAACCTTTATGTGCTAGGAGCTGTTCCAGGTGCTTGGGATATTATTGACCAAAAGAGATAAAGATCCCTCGTGGGGTTTATGTTCTAGTCAGGGAGACAGACAATAAACAGTAGATGTAGTCAGGTGAGTAAATTATTTTGTATATTAGAAGGTGGTATGGGGGGCAGCAGAGTAGAGTAAGGTGGTCAAGACCATGGAGATGGGGCATGTTGCAATTTTAAACAGGGTTGTCAGGGTAGACCTCACTGGGAAAGTAGCATTTAAGTAGAAATTTGAATGAATGAAGGAAGGAGCCTTGTGTGTATCTGGGTGAGGTACAGATGCCCCGTGGCAGAAGTACAAAGCCCTGAGCAAAGGCCCTGTGGCAGAAGTGATACCTGCGTTGTGGGAAGAGTGGCTGGAATAGAGGGAATAGTGGCTAGAAGTGTGGAAGGAGAGGTCAGAGTGTAAGGGAGAGCAGACAGGTCATGCCAAGCATTTTAGACCATTTTAATTACTTTACTCAGAGTGAAATGATAGTCATTGCAAGGTCTTGATTGGGATAATGACATGCCTCAATTAAAATTGGAAAAGTCTCACTTTAGGTCATGTGTTAAGTATATATGGATGGGTGGAAGCAGAGAGCACAGGGAGGAAGCTGTTATGGAAATCCTGGTGCAAGATGGTGGTGGTTAGAACAGAGTAGTAGTAGTAATAGGGGTGGTGTAAGAAGTGGTTGGATATATTTTGAAAGTGTACCCAAAACAGTTCCCTGATATGGGTTAAGATGAGGGGTGTGAGAAAGAACAACAGGTTTTTTTGTTTGTTTGTTTTTGTTTTTTTTTTTCAACTGAACACCTTAAAGGATGGAGCTGCCATTTGCTGGATGGGGAGAGCTGCGGCTGTGTCATCTCTTGGTTTAAGATCTGGAGTTTCATTTTGGACTTAACTGAGTTTGAGAGATTGATTAGACATGGAAGTGGGCTGTCAGGAACACAGTGAGCTTGGTGTGTGGAATTCATGGAGAACATCACTATACCATGATTTCCGTCATCATTCCCAGGTGTGGAATGCTAGAAACAGTGCTGAAAAGGAGCATCCTTGCACATATACCTGGGTGCCCAACTGTGAATCTTAACTTAGGTTAAACTGAAGGTGGTATCACTGAGTGTAAGAGTGTGTGCATTTTAGGATTCGAAAATACTTCCAAATTACTCTACCAAAAGAATTGTATGATTTATGTTCCCATCAGTGTGTGTAAGAGTATTTATTTCCCTTCATCTATGCCAAAACTTAATATCGTCTTTTAGAGTTTTGCCACTTTGATAGGTCAAAGACTTTTTATAGCCTTTTACTACAGGCTCATGTGTCTTTCGGTCTCAGAAGCTCTATGCAGCTTCTGGAAGACGTAGAAATTTTCCCTGCTCTGGGAAGGTTTGTACAGTGGTGATACAGGTCATACTTGGTAGGACAAACTAATTGCTTGAGGACTTAGCTCTCTGCAAGAGGATGTAACATATTCAGCATTGTTCAAGCAGCTAATTAAACACTAATGGGGAGACAAATCATGGCGTGAGAGGCTAGTATTTCTGGGAAGCATCAAGTCATTGATTGTTGAATGTGCAGTCATAAGAATTGTGAGGGACCAGCGAGGGGAGAGACACAGAGGCCCTTGTATGTCCTGCCAAGGAGCCTGGAACTTATCCTGAGAGCAGTGGCAGTCTTAGAAGAGTTTAGGGTGGGGCATAACATGGTCTTATTTGTGTCTTTTTTTTTTTGCGGTACGCGGGCCTCTCACTGTTGTGGCCTCTCCCATTGCGGAGCACAGGCTCTGGACGCGCAGGCTCAGCGGCCATGGCTCACGGGCCCAGCCGCTCCGTGGCATGTGAGATCTTCCCAGACCAGGGCACGAACCTGCGTCCCCTGCATCGGCAGCCGGACTCTCAACCACTGCGCCACCAGGGAAGCCCTATGTGTATCTTTTGAAAACCGCTCTGGCAGACATCTAAGACAGGGTTTGTCAGACTGTGATCCTCAGGCCACTGCTTGTTTTTGCTAAAGACGTTTTACTGGAACACAGTCCTATGTTTATGTATTGTTTATGGCTCCTTTTGTGCTACAGTGGTACTGATAGTAGTTGAATCAGAGACTGTATGGCCTCCAAAGCCTGAACTCTTTACTGTCTGCCCCTTTCCAGAGAAAGTTTGTCAACCCTTGATTTAGGGGATGAAATTAATGCAGTGGGGGCCAACAGGGAAGCTATGGCCAAAGTGAAAAGTTAAGGCAAAGGAAGAGGGGAGGCCCAAGAGGTATTCAGGAGAGAGAACTTAGTGAGTGATGGAACGGGAGATATAGAAAAAGGGAGGAGTCCAAGATGGCATGCAGGGTCCTGGGAAGAGTGACCAGGCAGACCGGAAGGTCGTAAGGGAGCTCTCAGTGGAAATGTCCAGCAGAGTGCAGGATAAATGAGCCTGAGTATGGTATAAGTGGGTATTCAAAATGACAAGTTTGGACCTGTTTTCAAAGTATCTTGTTAATACATAAAAGTCCAGAAACATCTTATCCTGCTGCCCCATCTAATATCCTATTCTGGAGATGCGTCCCTTCTCTGCCATTTTTGATCTTTCTTGACCAGTCAAGGCTTGGCTTCATGTCTGTGCCCTTCAGGAAGCCTTCTCTGCAGACTACAAGCTGTCCACACTGACCTATCCCTGCTTTGAACCCTTATATAATATAGTGGAAATCCTTTACTGCCTACATGGTTCTTCTCTCAAGTAATCATTTCTCATTTCCCTATCTAGATCATAAATTCAAGGATAGTTTCCATGTCTCATGCATTTTTGTGTGCCTACCAGGCCTACCGTGAAGTTCCAAATTAGGTGTATAAATGTTTATACACCTAATTTGGAACTATCCAAATTATCCAAACTATCCTATTTACAGAATAGTCAAATAATGGGACAAAGCAAATTTATTCTACCTCAAATATCATTCATCAAAAATTTATTGAGTACATTGTATATGCCAGGCACTCTGCTAGGTGTCAGGTGTATAATGATTACCCTCATGGAACTTATATTTTAATGGAAGATAGAAAAGATGTTACCCTCTATGCTCTTTTTTTTTTTTTTTTTTGCGGTACGCCGGACTCTCACTGTTGTGGCCTCTCCCGTTGCGGAGCACAGGCTCCGGACGCGCAGGCTCAGCGGCCATGGCTCACGGGCCCGGCCGCTCCGCGGCATGTGGGATCTTCCCGGACCGGGGCACGAACCCGTGTCCCCTGCATCGGCAGGCGGACTCTCAACCACTGCGCCACCAGGGAAGCCCTATGCTCTTCTAATTCATAAAACTATAGAGCATAATATTGCAAGAGAACTCTGAGATTGTGTTCTTGCTCAGCCCTCTTATTTTACGTATGTTTAAACTGTATAGAGGTAGAACTTGAACGGCCCATCTCACCAATAGAATGGTGAGGCTTTCATCTGCATTGTTCAGATTGAACAATGTGATTTGGTTTCCTTTCAAGAGCATAGTAATTCATTGTTTTAATGCACTTTTATATATAGGGTGTTGCTTGTCTTTATTCTGGTGAGTGTCCATTCTAAAGTGTGTTTTTTTTTTTTTCCCTGCTATTAATACAACCCTACCAGACTTGTGTTTTACTGCAAAAGCTCTGCCTTAATGGGGTCAAATTTAGGGAGGAATGCTTCACCCTGGTTCCCATTTTATTCTCATATAACATACTGATATCTGTATTCTTGGAAACCGACGTGGAAAATGAAGGAACATGGAGTCTCTGGCAACTTCCTGTTTTCATCTTTACAGGAGTTGAAGGCATCAATTTTCATTTCATGCTTTGAATTACTTGTAATATAGTTTTTTAGCGAGTCTTTGGTAGGCAGATGAGCCTGAGCTCTGGGCCTGTTCGCAAAGGAGCCTCTAAGGAAAGCAAGAGAATAGGCTCTCAAGCCCCAGGGAGGGGACCATATGTGTGCTGGGGAATTGAGATCCGAGAGCATTGCTCTTCCAACAGGGCCAAGGGGAGCTGCTCTGGCTTGCCAGACACTTCGTACAAGTGCTTGCTGATCGAGTTTCTTTGTGTTATGGTTTCTGTGTGTTATGATATGTCATGCAAAGAAGTAGAGTAGGAGGTGTGGCTCATATTCCAATGACAGTAAAAAAAAAATCAAGGTAAAGAGAGATTTGGGGGCCCAAAGATACCTTATTGGGGAATGGCAAAAGATGTCAAAAGGAACTAACCATGACTTTGATAGCAAAGCACTGACCCAGCAGTAGATGAGGATGGAAACTCCCAGTGCAATTGACCAGGTTATTCTTATGGTGCATCTTCCCTAATGGGAAACCAGCAAGCCTTTGGAAAATTACAGCTTCATGACAGTTTCTCCCCTGTAAAGACATACATTAGCTACAGCAGATTTTGTGACATTACAGACTGAAGAGAAACCTGCCTCCCCGCATCCCAGAAGCTCTCCTGTGCGGCGTTTTTGTATTTTGCAGTATCCAGAGTGAAGGGGCTGGAGGGAACTGGTCTACTTGCCAACTAGAAAGAAGGTGTTAAGGAGAAAAAGTCTGTTACTTGCCAGTTGGAAAATATGTATGTTCCAACATTTTGTCTTAAGAAGACTGCTTGTAGTTTGAGATGGCTGTAATCTAGGTGAGTTTTAAGTATTTTAATGCATCTATGTTTAATTTCTCATGTTAAAATCACAATTTTTTTTTGCGGTACGCGGGCCTCTCACTGTTGTGGCCTCTCCCGTTGCGGAGCGCAGGCTCCGGACGCGCAGGCTCCGCGGCCATGGCTCACGGGCCCAGCCGCTCCACGGAATGTGGGATCTTCCCGGACCGGGGCACGAACCCGTGTCCCCTGCATCGGCAGCCGGACTGTCAACCACTGCGCCACCAGGGAAGCCCCATAAAATCACAATTTTTTGAAGTGAATTTTATTTACCATTTAGAATTTATTTACAATAATGTTTGCTCTTTTTGCTATATAGTTCTCTGAGTTTTGGCAAATGCATACAGTCTTGTAACCACCTTTCCATTCAAGATACAGAATAGTTCTGTGTCCTCCCCACCCCCGGGGCAAAATTCTTTCCTCTTACCCACCCCCGCTTTTTTTTTTTTTTGGTCGCACGGCGCAGCATGCTGGATCTTATTTCCCCGGCCAGGGATCGAACCCGTGCCCCCTGCAGTGGAAGCAGAGTCTTAACCACTGGACTGTCAGGGAAGTCCCTCCTCTTACCCTTTCGTTGTCAGTCTCTTCCCCCACCCATAGGCTACCATCTATTTTCTGTTCTTAACAATTTTGCCTTTTCCCTAATGTCATATAAATGGAATCATATATAGTATGAAGCTTTTAGATTTAGCTTCTTTCACTTAACAAAAGGGATTTCAGGTTTATCCATATTGTTGCTGGTATCACATTTGATCCTTTTTCTTGCTGCATAGTATTCCATTGTATGGATGTACCACCATGTGTTCATCCATTCACTAACTGAAGGACAGTTGAGTTGTTTCCAGTTTGGGGGGATTATAAGTAAAGGCAATAAAGGAGCTTCCAAAGAAAGCAAGAGAACAGGCTCAGAGCCCCAGGGGAAAAAAATCAAAGGTGTACTGGAGAGGTTTTGTGTAAACATAGGTTTTCATTTTGCTTGGGTTAATACCTAGGAGTGAGATCACTGGGTCATGTGGTAAGTATGTGCAACTTTATAAGAAACTGCCAAAGTCTTTTCCAAAAAGCTGTACCATTTTGCATTCTCCCTTAGCAATGTTTGAGAGTTCCAGTTGCTCTGCATCTTCACCAGCACTTGGTATTGTCAAATTAAAAAAAAGGTTTCTCCCCCCTAGACTTTCTAATACATAGTGTAGGGGTATTTCATTGTGTTTTTAACTTGCATTTTCCAGATGACTAAGATATTGAACATGTTTTCATGTGTGTATTTGCCATCCATATGTCTTTGGTGAAGTGTCTTTTATCCGTTTTTTAAAGTAGAGTTTTGTTTAATCACAAATTTTAATGGAATGCACCAACTGTCACTCAATCCTGCTAACATTTGGCTTGCCTGATTTTTTACAAAATACCAAAAGTTTGATACTTTCAAACATTTATAAACATCTTATTTTCTTTTTTAAAATTGAAGTATAGTTGATTTACAATATTGTGTTAGTTTCAGGTGTACAGCAAAGTGATTTATATATGTATATATGTACTTATGTACTTATGTGTGTGTATATATATATATATATAAAAGAATCTGAAAAAATATGTATCTATAAAGAATATATATATGTAGTGTTCAGATTCTTTTCCATTTTAGGTTATTACAGGATATTGAATATAGTTCCCTGTGCTATACAGTAAACATCTTGTTTTTCAAACATTAAGCTTATGACGGGAATTAGTCAAGTCTGGACTTACATCTTGGCTCGGTCATTGACTATCTGGCTGGCCTTAGCAAATCATTTGACCTGTGTAAGATTCAGTTACTTCATCTATAGAGTGGTCTCAGTGCCTAATTGCTGATGTGTGTTAGGATTAAATTAGGCCATTGCATAAACACAACACATAGTAGGCATTCACCAAATAATAATTCTTCTTACAAATATCAGTATCACTGGCTCAGGTGAATCTATGTAGGCAGGTCCACATTATCCATTGTAGCACCAGTGTCTAGTATAATACCAAGTGCATGAAAGGAGTGAATGAAGTGGTTGAATGAATAAATGAGTCAAGGAAAGCATGCTTACTCTTTTTTTTTTTTTTTTTTTTTTGTGGTATGCGGGCCTCCCTCTGTTGCGGCCTCTCCCATTGCGGAGCACAGGCTCCGGACGCGCAGGCCCATTGGCCATGGCTCACGGGCCCAGCCGCTCCGCGGCACGTGGGATCCTCCCAGACCGGGGCGCGAACCCGGTTCCCCTGCATCGGCAGGCGGACGCACAACCACTGCGCCACCAGGGAAGCCCGAGATGGTAAGTTTTGAGTCCATTTCAAGGGCACATACTTCATTGAAGGCAGGATAAGAGGTCTGGCTGGCAAAAAGGATCATTTCAAGACCTTTATAGGTCTTAGACATTCTTACTTTTGAAGGCTCCACCCACATCATACCAAACACATTACAGTACAATACACTCACATCCATAATCACACACAATTTTTATTTGCCATACAAAATTTGAAAGGTCTTTTATATTGGAAAGTTTGCTAAGAATTATTTAATTTTCTTTGTGAGTTAAACTTATATATAAAAAGTGACATTGACATGACTGAACCAGTTGACATAATGTTACATTTTGTAAATATTTAATTAAACATGTACTAATTTTTATTTTGCAATGATCCTTTTCTCCTTGCTTTTTAAAATTGTAGATTCACATGCAGTTTTAAGAAAGACTACAAAGGAATCGCTGGCACAATTTGCCCAGATTCCTCCAACGGTAACATTTTGCAAAACTATAGTATGATATCACAACCAGGATATTAATATTGATATTGATACCACTGTTTTATTCAGATTTCCCATTATACGTGTACTCATTTGTGTGTGTATGTATTAAGTCCTAAACAATTTTATCACTTGTGTACCTTCTGACACAGTTAAGATAATGAACAGTTCCAGCATCACAAGGATCCCTCATGTTGCCCTTTTGCAATGTTCTTTTAATATTTGGGGGAGAGTAACTTTTTAGGTCTTTCACAGACAGCCATATTTCCTAAGCACTGTGACTATAATGCCTAACAGATAACCTGCTATCAAAGTAGGGTTGTGGTCATGTGCATATGGGTGGATGTGATATAAGCAGATTCCAAAGGAATCAATTTCATAAACTTAATATAGTACAATCGTAAAGGGTCCTGACCCTGAAATTGAACTGCCTGGGTTCAATAATCCCAACACCAATATTTTGTAATAGTGTGACTTTGTACCAGTTACTTAAGCTCTCTGAAGTCTTAGTTTCCTCAACTGAGAAGGACTGATCATAATACCTAGCATGAGGTGGTCGCAAGTTTGAATGAGGTAATCTGCTTAGATCCAAGTGGGGCACGAAGTAGTTGCTCAGTGTGTTAGATAATATTTGTGTTAGATCTGCTTGGGGAAAGAGATAAAAATAGAGGATTCAGAAGTGTCATAGGAGGGGTTCAACAAGTCTGATGAAAATCAAAATCAGGGCAGGAGAATTCTCAGCAAAGTTGTAAGGAAAAAAAAGTAGAATGTTTGGATAATTGAGGTGAGAAATGTTAGTATATTTAGCTAGGAAGGTGTCAGTCAGTAGAGTGTAGGGCATGTCTTGATACATGAAGCAGAGTAACTGGAAGTATTAGAGGAGGCATTATCAGCTGAACCTACTGACAGATAACAAAGCACCATTCTCTAGACTGGAGTTCAGAGACAGGACTCCAGTTCATGGTCCATGAGTAGTAAGAGTGAGGTGAGGCTTAATAGGCAAGGGTTTATAAACCTCCCTGCTTAAGACATGGATCCTGGCAATGGAACTGTCATACCAAGAAGATACTTTATTATAAGAAAAAGGGCATGAGAAAAAGAAGAGGAGAGATGTACAGAGAAAGGTGCATTTCAGTGAGGATGTGGATCTGTGAGGAATCTCAGTCTGAGGGCCTTAACTGTCACACTTGTGTATCAACAGCTACTTGGAAAGAATTTGAGAGACTAGGATGCTAATAGCTGATAATGGCATAATGTTTTACGTATTCAGTCTTTGCGTTCTTCCAATTAATTTTCTGCACAGCAACCAGAGTTCTTAAAGAGAAACCTGGTCATTCATTGCTCTTCTTAAAAAACTAAAGTGTTTTTTTTGTTGTTGTTGTTGTGTTTTTTTTGCGGTACGCGGGCCTCTCACTGTTACGGCCTCTCCCGTTGCGGAGCACAGGCTCCAGATGCGCAGGCTCAGCGGCCATGGCTCACGGGCCCAGCCGCTTTGCGGCATGTGGGATCTTCCCAGACGGGCACGAACCCGCGTCCCCTGCATCGGCAGGTGGACTCTCAACCACTGCGCCACCAGGGAAGCCCCCAAACTTCTTTTTAATGTTACGTGTGTAATTTAAAATTTTGTATATGGTTCACATTACATCTTTATTAGACAGTGCTGAAAGACTGAGTATGACAGTGGTACCCTTCATTCCGAAGGCTGTAGATGTCGTAGTCCTGTCTCGTGGCAGTGTTCATTTGCTGAAGAGGCCTCTCCATCTGTGGAACGTTCACATTTGTGGAGCAAAGCCTGTGAGAGCTGTGGTAGATCAGAAGCACTGGAGGTAGGTAGGTGATGGCTAAGGTTTCTTCCCTGGATAGGTGGGCTCGTGGCAGCCTTAGTGTGACATTCAAGATAGAGAAGTGAGGTCACAAGGTCAGAGTGTGAAGGGAAACCCCAGCAATTTCTCTGGAGAAGCTTGCTTTCCACAGGAGTTTTACTTGACCTCGTTTTCATGCTTGGCATCCTCGCACATTGGTGAGGCTCTCTCTGATGTGATGAGCTGAATAGGAATTCCGGAGGGCTGCCACCTGAAGTGGCGCGCTTCTGTGCCATGTTTAAAATCATCCCTTTTGCTAATATTCCTGAGAATATTGAGGGAGGCCTGTGTGTGGTGCTGCCCCCTGGGATTTTTTTTGATCTGGCTGTTAGGAGACTAGGCTAAGTTTACCCAGAGCTGAGCCTGTGTGCTAGATAGGCTCAGACACTCAGAACCAACAAGAGCTGTATTTCTTGTGCACAGGGAGCTTACGATATGCCACACATTATTCTAGGACCGAGGATGCAGCAGCAAGAAAGCAGACTAAAATCCCACCTTTAGGGAGCTTACATTCTGGTGGAGCCTATAGTATAGTTAAAAACTCTCATTTCGAATAGATTTGTGAGCTGGAGGGGGTCTTGGGGATTATGTAGCCCAACCCATTTATTTAACAGAATAACTGTCATTTTACATGTTGAATCTATCATGGGGGGCTAGTGCAGTGCGTCACATATGGCAGACTCCAATTGTGTACGTTCATTTATTCAACAGGTATTTATTAAATACCTACTACATTTTAGGCACTTTTCTAAGCATTGGGAATATATTGGCAAACATAAGAAAGATTATTGTTCTCAAGGAGCTTCGATTCCATCTGGGTGTGGGTAATGGGGTGTCAGACGGTGGCCATGAAATATAAGTAAGTTATATGGTATGCCTGAAATTGATAAAAATCTATGAAAGGAACAAGGTGGGGGGGGTATTGGGAATGCTGATGGGATATGGGTGGCAGCTTTCAGTGGAGCCTAATTTGGGAGGTGACTTTCGTGCAAGAGTTGGAGTGGAGGATATTTACCATGCAAATATCTGGGGTTGCGGTTGGTGGTAAGGGCACTGGGGAGTACATTCCAGGTGAAGGGAGCAAACCAGTACAAAGTCACCAAGGCAGGAGCCTACCTAATCTGTTTGAGGAGCAGTCAGGGGGGCCAGTGTGGCTGGACCACAGTCTGCACAGAGGAGAAAGAGTATTGAAAGATGAAGTCAAAGAGGTGACAGGGAATCGGATCATGGGTGAACTTCACTTTTACAATACAGGATTCTGAGCAGACAACTTCTGTGATCCGACTTACATCTTTCATTTGTTTTTTTTTAACATACAGTAAAATTCATCTTTTATTGGTGTACAGTACTCTGAGCTTTAATAAACGCACACAGTCATGTAACCACTATGATAATCAAGGTACAGAATCAGTCCTTCTTTCCATCACTCCAAAAACCTTCCCCGTGCTGCCCCTTGGTAGGCTTAACACTTTAAAGGACAATCCTGGACGCTCTGCAGGTCTCAGACTATGGGGAGGCACATGGCACGCAGGGAGACCAGTTGGGAGGCTTATGCAGCTGTGGGTAAGCAGTGATGGAGGCTTGCCGAGGGTGAGTAGGAGGGTAGAGGTTTGATGGGAAGTGTGAGAGAAAGAGAGGAGAAAATGGTGACGTGATGATTTTTGCCCTGAGCCAAAAGGAAAGCTGGTACCATCATTTACTGAGAGAGGGGGCAGGTTGCAGGTTTGAAGGGGAAGAATATTGTTCAACTTTGGACATTTTTGGTCTCATAAGCTATAAGATATCCAAGCAGAGATTTCAATGGGGAAGTCAGATGAATTGAAATGCACAGATGATGTTTAGAAACCAATTTTCACATCGTGAAACAGTTGGGGGAAAAATGTGCGATTCTTATAGAAACCACTTATGAGTCTTTAGGATTCAGAGGTGTTTGAGTAATCTGATACCCAGGATTTTTTTGTCTGCACATCTTTTTTATGGTCCTTCAGTTCATTTCTTTATTCGTTCTTTGGTAGATAGATATATATCCTTTCTATGCAGAGAATACCACAAAGTTCAATACGACTCTAGTGGTCCTGGTGTTTGTTTGACTTGTTAATTGAAAAAATGACCTGTGTTAGGAGTGAGGAGGAACTAGTTCAGAAGGACTCTTTTTATTCTACCAAAGATGTTTAACTCCAGGAAGAACTTGCGGTGTTTGACTTTGGGTCACTGTGTATCGATTGACTCACTTCTGGTGCCTTTAGCTGCCAATGCACTTGAGTTGAAGAAGAGAGAACCGAAAGGAAGGCTAAAATTAAAAGCAAGATATGATGTTAGTTGGCAAAGAAAAGTAGAATGCAAAACTCTATATATGGTCTAATCTCAAATTAGATTGAAAACTTGTATGTACATGTACAGAATACATTCTGAACAGAATATCCTAAAATACAACAACCACTGTCTCTGTGCTCTGAAATGATGGGACACGTTTGCTTCATTTAAAATATTTTTCCACGTTTTTGGGAATTTCAATAAATAGATATATATTTTTTTCTTTTTAAAAAATTTATTCAGGAAATGTTTATTCAACAGTAGATTCAGACCTGGATGGGGATAGATCAGTGAATAAGACAGGAAAAGGCTTTGCAACTTCAGGGAGCTAATAGCCTTGTGAAATCATTACAGTTTTATAATTAGAAGAAAGACGCACTAATTAACGAAGAAAGAATGCAAGTGAACTTGTCTAGTTTCATTGGCTTTTTTAGGCACACGAACTGAGCTAGTTTTTTATGAATCACTCTCCATCCACGTTTCTCCCTGTAATGGTCTCAGGAGTGAGCCTTTGTGACTATGTGACTCCTGGCTGCATTTCTGAAGCCACTCATGTAATATGGAATATCTTGTAGTAGTGGGGTGAGGGGTCTCTTCCCCCTTACCATGGAGAGGGACTGCATAAAGCCCAGACATGTGCCAGCCTTGGGCTTAAGTGATCCTACCACAGGGCAGCCGAAAAGATCATGGTTCCTTGGCAGAAGCTTTGGGGGAAGGTCACACCTGCTGTCAATCTGACCTAAGATGAGTTACCCAGCCTTGCTAAGCAAGACTCTGCCACCTCATCTGGAAAATACCTGGAACTAGGCGAATCTGATTCTCTATGACTCCAGAATTTGCACAGTGGTGGTGCTGGACAATGCCTACTTTGGACTTCAAGAATGTTCACCTCATGGATATTATTTACATGAACATATTTATCCAACCTCCCTTCTGTTAAGAGATGTCCTGTGCCAAACCCATACTTTGTTTCAGTGACCCAAAAGATGGAGCTGATTTCAGAGAGTTTGCAGAGAATATCCGTTCTCACTGAGAGACTTGGACCAGGGAGATTTAATTTTCCCCCATGACTGTCTCACCATTTAGGTTGAAATGTGTTTAATGGAATTGGCCTCCAGCTCTTACATTAGTTGGTGACTGGCTAGATGCCACAAGTGGGAACCAAGAGGAATGGGAGGGGTTATTTTAGACCTGAAGATTTGAATCCTGCAAGAAACATTTTCTCATACCTTCTCTGTACTGGATCTTGTAGCTGGTTGAGTTTTACTTTCCTCCTTTTTTTCTCTCTTCTTGTGTGAAAATGTTGATATGGTGACTTCCTTCTAATTTTATCAAATACAGTATGTCCAGAAACAAAACAGAACCATGTTTCCGTGTGTGATTCCTGGCAGAAATGGTGCGATTTCATCTCTGGATAAAACTGTGAATTTGTGGGAAGCAATATGGTACGGGTACTTAGGGAAAGCAAAAGGAATACAGAGCCTGGCTGCCAGTCGCCTTTGTCTTTGTGGCTGGAGGAAATCACTCGTGATTTGTAGGAGCTGAGGCTCCGGAGGGTAGAGTCAGTCAACAAGCAGGCAAGCCGGGTGAAGCCAAGGAACAGGCAGTATTATATTTCCAGTAGAGCCACATTATTTATGCATTCATATTGCACAAGTGCGTGTGTTTGTGTGTGTGTGTGTGTGTGTGTGCGCATGAGAGAGACAGAGACAGAGGGAGAGAAGGAACACAAACAAGAACAAACATAGGCAACTATCAATAAAATAGTATAGCTTTGAAGGCTGTCCCTAGAGTTGGGGTGACATGGAAGACATGATTCTGCTGGTCTCAGTTCCCAGGAGCCACACGCAGCATTAGCACCTCTTGAGCTGAGTATGACAATGCTGGTTAAAGACACATTTTGTATATGGCAAGACTCCTTAAATGTAAACCAGCTTCTTCATGCTGGGCTCATCTGGAGAAACAGTGAGCTGTTCCAACAGTGGAGACAAACTGACTGAGTTTAGTGTATTGAGAGTAGAATATTACATTTCATAGATGGTCTAAGGGATTTTTCAACAGTTTGACTGTTGTGCAGTGCTGGGGTTAGGTGAAGCCAATGAGGCACTCACCTTCAGCACAAAATTTAAAGAGATGCTCAAAAACTTCATAGAAATAATATTGTAATGCATTATTTTTTAAAAGTAAAAATTATTTTAAATAAAGGTAGATCAGTGTTACTTTTTTCCTTTTGCTTCAGGCAGTACAGCTCAGCATGGCACTGTTAACTGATTTTGTCTTTATTTCAAGCTGATATTTGGTTCATCAGGGATTTTTTGCATTAATTTTTATTTTAAAAAGTATTACATGAAAATAACTGTTTCTCTCAGTTACTGAGTTTTGGGGACACTTCTGTAAAATTTGTACCCCAGGGTTGTGCCTTATTTGTTTCACTCTAGTCTGGCTCTGTTTGTGATGTTTGCCTTAATTTTTAACTTTAGAAGCCCTGTGTAAAAAATGATTCTAAGGGACAAATAGAGCACGCAGGGTGGTGACTGACTTCAAGAAGCTCAATTCTTATAGAATATTATCTATGTTCATGAACTGAACTCCTTTTTATATGCCATGATATGGGAAAGACTACTTACATATTCATTTATTTAATGGTTATTTATTCAACACTTACTGTGTACTTGACGCTATTTTAGGTGCTGGGGTTACAGTGATGCACCAATTAGACAAAATCCTGGTATTCATAGAGCTCACACCCCATTGGTAACCATACATCATCTCTAGTTTTCACAACAACTCTGCAATATAGGTATCAATTTCACCATTTTACAGGTGAGAAAAGTGAGGCTCAAAGAATAACTCTAGCTGTAGGTAACTGAGTACGGCATCGTCCAGCATAGAATCTAGCGTTGAAAGGAGTCAGAGAAAGCCACACTTACTGTGATGTAGGCTTAGTCAATTGGAGGCTTCCTGGAATAGGAGTCCTATATTGGTTCTTAAAGGAGAACATTATGGAAACATTTAGATGCAATACTGAATGTAGGCAACAATACAAAACCCCTTTTCCTTGATTTTGGCAAAGCAATAAAATGGCACAGAGAAAGCGAGGCAAAAAGATGAAGATAGAAAAGTATTTACTTATCTCAATCAGCAGCAACCACTAGATGTCTGGAGTAGCAGTGAGAGTTCACCTTTTATACCAGCTCCAAGCTGTTAGAATTGGAAGCCTTTATCCAGGTTTAGAGAAGAAGAGTACAGTGATTGATTAGTAATGTCTGCACGGGATTGCCATGGATCACCACTAGTTTTATGATAGTATGTTACATACATTAAGATATTGGTATCACTATGTTGATTGTCCTAGTGTCCTAAGCTGAATTTCCAGATTGTCAGTATTAGGATGTGTACAAATTATTGTTGAATGGGTTATTAATAATTGTTACTTGATGGGCGAGTTTGCCCATTTCTCCAAAAAAGTATGGTGGAATTTTGATTTCGATTGCATTGAATATAGAGATATAGATCAATTTGGGGAGAACTGACATTTTAAAAATATTGAACATGAACAGAGTACATCTTTTAAAATATTTCACGGTAAAGTTTTATAGTGTTTATATAGGTCACTCACATTTCTAGTCAGATTTATCCCTGACTATTTTTTGTTTTTAATGCTGTTATAAATATTATTTCAAATATTCAATTGCTGATTACAAATTACAAGTACAGGTATACTTTTGAGATATTGTAGGTTCAGTTCCAGACTACTGCAATAAAGCGAATATTGCAATAAAGTGAGTCACATGAATTTTTTGGTTTCCCAATACATGTAAAAGTTATGTTTACACTATACTGTAGTCTATTAAGTGTGTAATAGTATTATGTCTAAAAAATGTACATACTTTAATTAAAAAATACAAAACAAAAACATAATTGCAATCATCAATGATATCTGATCATAGATCACCATAACAAATAAAATAATAATGAAAAGTTTGAAATACTGTGAGAAATACCAAAATGTGACCCAGAGACATGAACTGATCAAATGCTGGGAAAATGTTGGGAAAAATGTGCTGATAGACTTACTCGATGCAGGGTTGCCACATAGTTTCAATTTGTAAAAACGTCAAGTGCAATAAAGCAAAGCACAATGAAACGAAGTATGCCTGTATATAGAAGTATAATTGATTTTTGTATAGTAATCTTATATTCTTCAGTGTTGCTAAACGTGCTTATTAGTGAATAGTTTTACTGTATATTTTATCAAATTTTCTATGTAGATCAGGAGTTAGCAAACTTTTTCTTAAAAAGCCAGAGAGTAAATATTTTAGGCTTGTGGGTCATATAATCTTCGTGGCGACTTCTCAACTTTTCCCCATTGTATGGGGTAAGCACCGTAGACAATACATAAGTGCACGTGTGTGACTGTGTTCCAGTAAAACTTATCTAGAAAAACTTTTGTGGTTTGCCATCTCCTGACATAAATATTTTGCCACCTGAGAAAAAAATATAGTTTTATATCTTCCTTTTCCAATCTGGATGCCTTTTATTTCCTTTCCTGGCTTTATTGCACTAGCTAGTATTTCTGGTAAAATGTTGAATAGAAATGGAAAGAATGGATGTTCTTGTCTTGACTGCTCTTTCATCATTAAATATGGTGTTAGCTGTAGGTTTCTCATAGATTCCCTTTCTCAGGTTGAAGAAGTTTCCTGTTACTTGTAATGTGTCAAGGATTTTTATCAGGAGTCAGTGTTGGAGTTTGTTAAATGCTCTTTCTCTGTCTGTTGAGATGATCATATGATTTTTCTTAAGTTTATTAAGTATGGCAAATTATACTGATAGATTTTTCTCATGTTAAACTGATCTTGCATAACTAGGATAAACCCCACTTTAGCATACTTTATTATACTGTTTATTTGTTGCTGGATTTGATTTATTGATATTTTATTTAGAATTTTTTTAGCAATGTTCGTATGAGATATTGCTCTGCAATATGTATAGTTTGCTATTATTTTGATGAAAAGAAACAAACCCCTTATATATATACATATATATATATGATATTCTGTTGCTAAAAGTGCAACTTAAATCACATTATGAAAATTAGCAACAAAAAGAAAGAGAAATATTGGGTCACTGGCAAATATGGGTATTGAAAATTTTAAATCAACAGTATTTTGAAGTGCATTATTTATTGGGGAATAACTAAACTATTCCATTTAAGTTAAGCCAAACCTAATAAGCACATATTAAGAATGAATAAATGCTGCTGGAAGTAGTTGATAAATGACAGAGAATAAGTAATATGTTTATCTCAAATTTAAAAAGTTATTTGGACTATTCAATAAAGTAAAGCAAACATTCATAAAAACATTTTATGAGTCTGAATAGAAGAAATATAAAGCACTACATTAGGACCTATGTAAGTAATTTTAACCTGAAGATGTAATGCTGCTTTGATATAATTAAATGCGGAACTTGTTTCTTTTTTTGCTTTAAATCAAGCATGAATGCAGATGAGAAAGACCAGGACACAGTTATATGAGAGAACTTATTAATTTTTCATGTTATTGAGAATGGTGAAGGTGAAGATGAAGAAGAAATAGTCTTCATAGCAAATTGTTATTTTCCAGCACACTTTTTACATATCTGGAGTATTATGATTTTAAGATGGATAAGTAGATAGGTAGATAGATGATAGATTGAAAAATAGATGTCAAGTTTGTTGGTTGGATGCACTAGGGTATGACTACCTTTAATATTTCTTATTGGTACTTCAGGAGTAATGTATTCAAGACAATAATTCAGATGGAAGAGGCAAGCTGCTTAAATAAAAAAAAACCCTCATTTTTCTTTCTTTCTAGCAAGAGTAGCAATAATTAAAATTATCTTTGCTATACGTTTTTTGGAATCAAATTGTATTTTTGTGGGCTGGACCTTTAGAATGCTTGGTATGACATATTGTTGAAAGTATAAGTCCAAATTTTAATCTCGTGTAACTCCTCTACCATGTATTATAGCAAATTTTATCTTCAGTTTGCAACTGTATATATATATATATATATATATGAAAGGAGTGAATATTAATGCCAGGATATTTACATTGCTTACTTTAGACATATGATTGGGGAATAGGGATAGGATAGTTTAACTTTGCCTTCATGTAACATGTTTCCTTTTTCTTTTTATTTGTGAATAAAATGTGTAAACCCAAAGTGAAATTCATGATAACTTCTGGGAAATTCTTTGGGGACTGTGTAAGTTGGAGAGAAATTATCTGGGTTTAGCTGAGAATTAGATCCTTCCTAAAACTGTTGAACAAATCAAGTGTTTCTATTGTCTGGTTGCTCCTTTGGGAAGGAAAGTAGTGTAGTTGGGCATGGATTTTTGTAACAGACAGATCTGACCTTGAATCTTGGTCCTGTTAACTGACTTGCCTGTGGGCTTTTCATTTTTCTGTGTTTAAAATGGGCAAAAGATCTACCAGACAATATTGTCGTAAGCATAAAGCGTACTACTATAAGGAAACTAGCATATAGAACATTTTTAATAAATGGTAATCTCTACTACCACTATTGCTGCTGGTCTATTTATAGTATCAAAGAAACTCAAGGTCTCAAGTTTAACTTTGCACTCAGTGCCTAAGTTGTCTTCATGTTGGACAGGTGATCTTTTGCCAATGTGACCTTGGATCATCCTTTAACTTCTTTGAGTCTTAATTTAATTATCCATGAAAATGGGATAATAGTGGTGCCCTCCTAGTTGAGTGGTATTGATGAGATATTACTTGTAAAGTGTTGAGCACTAATGATACTTGACACATACTAAGTGTTCAGTATTATCAACTAGCCTGGTCGGCCTCATTCTTTTTTTTTTTTTTTTTTTTTTTTCGGTACGCGGGCCTCTGACTGTTGTGGGCTCTCCTGTTGCGGAGCACAGGCCCAGCGGCCATGGGTCACGGGCCCAGCCGCTCCGCGGCATGTGGGATCCTCCCGTATCGGGGCACGAACCCACGTCCCCCGTATCGGCAGGCGGACTCTCAACCACTGCGCCACCAGGGAAGCCCCGGCCTCATTCTTGTTAGTCACAATTTAGTAGGATTAGTTCCTCCTCTGTTTTTCACATGACTTCTCTGTTAAAGGATAAATCCTTCCTGTCCTTTTCTCCTAAATGCCCTCCCCCCTTTGGCATATATGTGCTCATATATATGTGTATATGAGCAGATATACGCCAACGGGGGGAGGGCATTTAGGAGAGGTTGGTATATTTGTCTAACTGACAGAATGATTTTAAATCTTTTATGCAGCAAATTATCAGCACTGTCTTAGAGCTATTTTTGATTCAGCATGCCATTTGTGTTTTCACTGAAGATAAGCACGCATCTCTGAATGGGTTGGAGTTAAATGTGGAGATTGTTGACATCTCTCAAAATTGATGCATCAATCTGGAGGATCTTTTATATATACATTTGTAATAGATGAAAAATAAACCAGATTGCAAATTTTTTTTTTTTTTTTAAGCAAACCATGTACCAGGTTTTTGGTCCAAATTGTGTAGGATAAGTTAAATTGCATTCTATTAAACCATATGAGTATATTTCTGTAAGCATGATTATGTTGAAATAAAGTTTTAAAAAGCAAACAAAAAAAAATTTGAGCCATCAATGAATACTCTCTGTCCAGTTACTCTTGGCTCCACCCTTATCTAGGATGTCACAGGAAAACCCTACCAAATGACTTCTGAAATCCAGATACCCTTTGCTGTATTCTTTGACCTATGATCTGTAATAAAGAACTGTTAAGAATTACTGAAAGAAGCTGGTTGGTGATGGTTTTTTCTTGCTAATCTCGTGGTATATCCTGTTAGTCATTACGTACTTTTTTTTTTCAATTTATTTTTGGCCGTACTGCCCGGCAAGCGGAACTTCCCCGACCAGGGATCGAACCCGTGCCCCCTCTATTGGAAGCAAGGAGTCTGAACCACTGGACCACCAGGGAAGTCCCATTATGTACTTTTGAAGGATACATTTAATAAATTTCTGAAGTAGAAAGGTTTGTTTAATAGTGTTCTGAAAATTTCATCTAAGGATTCATTTGAAGATCATCTGGATACTTTTACGAATAACACTATACAATTTTCTTAGAGCGATAGGCCTTCATTATATGTATTCATGATGTTTAAAACCATTTAAAGAACACTTATTATTTTCTGCTGTGTTTTCCAAAGTATGAGGAAAAATTCCTATTATATATTTGTATTGCCTTGATAGGAAGTTATACGAAATAATTCGCATACAGTTGAGTGATGGGGGAAAAAAATGCCCCTTAGTTTCAACCACTGCGATTTTTAAAATGGAATTTTCTAAGCGATTAATCCCCAAATGTGGGCCAGTGCATTTGGGTTTTTCATTTGCCAGAACATATTTCATGCTTAAAATTTTAATGAAAAACAATAAAAAGCAAACTGGTTTTTAGCTTTCTGGAAAAAGAGATGACCTTTCTGTCTGCCGTCTTTAAGGTAACAAAATTAGTAAATGCATCTGATTTTAAAAAACATTTAAACCCATTTTTCTATAAATACAGTGGCAAAACAATTTGTTATTTAGTAGTTGACACTTTGGTTTGCTTCCTTTTTTTAGTAGTTCTTTTGAACCATTAAGTTTAAAAGAGACCCAAAACAACTTGACAGCTAGAAGTCGAGTGGTGTAGTGGGGAAAAAAATAGTTGTTTTGTCTCTATCCATTGCTTATTCTGTTTTCTATTTTTAACTTGATTTTTTTCCCCCTGTAAAAATAGAAAGAATGTTGTAATGAATCTAGATATACCCATCACCTTGCTTAACAATTATCAACTCTTGGCCAATCTTGCTTCATCTGTACATCCATATCCCCCTGACACTGGGTTATTATTATTATTTTTTAAGATTCTTTGATGTGGACCATTTTTAAAGTCTTTATTGAATTTGTTACAATATTGCTTCTGTTTTATGTTTTTTGGTGTTTTGGCCACGAGGCATGTGGGATCTTGGCTCCCCGACCAGGGATCGAACCCACAACCACTGCACTGGAAGGCGAAGTCTTAACCACTGGACTACCAGGGAAGTCCCAGACACTGGATTATTTTGGAGCAAATCCTGGACATCGAATAACTTCATTTATAAACATTTCAATGTGTTTGATCTGGGGGTGGGGGTAGGGCATTCCTTTTCATCCTTCACATGGTCAGAATAGTTACAGAGGGAGGAAGAATGGCCCCAAATTTAGACTTTTGACGTTATCTCCAAATGAAGGTTGACATAGAGCCACATAGATATATTCACAGGATTTTAACTAATATGTCTAAAAATAAATCACAATTTTTATAAGCATTTCTGGATGTTTTGTAACAAAGACCTCAAAAATCGAAAGTTTCCTGGGCCTCTCCTGACACCGCAGAGGCCCTGTCAGTTTTGCCTGCTTTTAGAGTACTGCTAATTAAAACTATACTGTACCTTGGATTGCTTTTTGCTAAATACCTAAACTCTTGAGCCCAAGCATATGCTTCACATTCCAAAGCAAGCAAACAAACAAACAAAACCACAGTAACACTGACTCGGGAAAACTGACCTTTGTGTTAACATGTCATGTTAGCCAAAGCCTTAAGAAACTCTGAAAACCAATGTCCCCAGGTTAAGAGTATGAAGTGTTTACTTCTGCCTTTGCTACCATTCGCAGTTCATGTAACTATCACAGATCATTTGTGTTAACTGTGTAAAGAAAACACAGATAAGCAAAAGGGGGGAATAAAAATCACCCAAGTCCCACTACTTGGTCACTGTTAATGTTCTCATGTTGATTTCCTTCCTATATTTTTTTTTTCCTGTGAGTATATAGGTGAAGTATGTAGATATGTAACATGTGTACCTATGTTAACCAGAATTGTTTTTTATCCTTTTTTCCTACTTGGAATGTTGTGCCATTTTTCTCTTCCAGTTCCTATACCTGCCGCATAACTGGTAAGGGCTCCCTCTGTATCTATTGCGTGATGAATTTTCCCTTAGCTGCTACATGGCTCACTTATGGACATGTAGGTTGCTGCATAAATACTTCTTAATGAGAGTAGTTTTACCCAAACTGAACCACACTGTCTAGCCAAAGAAGGTAAGGATCTGAGATACTAAATCAACCAAAACACTTTGACTTAACAATCATGAATGCAGATGGCCACTGCATGTTTTTTGTTTTTTTTAAACTACTCCTAAAGTCTTGTGGAATATTTGTTGTCCATGAGTGTCCCTACATGTATTCTAATTAGTACTGACATGCTAGATTTGGCAACGTATTGTGGATTCACAGGAAGGAATATGATAGGCCATTGATAAGAATATTTTCTATTAGAGTTAGCCTGTATCTGATATAGACCACAGCATTTGATAATGAGAAATAAAGGGAAAAGTTATCTTAAATCATGCATATTTTTCTTTCTCTTGCTCACTGGTCACTAGAGCTGTGTTTAACCCTTTCATGAATTGCTTGTGCGCACACGGGGGCATGTCTGTGCATGTATGTATGCACATGCGCCTATGGGCTTGTATTAGTGCCTGTTGGTGAGTATCTAGGTTTGGGCAGAACTGAGTGTCCGTAGTATCTTGGCAGTTCAGCTGGCCTTGACTGAAGGTCTACTGCTTTTTCTTCTCTGGGGAACCTGTAGTCTGAATACGTAGCCTGCTGGCCTATCTCTGTTTTAAGTTGTTATCCCACTTGGTCTGAAACCTTTGGCAGCGTATTGTGTTTCTGCTGTGGATGAGTTGGCTGGCAGTGAGAGGCTGGTAAACTTATTCTCTCATAGGAATTTAATGACATTAAAACATTGGTGGTGCCATTTAAGAGCAGTTTTGACAAATAGTCTCTCTGCTAAAGACCCTGGCTGCAGGTTAGAATACTGTTAAGCCATCAAAATGTTAAGCAAATAAATGTTGAGTTTGCTATCGAACATGAGATGAGGCTGTGCATATTATTAATTTCCTGGGGGATTTGGGAATAGCTATTACATGGCCCACTATTTTTTTTTTTTTTTGGTCTTCTTGTTGTTAGTATCGTAAATTGGATGACAACTCTTGTCCATAGTTATTTCAAGATTTCTGCAGGAGGTTATTTATAAGGGATTTTTAAAAATAAATTTCATTCATTCTTACGGCATCTAATTATCTCTTTTCCTTGGCTGGATCTATTCAGTGAACAAGAAAAATCAGAATTAGATGTGGAAGGTGGCCAAAAGCAGGGGCAGAAGATGGCACTGGAAATATCAAAATCAGGGCACTTGTGAAGCACATTGTGATTGTAAAAGGAAGGAAAGAATCTTTAAAATAGGTTTGTTCTGCCTTTTTTTTTCCTTAAGAGATTTGTTATCTATTTTTGTAGCCTTGTCTAAGGCAGGGGCACTGATCCGGGATCCATTAGGTCACCTGCCAGCCCTACACTCCATTCCGATTAGTTTTTTTTTTTTTTTTTTTTTTTTCGGCATGTGGGATCTTCCCAGACCGGGGCGCGAACCCGGTTCCCCTGCATCGGCAGGCGGACGCGCAACCACTGCGCCACCAGGGAAGCCCCCCGATTAGTTTTTAATGACCTAGTAAGGAGGGCCACTTTAATAGGAGGGAAGGAACGGAAAACGGTAAATGCAAGAGCTCGGGTGGTCCATTTGGCCAGTGGGGACCTGTGTCTTGTTTCCCTGGGGCCCAGCCTCTCATTGCTGGAGTGCTTCTTTATCATATGAGCTTTTGCTGGAAGCTGCATCTCTGAAGTACTTTCCCAGTGCCACAGAGTAGTACCTGCCTTAGTCGGTGAGAAGACAAGGGCGAAGAAGGCTTATCATCACGAGAATGACTACAAATATAAAGGCTTGGTCTGATATAAGTATGCATTCAGTAACCATTAGTTGTTAGCAATATTTGTACTGAATTTATAGCAACTCCTCATAACAACCCAGTGAGTTCACATGATTGTCAAACCCATTTTAGTGATGAGAATATCGAGTCTTAGAAAAGTGGAGTACCTTACTTACTAGCTAATCAGTGGCTCTATCTGGGTTCGAACCCATGTTGGAATGGTTACTAAAATTTATGCTCATAAGCACCGATAATATTAGAGATCAGTACCAGTTGTGTAATGGGTGCTTGCTGTTGGCAACTATTTTGTAGACGTTCTCATGTAATCTTTTTTTTTTTTTTTTTTTTTTTTTTTTTTGTGGTACGCGGGCCTCTCACTGTTGTGGCCTCTCCTGTTGCGGAGCACAAGCTCCGGGTGCGCAGGCTCAGCGGCCATGGCTCACGGGCCCAGCCGCTCTGCGGCACGTGGGATCCTCCCGGACCGGGGCACGGACCCGTGTCCCCTGCATCGGCAGGCGGACTCTCAACCACTGCGCCACCAGGGAAGCCCCTCATGTAATCTTTATGTAACCTGGTGATGTTGGTCTGACCTGACTCACCCAGGATCACACAGCTTACAAGAGGTAGGGTGGAGTTGTGAATTCAATCTTGATTCTGTCTTCTGTGGTGTCATAGTGATTTCAGTCCTGGAGGCCGAGGAACTACAGGGTGAATTATCTGTGATTTTACTAAAATTAGGCTCCTACTTTTGAGCCGGAGTTCAGCTCTGAATTTCCTCTTCAGTTCTTCCTGCAACCTCTCTACTCTCCTCATACCTGATGAAGTTGGCGCTAGTTAGAGGGCATCCACCACCATCCCAGAGAGTGAGCAGCTAGAATGGCCCTGCTCTGACCAGTGCCAGTGGGAGAAAGACAAGGAGAGAAGCATCTGTGCATCAACCTCCCCTTCTTAGTGTAGAGCAGGGAAAATGGGTGTATCAAAGTCAGGCTGACGTGTGATTTGGGGTAAATTCTTAATCTCCATGACCTGTTTCCTTATCTGTAACATTGTGATGACAATATCTCCTTTATAGGGTAATGATAAAAAATAAAGTATATTCAGGACACGTGAGAACCATGGTATCTATTTCTATTTTTGCCAGTCAAAACCCACCCTTGCTCTTCTCTGAATTTTGAGGTCTTAAGAGCCTGCTTCACCTAACACATGCTCATATGTTAGCCTCTTTTGTATTTCATAAAACGGATTTATTTAGCTAAGCCTTGACCATCAGGATTTGAATAAAACGTCAGTAGTTTCTGCTAATTGATCTTCTTTGCATACAAAGATGGACTGGATTGGCTATTCTGAAATGTAGGTATTTTCCAGATCCCTTTTTCCTTGTTTCTCTGCACCTGATTTTGTTTTGTTATGAAACAGATTTGTAGGTGGGCTTTAGAAACCCAGTTTTTCAAGCCTGACTATTCCAAGGGTTGATCACTTCCCCATGTAGACCTTTGAAAGTACAATACAGTGCAAGAGAGGAAAGCAGACAGAATTGAGGTTCTCGGCTGGGAGCCACTTGTAGGTGTTAAGGTGGGATACCTGGCTATGGGCACTGGTTTGCCATCACGAAGACAGCAAGCACTGGTGGGCTGGGTTTTCCTGGATCCTCTTTTCTTCCCAACTTCCATTTGTGTACAGGGCTCAGTCATCTCTAACCCAACCCTGTTGCTTACTGCTGCCATTGTCGCCTTCTCTTAATTATTACTCATCTTTGGTTCAGTGCCTTAACTGGGGAATTAGGAAAGGAGACAAGAGCCTTGCATATAAAGGGATATTTGGTAGCCTCCAGTAGTACAGAAATTCAGAGAACCTCCCCTAAGGAAGCTTCACTTAACCAGCTTGCTCTTTTTTTTAAACATTTATTTTTTTACATTTATTTATTTACTTATTTGGCTGTGTCGGGTCTTGGTTACGGCACGTGGGATCTTCGTTGTCGCGTGCGGGATCTTAGTTGTGGCATGCGAGATCTAGTTTCCTCATTGAACCCAGGGATTGAACCCAGGCCCCCTGCATTGGGAGCGTGGAGTCTTAACCACTGGACCACCAGGGAAGTCCCATTAACCAACTTGTTCTTCATTCCGAAAGGTGCCCTCAGCCTAGAAGGCTGCTGTATTCATTATCACTTCTATGTGACAAACTATTCCCAAACTTAGTGGCTTAAAACAATGCATGACTTTATACAGTTTCTGTAGAAGGGGAAACTGGGAGTGGCTTAGCTGGGTGGCTCTGGCCCAGGTTCATCTCAGTGGATGGCAGCCTAGGTTGCTGACACCACCATTTCCTAGGAGTCTCACTTGCATGCCTGGTTAGTTTGTGCTGGTTGTGGGCAGGCTGTTAAATTAGGTGTAGGAAGGACTGCAAAATATAAAGAGAAGTCATAAAAAAAATCTAAAATACTCACGTTGCTTTGCAAGTGTCTTTACATTATCACTCCATTTCAATGGAACCCAAATTGGAAATCGTAGACTCTTAATTATAAGTGTTTATATCAAGAAAGAGCCTGTAAAATCCTAAACTGGTAACATAGGTCCAAAAAGAGTTCTCAGTCTACTTTAAAAGATGGATGAAAGAATGAACGCCCTGTGTGTTAAAATAAGATACTTGAAGTATATATGAATAATTTTGTATGATTTCTCCTCTTGTGAGTAATTCAGTATAAACTGGTCTCAACCATGTTGGAAAGAGGACTTTTTAAAAAAAAATTTTTTTTTTAATTTATTTATTTTTGACTGTGTTGAGGCTTCGTTTCTGTGCGAGGGCTTTCTCTAGTTGCGGCGAGTGGGGGCCACTCTTCATCGCGGTGCGCGGGCCTCTCACTATCGCGGCCTCTCTTGTTGCGGAGCACAGGCTCCAGACGCGCAGGCTCAGTAGTTGTGGCTCACGGGTCCAGTTGCTCCGCAGCATGTGGGATCCTCCCAGACCAGGGCTCGAACCCGTGTCCCCTGCACTGGCAGGCAGATTCTCAACCACTGCGCCACCAGGGAAGCCCCGGAAAGAGGACTTTTAATGTATGTAATGTTCCACAGGCTTTCTCTTACATTTTAATTATTACAAAAGGAAGTTCACCACATTCTGTTCTTCCAAGAGCCATATAAATCAAGGCATTACTTTTTTGCATTTTCGTATTTCACCAAATCTAAGATGCATAGTATTTTAGCATTTTAGAAGTGGAAATGCGTTCTACCATGTTATTTAATTGGCAGTATTTTTTCTTCCTTATTGCTTCATAAATTACAATTGTTATCTTAGACTTGGTGAAACACGATGTGTTTTATGATTTTATTTTCTAGAAAATATGTTCAATACCTGTGAACTGCTCATTATAGTTGAGGTGGGCATATCTGCCTAGCTGTGGTTCAGCTGAGTCTGTTTAAATGTATTAATAAAGTTTTATAAAGCAGTGGCTTGTTTTAAAAAGTGAGAAACTCAAGAAAAAAAAGTGAGAAACTCAAAAAAAAAAGTGAGAAACTCATATTTTTTCTTCTTTAAGTGAAGGTAGTAAACATCACATCTGTGTGTCTCAGTTTTCTCATGTGTAAAATAGGAGTGGCCATAAATTGTGTCTAAAGCCTCTGTCAGCTTGAACATCCTAAGATTCTGGGTCTCTTCTAGAAGAAACCAGAACTTAATTCTTAATCTGGGTGGGTGAGGAGGAGTCAGATGTTTTTTATAATAGGATGAAATCCATCAACCCTTTCCAAAAAACAGAGCTCATGAGGGCAGAATCTCAAAGTTTGTCTCTGATTTCAGGGGGCTCGTGGACCCCGACCTCAGAGCTCTTTCCTGAAGAGCTCAGGGTTCTTTGACCACAAGCTAAGCAGGTCCTTGAATTTTGCTACTTGAGTTTGTATTTTTCTGTGTTTTGTTGTTGTTGTTGTTGTTGTTGTTTGTGGTACGCGGGCCTCTCTCTGTTGTGGCCTCTCCCGTTGCGGAGCACAGGCTCCAGACGCGCAGGCTCAGCGGCCACGGCTCAGAAGCCCAGCCGCTCCGCGGCATGTGGGATCTTCCCAGACCGGCGCACGAACCCGCGTCCCCTGCATCGGCAGGCGGACTCTCAACCACTGTGCCACCAGGGAAGCCCATGTGTGGTGTTTTTTTGCTTTGTAAAAATATGTGAAGTAGAACTCTTTTGAATTCTTCTTAGTTTACCCTTTGCTAGTATCCTCCACTTTAATCTGGCTAGAGTCCTTACTTTTCCTTTGCCCCAGCCATAGATATTCTAACTTGGGCCCTGGTTCTAAGGATAAGGGAGTGAATACAAGTATGGAGGGGGAAAACAAGCTCTCAATATACTTTAATAAAATGATCTCTTCTTTATAACTCAAAGCTCTACCAAATAGGAAAGAGTTATTGATAGAAAAAAAAAATCATTGTTAGTACGTTCTGAGTTTTCTTAGTGGTGTTTGAATATCTATGAAAGCTTTTTCTACCTGAAAGTACAGGGTCTCTATAAAACCCTCAGGTATAAAGCCTATTACAGAAATAGGGAAAGTACCAGGTTTGACACAGACGTGTCTTAAACAGCTTGTTTTTATTTATTTCCTCTACGATCTTTATTTTTTCCTTCTTTCCGCTGACTTTAAGTTTTATTTGTTCTTCTTTTTCTCATTCTTTTAGATGGTGGGTTAGGTGGTTTATTTGGAATTTTTCTTGTTTTTTGAGGAAGGCCTTGTATTGCTATGAACTTCCCTCTAAGAACTGCTTTTGCTGCATCCCATAGATCAAACAGCTTGTTTTTATCTTTCTCTATATATCTGTCATACTGGTTGTGTTGTCTCAGTAAGACTTACTAACGAAAGGATGTTTTGGCTGGAACATTTTCAAAAAGTGGGCTTCCTCTGTACTGATGCAAAAATTTATCTCCACAGATCACCTTCTTTGTTGCTCAAATCTATGACTTGAGCACTCCCCATGTGGAGTCTTCACCAAGCAGTCTTCAACCCAGATTTCCCAAGTGTTTGGAGATTTGCTACTTGGCTCTTCTTGTCTTTAGTGGGCACCATAGCAGCAGACCTTGCCACGTGGGCATACCTCTTCACTGTGACATTGTACAAGATGGGTTTTCTTGGTGGCTTTGCTTTTTATAATAAGTGACATAAAAATACCTTCTGATAATTTCCCCCAAATGCTCACCTGCTGAAGGAGATATTCTTAGGCAACATTAAAGTTGGTTTCTTATTTGTGAGTTCGCTAAGCAAAGTGAACTCCAAGAAGAGTATTGTTATTTTCATTGTTCTATGCCTTTTTTTTGTAATCCCCACCTATTATGAAAAGGAATTGAGCTGTCTGTTGTGCAGTGCGTGTATAATTTGATCCTTTCGGTTCCTTTCTGAGAAGCCTAATCTAGCAAAGTAGTCATCCTTGAGAATGAAGTTCCTAAAGTTAGAAGGTCTGTTGTTCTTAGTTTTCTGTCATTTGTATTAGAGTAAATATGTGCATTTGTGAAATCACAGCCTGTTATAGTGGAAGTGATTTTAGGTTACTCACAAGGTTTTATGCCTGGCGGTAGAGTCCATTTCTTGAGTTACTTGTTAAAAATGCAGATTCCTAGGCTCTTTCCTGGGAATTCTGACTGTATCAGGCTGGGGTCCAAAATCTTTTCTTTTTTTAAGCAAGCACCCCTGTTGAAAATGTGTATTCAAGCAAGGCTGGACAACCCTAGGAGAAAATAAAATCTACCACCAGCTTTCAGTTAACATTGTGTGTTGATACCCTGTCAGATCTCTTTGGGGCACTACTGGCTGTATTTTACTTTGAAGATGATTCCAATTATGACCAACAGTCTTAATGTTACCGAGGCGAGACCAACAAAGTGGTTGTTATCTGTGGTCTAATGAAAATCAACCAATTAAAAATAGAAACAAATCAGGGCACTTAGTCCCCTGGTTGGGTGTTGATAGCATTTACCTCTAGTTCTTAGGAATACATTGTACTTAACATGGAGAATGGTAACAATTAACCTTCAAGGGTGAGAAAGCCTATTAGTGCCCTGGACTTCCATAGATCTGTGAGACAGTAACAGGAGGGAGAGTGCAATCTGACCAGACCTGGATCAGATGCTATTTTATTGTTGTTATTAGACTGTTGGGTTTGACAGCATGTGTTCCCTTTTGAAGGCATGCTGCAGAGTGACATTAATGGTGGATGAGGCTGTGTTTGGGGCACTTGTTTACATGGATCTCTTATTAATTACTGACTACATTTAGGGCTCATATTATGTATGGTGACTCCCTACCAAAAGCAAATTTAGCAAGGTGATGATATTCTTGAAAAAAAACCTTCCACGTATCAGACTTTGAAAACTGAATCACCTAATGTATTTGAGGGTCCACTTCATGCCTGGTGCAAAGTTCTGGAAATACCATGGTGAGCTGGAAAGACAAAACTAGTGAGGAGACCAACACTGATCAATTTACTTCTATAAATACATAATTACTCAATGGGATATGCACGAGGAAGGAGAGGAATAAGGTTCTGTGAGAGGGTATGACAGTGGTGTCTAACCAACTGTATTCATTATCTGTTGCTGTGTAAGAAATTACCCCCTACCCCAAATTACCCTAAAACTTAGCAATTTAAAACAACAAATGTTTGAGGGTCAGAAATCCAGGAGTGGTGTAGCAGGGTGGCCCTACTTCAAGGATTCTCACAAGGATGCAGTCAAGCTGTTGGCTGGGTCTACAGTCATCTGAAAGCTTGAATGGGGCTGAAGAATGTACTTTGAAGATCATCTATGTGGCCCTTGGCAGGAGGCTTCAGTTCTCAGATGCTTACAACATGACAGCTGCCTTCCCCTAGAGCAAACAGTCCAAGAGGAGACAGAGAGTGTGCACATATGACCAAGATGGATGTGGTAGTGTCTTATAACCTAAACTTGGAGGTGACAAACCATCACTTTTCCTACATACTATTGGTACCACTGACAACTGTGGTACCCTGGGAGTGGAGAATACACAAGAGTCTGAATACCAAGAAATAGGCATCATTAAAGACTATCTTTGAGGTCACCAACTCACTGAGTCTGGGGTATTGTTGAAGGTCTTTTATGAGAAGATGCTGTTCAAGTGAGACACAAAGCTTGAGTAGGTGGAATGGGGGTGATTTGGTGGAGAGCCTTTCCCAGGTGGTCACAGCTTGGTATGTTTTGTAATGAAGGCTAGTGAGGAAAGAGCAGAAAGAGCCAGGAATCATGTGCTGAGAGATAATGTTGAAGAGGTTGGCAGAGACAAGACCAAACATGTCCTTTTAGGTCAAATTAAGGATTTTGTTCTTTGGAGACTTAAGCTGGTGAATGACATAATCAGATTTACTCAAAAAAAAAAATATATATATATATATATATTTTTTTAAGATCTCTCTGCCTCCTATAAGCAGGATAGATTATAGGTAGGGAAGCCAGTTTGGACGGTATTATAATTGTTCAGGCTAAAGATCATGGTGGATGAGAACATTAGCAGCAGAGACAGTAGTGGGTGGACATGAAATATATTTAGGAGGAAAATTTGTTAGAACTTAGGCACCTGCAGGGGTTATCCAGGATGGTTGCTGAGGTTCTAGATTCTAGAAGGGGTGGATGGAGGTGACATTCACTAATAGAGTGAACCCTGGAAAAGGACTAGGTGTATGGACTACATGATGGACCTGAACCTGAACTTACAGACATCATTACATGCAGTGAGTAAATGTGTCAGATGGTTCAGGTACGGGACGAGCAGGGAGGTCTTTAATTCCATGTAATTCCATTCTGATTCACAAAAGCACACTGCATTTTTAGAACCATCTGACAGGTTTCGTTTTTTGTTTTTGTTTTAATTTATGTGTAAGTAGCTGAAGTCTGGTAAGTATGTCAGGGAATTCTTTGCATTTCTCTTTTGATTATCGTCCTTGTCTTTTAAAGCATGTTGGTGAAATCTTTTAAATCCCAGGCTAATTTATTTTTTGAAGTGTTAGGGTCCATTAGGATGTATTAGTTCAGGTCTCTGTTCCTCTTTCCCACTATCTCCAAAACGAATTCACTAATGCTGTCTCACACAATTTCTCTAACACACATACACTCTTACTTGTCAAAGAATTAAGTATGCCATGTCATAAAATCATGCCATTTAAGTCTGAGGAGACCAACAGATGATCATTCTTAAATTCTAGGCAAGAAATATGTTAAATGAACACCTACTTTGTTCCAGGCTCTGTGTCAAAAGCTTTCATATTTTTAAAAATGGCACCTCCTCTCACCTATCAAAGATCTAGTCTGTATCAAACACAGTTCTAGGCATGTGTTACATGCTATGCAATGGACTTAAGAGCTCTCCTCTCCCGTCCACCCCCCTGGGGAAAGGCAGAGGATAAGAGCCATACCTGCCCATGTGCAACTTACACTTCAGCCATGGGGACACGACAAGAGCACACGAATGGCAATAATAGACAAGATTAGGCCCATAGGTATTGCCCCATAGCTATTCTCAGGAAGAGTGAAATCCCTAAAATATAATAATATCCATGATGTTAGGAATTTTTGTCTTGTTTGGTTCATTGCTGAGTCCCAAGCTTCTGGACACATTTGTTGAAAGAATGAATGATGAAATCCCCCTCTTTTTTAAACTCATTATTTCCAAATCATTTAGACTTGGAAAAAAGTTGCAGAAATAGTATGAAGTGTTCCCATATATCCTCTAACCAGCTTCACCTAATGTTAACATCATACATAACTGTGTACAATGATCAAAACCAGGAAATTAACATTGGCACAGTACTACTAACTAAGGACTACTTGGATTTCACTATTTTTTTTCCCACTAAAGTCTTGTTTTCTGTTTCAGGATCCAATCTAGGATCCCACATTGTATTTAGTTGTCATGTCCCCTCCAGTCTGGGGCAGTTCCTCAGCTATGCCTGGGCTTTCATGACTTTGACACTTTTGAAAAAAAGTTGTGATCATTTATTCTCTAGAATGTCCTTCAACTTAGATTTGTGTCACGACTGAGAGCTAGAATAGAGTGTGTACCGGAAAAGACATCATGAAGGAAGTGGGGCTTTGGGTGGGCTTGGAGGAATGAGACTTGGATGGACACAAATGTAGAAAAAGGAGTTTTCAGGAAGGCACAACCTCTGTGCAAACATGAGTATCCTGGAGCACTTTGGTGTTGTCTTGGTTCTTGTCTGTATGTGTAGGTGATGGGTAGGGCAGCCTGAGCTGACTAGTTACGAGTTGTAATCACTCCTTGTCCAGCTGCCCTGCTGCTCTGCATCCTGCCTTCTTCTCATCAGCAATAAGGTCTTCTTGATTCGGGCTCAACTCCAGCCTCCAGGTTCTGCCTGCAGTGCTATTGGATTTGGGCTTTGGCTTCCTGGGTATCAGAGCCAATGGGCTTCTTGTTATCTTTTTATCAGAGTTTATGCCCTTCTCTAATCTGGGGACATAGGGTTTTATATTTATTTTATTTTATTTTTTATTATGACTATTATATTGGCTAAGATTTAGCAAGCACTGTGCCAGACTCTAGGCCAGGTCTTCTCGGTGGGGAGCAATATCACCCCTAAGGGGGAAAAACACTGGTTTTTGGGGGAGTGAAAAAAAACTTATTCTTTTTATGTGTAAGTACAGATATGCCTACAGTACCTAAACAGTCATGCAGGATATCTGTGGTATTAAAATTTCATTAGAAAGGGGGTTTGATTAGGGGAAAAGAAATCCGAAAAAGCTTACTGGTGGGATCAATAATGGGGTTAAAAAATAGGTTGAGAAACACTGATTTAGGCCAAATGACTTGCCTATATTATCTCATTTAAGTTCACAACATTACCTTGAGGGATGTATTCTTATTGTCCTCATTAAAAAAATACAAATGGGGAAACTGAGAATTAGCAGAACTGAGTACCTTGCTCAAGGTCACAAAGCCAAGAGTAGACTGGGGATATCCACCCATGACAGGTAGGCTCCAAAGGTTAAAGTCTAAACAGTGATCAGCCCTGTCACTTTGTAGCCTTATTCATATTAAAAACCAGTTAGAAAGTCAATAGAAAAAATACAGAGCATATCCTAAAACCGAGGAAAAGCTTTCTAGGCTTACTCAGTAATTAGAATCTCCTGTTATATTATTACGCCATGATTAGGGTTATTAATTGTGGGTCAGCTCTGCAAACATTTGCAGTATTGATGTTAGGAGTCTAGTCTGGTACAGGAATACAATCACACGAAGGCAGGGCTTTTTGTCTGTCCACCGTTGCATCTCCAATGCTCAGAACAATGCAACACATAGTAAGTGCTCAAAAAATATGTGTTGAATAAATAAAAATGAAAGGATATCATATTTTAAGACAAAAGAAGTTCAAAGCCAAACTGAATTACTTCTGTTTGAGGCTAGGGCCATGATGTTTGCACTTAAACAAATAAACAGCAACCACTGAAATGTTGGACAAGACGCATACCTACCGCAGAGAAAATAAGTTCTGGGCGGCCATGTGAATTTGATTGCAGAAATTGCCTCCAGTTACTCAGACTCCAAACGTATGACTTAATATTGTTATACCATGCAGAGCTGAGAGAGATTAGATCAGACTTAATTTTTCCATCCATTTCGAGGGATTCAAAAAAAAAAAACCCAACTAGTATTATTGTTTGAGACAGAATGTTGATAATACAATAGAGTGAAATATACAGTGTCATCTTTTTTTTTCAATTGAGTATCAAAAACAGCTCTTTCTGTTTGAGGTGGGGACTAAACCTACCTGAGATGTATTATAGCCCTGGACAGATGAACGAAAACCCCAAGTTGTATGGGATGTAATTTCCTCCCCCTGAGAGATTTTACACTTACCATCTGTGAACAGGAAACAGAAATTGGTATATCACACAAAACCTAAAATTCATCTCCTAAGCCTTACCAAGGCGTAGCACGTGCATCTCCTTGAGATACGCAAAAGGTTCAGCAGTGGCTACAGAATTAAGTTGGATTTGCCAAACTACCCCCCCTAGAGACAAATGGAAATTTCAGTTTTCACAGACCCTTCCTAAAGTAAGTATTTCAGAGGATCAGGGCCCAAGAAAGGCTAGATTGGCTCAAAAGAAGCCCATTTTCATATATGTGAGTGGAGATAGACAAAGGGACGGTGACATCACCACCAAGTCCTCATTTTCTTGTTCCCAGTGGCATTTACCGGCAGCACTGAGTGGGCTTCTAAGAAGATTCACCATGAGTGCAAATGAAATGAGAAGTCATGTAGCTCAGAATCTGAGAGTGGATAGGAATTTTGCTGGCTTCTTCAAAGGCTAAGCCACTCTTCCGCCCCCATGTGAGATGAGCTTCTTTTGGATGTGGGTTCAAATATCTTTCTCTAAATCACATTTTTTTAAGAGTCCTGTCAAGTGGCTTTTTTGTTTCCCTTTGCTTTTAATTCTTCTTTTCCCACCCCCTGGAAGCTTACAAGCCTTGGCATTATATGGTAATTAGATGGTGATGCTGGGAAATAGGGACAGAGGACACACACACACACACACACACACACACACACACACACACACACGGCCCTATTACCTGGGCAGGCTGTCCTCCAGCCTTCTTCATGAAGAGGTAGGTGCTTCAGGGCTTCTAATTACAGGCTTTCTACCTCCTAACACTCAGCCTTTGAGAACCCTCTCAGCAGGAACGCTGTGTACTCCAGGCATTCCATTCCACACACTGAATGACCTAATATAATTATTTGAAACTGAAAATCACTTTCACTTCAACAGGAGGATCTCAACCACCTCCACCCTCCCTACCTTTCTGGAGTTACTAATTTAGACATTCCTTTACTGCATCCTGTCACAATCAGGCTTATCTAGTCTTCTGATGAGCTCCACTAGGGAAACTGTGCTAGCTTTGCTCTGGGAAACCCCTCATGTCAAATCCTTCTCCTGTGGCTGCCAAAAAAAAAAAAAAAGACACAACAGTAAATGTGATGTGTTACTCTTTGGCTAATGCATTTCCACACCTTTGAGGCGAGGCCTGCTTCAGACCCTGGCTGTGGATGTTATTGTCCTCTGCTTCTGTAATTCGTGGGGAAACACCATTTTAGCATTCTGTAAAGTGTTTCAGATAACTGCTTTTGGGCTTCGTCCTTGGGAGAGGATTTGCTGTCCCGGGCAGTGATGTGCACATGCTGGGGGCTAACCCCAATGTCGTCAAATTGATTATTTCTCATGAATGCCCCACTTACTACTGCCATGCTCCACCTGAAATTAGAACTAAAATTCTATATAAATCAAAAGGAAGAGCTGAGCTGAAGTGACAGGTTCAAAGGGGGCTCTCTGGGATTTTTTTTTTTCTTGGCCCAGGGAGTTCACCTTTTACAGGTTTTATCCTTGCCACAGAAGAGGTGAAGTATCTCCCGAAGTTCAAAAGGCATGCCTCTTGACCTTAAAAGTTTACAAAAGGCAGTAGCATGGGGAGACCAAGATCTGGGACTTTGAACTTGCCCTGACCTGAGACACTGCTCCAAGCACTTAGCTCAGTGACCTTTGGCTGTAACTTAAGCTTTCTGAGCCTCCTCCTTTTCATCTTTCAGAGTGAAGACAAAGGGTTGCATGATGGGGAGGTGGATCAGCTTTGGGGCTGGAGAGTAGGGCCCTTTTAAGGATAGGGTTTTTTTTTTTAAGGGACCTTGAGTGCTAAGCTAAGGTGTTTAGCTTTTTCTTTTTTCCTAAGGATGGGGCCCTATCTAGGCTTCCAGAAGAGTGAAGAGATGATTTGTATGAACCGAAGTGTCACAGTGGTGGGCTGGAACACCAGCACAGTACCTTCAGAATGGTCTGCACCAGTAAAGACTGTTTTTGGCTCATAATAGTCATTAGTACGAGGGCAGATGCTATTTAATAACAGTTATTATAAATAAAATAATGATGATGAAGGTGATAATGAGGGGAGGTTCCCCTTTGCTTTAGTCCTGCCATATTTTAAAGCAAATCCGACTCTCCTGTTGGACCCGCTTCTCTAGATCCATTTCCAAGGTTGCAACGCTTAGTGGGCCCACGTTTCCTTGGCTACCCTGGGCCAACACCACGTGACCTCCTCCCCTCCCATGCTGGGTACCGAGAAAGCCCTGTTTATCCCCTACCGCCACCCAGACCCTGTGGATGGGGGCGGGCGGGAGGCCGCCACTCCCCCGGGACCCAGCAGCGGCCCCTGAGTGTGAATAGCTGGCATTGACGCCGCTGCCGCCCAAGCGAGCGGGCTGGGGACGCCCTGGCAGTGCTTCTGCCTGCGGGCCCCATAAAAGGAGCAGCTGCCGCCGGGGCCGCTCAGATGCGCAGGGATGAGGCAGGAGGCGGCTGAGTGCGCGCCTGGGCTCCGGCCGTGACCGAGGCGGACCTTGGGGCCGCTCTGGGGGCCCGCAGGTAACCGCGGGCGGGCGGGCGGGCGGGTTTTGTCCTTGGGCTTGGAAGTGACAGTAAAAGGAGGGGAGGGGCTGGAGTCAGGGTGGCAGGAAGGAGGCTGGGCAGGGATGAGGAAGAAGGGAAGCCTGGAAGACGGAAAGGAGGAGGAAAGGGAAGGAAGGAAAAGGGGAGGGAGGGAGGGAGGCAGGAAGGAGCCGCGCCAGGGAGCGGCTGGAACGCGCTGCACTTGCCTCCAGCTCAGGCGTTCAAGTTCCCCACCTCCGACCTCTCCCAGCCGCCAGGCCGGGCGCCGGGCGCATCCCTCCCTAAAAGGCTCCCGCGTCGTGCGCTCATCGCGGACGCTCAGCCATGTTTTCTGGGCCAGCGTATCCGCCGGCACAGCTGAGCGGCAAGGCCCGCCCGCGGGGACAGCCTTGGCTGCGGCGTGGGGACAGGTGGAAGGGGACGAGAGCGGCCGGTCTGCTCCAGGCTCGCGCTGCTTAGGGCAGGGACCCGCTGGAGGATGCTTTACTTTGCCTCCAGTGGGGTAAAACCCGGGGTGCGCCCCACCCCCGCCGCCAGCCGTTCCCGCCGTCCCCACTTCACTGGCCTGCTGCCACTTAATGAACTGTCCGGGGGGGCCCCCCGCCCTGTTCTCCTTCCCCAGCCTCTCCAGGAGCCTGTATTTGGAGCTTCTTTTAGAGTGTTGTTTGCATAAAACTGGGCTCAGCTGGAGAAAATGGAGAGGGACTGAAAAGGAGGAGGTCCTTTTGTGCGGAGCCCCATTGTAGAGCCGTCTTTCTCCCCAAACCCTGAGCCGCTGGAGGTCCCCAACACAGAAAGAGGGATGCTGAGGCGTCCCAGACCTCCTTGGCTTGCTGTCTGTCAAGTGCCCCTCTCCTCCCCTATTGGGATTCTTCATCTGTGGGTAAAAGGTCGCTCTGAAGCTGTGAGGGCTCCATATCACCTGGGATGCCCCCAGACGCCCCGTGGCTCTAGTTTCCATGGCTTCGCTGCCCACTCACGGGAAATGCAGCTCTTGGCAATCATGCCTGTCTGCCAAGTTTCTTCCTCCAGCCCAAAGCAGAGCCACATCAGTGGGCTGTGAATTCTCCGCAGGGTTGGGTGGTCATTAGAGACCTTTGCTTGAGGAGCTCTTGGATGGGCGTTTGGGAGTTCCTCAATGACTCCAGTGACATCTCAGCTGAATGTTGTCCTTAATTTTCTCCTAATAATGAAGCTACAGAGTTGGCCTTTTCTGCAACGTGTGGTGTGTTGCAACCCGAGGCTGCACCCTGAGGTAGTCTTGTGCTGATTTATATGTGGGAGAGAACATATGTGATTGTAGGTCTGTTATAGAAAGAATATAGGCAGTGTAACCACAGCGGTGAGCTGTCTAGAGGGAGAATCTAAGCGTTGACCAGACACTGTTCTCAGCCCTTCACGTATATTATCCTCTGTGATACATACAGCTACCAAGAATCTCTAGTTGATAAACAGACACATCGAGAGGTTAATTTGTCCTGTGTCCACAGCAACTAGATGACCGTGCTGGGGGTTGAATCTAGGCAGTGTTAGTCCAGAGCTCCTGCCCTTAACTCCGCCTCTTTGCGAAGGTGGGCAGTAAAAACCTCTGCGTGGCATCATCGTTCTGAGGTACCACGAGGTGGGTAAAAGAAGACCAACTGTGAAGTCAGGTAGATTAGGGTTGAATCTTGGATTCAACATTTATAGAATTCGTGAGGTGACCTTTATCAATCCTACATGGTATGTTGTACAGTAATTTAAAATGCCTAGCACATAATTTATAAACAGTTATTACGTGTTTTTTGTAGCTACAAGAGCACAGTGTCATAACCAGTTACAGATTTTAAAGCCGAGGTTGTCTGTTTTTATGTTCAGCCCTGTCACTTAGGGGCTGAATAAACTAGGCAAAATACTTGAATCTCTCTAAGCCTCTGTTTTCACATGTGTATAGTGGGTTGTTCTGCAACCGAATGAGAGACCTACTTAAAACCGTTAGCACAGGGCCAGCGTACATAATGCTCAAGAAACGTTGCGGTCGGGGTTTGTTGTTTGGTCTGGTTGGTTTTGTTGTTGTTGTTTGTAAATCGGTGCAGCTTCCTGTATTGGGTTTGGTTTGGTTTTGTCATTCCTGGATTAGTGTGGTTCAGCAATTACTCCTTGGACTGCAGTGCATCATAGACCCTCTACAAGTGTGCGCGCACATGCACACACACACCACGCGCACACCACACAGCCTAGAGCATCCACGTTTGAAATTACAAGGACTGAGTGAATTCTGCCTTGTTCAGTAAGAACTCTGTTTCTTTTGCTAAAGCAGTCACTGACTTTTAAGGGTTAGGGAAGCTTCAAAGTTAATTTTAAAGCTGTCTGAAAACCAGCTGGAATAATTAGCCCCACGCCTAACAGTTGCATGGGGGAAAAAATGGATTGATGATGACATTTGCTTTCTTAGTAGGCTCTGAAAAACTGTAACATATTCTGCTAAACTGTTACAGATAATCAACTGGAATCTTAACTTAGTTAAACAATTCTAGAAGAATATCTTCTACCATGTGGTTTTATAGATGTTGGTTAAATGAAAAGAACTCAGTGAATGAAACTTCAAAATACAGTGTTGACATAGATTAAATGTTCTAAACAGCTGTTTAGAGTTTAGCCCAAATATTTGTTTATAAATGAAGAGGATGCTGTAAGATCAACATTTATAAAGAAGAATGTGTTAACTGGACAGTGACCTAAAAGCCCATCAATAAGGAGCTGGTTGGGGCTTCCCTGGTGGCGCAGTGGTTGAGAGTCCGCCTGCCGATGCAGGGGACGTGGGTTCGTGCCCCGGTCCGGGAGGATCCCACATGCCGCGGAGCGGCTGGGCCCGTGAGCCATGGCCGCTGAGCCTGCGCGTCCGGAGCCTGTGCCCCGCGACGGGAGAGGCCACAACAGTGAGAGGCCCGCGTACCGCAAAAAATAAAAAAATAAAAAAAAATAAGGAGCTGGTTAAAGAAATTGTAGCGTATACTTACAGTGGGTGAATATACCCCACTGAAAGGATGAGGTGTGGTTTATATGCTGATATAGAAGACCATTGCAGTATCAATTCCATGAGTCCAAAAATTTCACTATTTTGATCTAATCTCTAGCACCTCCTAGAACAGCGCTTGCTGAATAATAGTTACTTAGTAAATCATGAGTGAATGAGTGAATATTGTTCAGTACGACAAAGCAAGGTACTGAGCAGCGTTTATAGTTCATTGCCACGTGTGTTTTTAAATGAGTGAATATAGGTTTGTGTGCATGTGTATAGAAAGCAATGGTTGTCTCTGGGGAGGAACTGAAAGGCTGGGGGTAGGAGGGAGTTTTAGTGTTTGCTGGTTGGTTGTTTTCTGGTTTTTTGTTTTTTTAACCCTACCCCATTATGTCTATGTACTAGTTAAAAACAAAAAATTGAGAGGACCTGATTTACCTGGGTTTGGTCTTAATTTTTATTCTGTGTAACTCACCCTTCTGGTACCCCTTTTACTGTAGGCTATTTAATTTCTTTGCCTTATTGAGATACCTGCAACCCTTTGATAAGATGATAAGCATGGACTGTTTTTGAGGGGTGCCTTCTGAATGGAATCCCTATATAGTAAACGGTGCATTGTCCTGCCTAGGAGGTTGTTCATGCGAAGACCCTTCTTTTCTCCATTAGAGAAGGCTTTGTGGACCTCCATGCCTTACACAGACCATGGTCCCTCTCAGGAACTCCATAGATTATTTTCTAATGAATAGGTATCTAAAGTATGAGTCCGGGCTTCCCTGGTGGCGCAGTGGTTGAGAGTCCGCCTGCCGATGCAGGGGACGCGGGTTCGTGCCCCGGTCTGGGAGGATCCCACATGCCGCGGAGCGGCTGGGCCCGTGAGCCATGGCCGCTGGGCCTGCGCGTACGGAGCCTGTGCTCCGCAGCGGGAGAGGCCACAGCAGTGAGAGGCCCGCGTAGCAAAAAATAAATAAATAAATAAATAAAAAATAAATAAATAAAGTATGAGTCACGTAAGAATTTATCATTTCATACCAATAAGGGCAAGTCTCAGATTAAGCAATTTTTGCTTCAAGACAGGTAATTCCTAGTCTTTGAGAAGCAGCTTAACATGTACTTCCAGAATTCTGACCACTTTCGTAGATCTTTAGGGAGGTGGTGTCCAAAGTGCAAGGTGACCCATGGGAATACAGGAGGAAACCATCAAGAGTTCTTTATCTTTTTAATATTGTTTATAGCCCCAAATGTTAATAGTATGTGGTACTTGCTTTCTCTCATTGTTTTCTTTTGTTTTGGCTGAACCATTGGATGTTTGTTGCCCACATTATGCCTTATGCTGTTTCACCTTTGCCCACTTTTTTCTTCAGTCCTTAAGTTGTTTTTTTACTGTATTTGGGTATAGGGGTACACTTTTTTCTTTCTTACGGATTTTTAAAGAGAGACTTTAGAGTTAGGAAGAAACATATTTAAAAGTTGTTTCTGAATTTTTAGTGTGTATCCATTTCAAAGATTTGGCTCTTAATTTCTACCATCCTTAACCACCTTGGTAGACTAAAACTAACACACAAGTTTCTGTTGCTGCCTTCTAAAAGAATACTGATGCCTTATGTCTTACAAGAGATTGATACAGGTGACAATGAAGGGGAAGATGTTAGCAGTGTATTAATATGTATATGGCACACTCACGTGTATTACTTAATTTACAAAATAACCCCATCACGTTTGCATTGTGCTTGTTATCGAAGATAACACTCATCACACTGCCTTTTCCTCGATATTTTTAACAGCATATCTATTCCTTGACATTCCGGAGCTGGCCTGCTGCCGTCAGCGAGGCCTTCATGATGGATCAGGACGAGACCACTCATAATCATGTCTTAGCATGGAGAAAAACGTAAAAATTGTCCAGGCCACAAAAACGACCATACGTCCTCTCCTCCTGATTAATATGACTCATCGCTGCTTGTTACAGATGTAACACTCTGGATAGGATTTATTTGAATACGCAAACAGAGAATTGTCTCCCCTTTTTAACGCCATCCAGTTTGGAAGGAAGCCTTGCTTCCTTGAACCTTCCCTCAGATCTCCCGAAGTCACCTGACTCATGCCCAGGTGACTCATGACTAAAAGCCCTTGGCCACACCTTCACCTTCTTCGTGAACTGCCTCTCCCCGACCCTGCCCCAGTTTCCATAGTGTGCATTCTTTCTGTTGCAATGAGTAGTAAACCACTGGTTCAACGATAATTATGTTTCTGGTGATCTTGGAAGCATTTCCTATTGAGCTGTTTACAAACAGAAGAACATTTCACAGGTGTTTGAGTAATATTTGGAAGTGAAATACAGCATTTTGTCCATAAAAGAGTAATTACTCGTTATAGAGAATCTGAAAAGTACACAAAGGTATCAAGAATAAAAGAAACAGTCTTATTAATTTCATAAGCCAGGAATAATCATTGTGAACACTCAGCTGTATATCTACTTCTACAGCTTTCTCTCCATATAAATACATACTCTCTCCCTCCCCCCCATTTATATATACATATATATACACATACATATGTGCATATACATTTATGTGCACGCGCACACACACAACTTGGATAATTGGGATTATTCTATATATGTAGTTTTGTATCCTGCTGTTTTTCATTTAACATATCATGATAATTTCCTTATGTGAATCTGATTTTCCCCAATTAACATATTTTTATTGTTAAATAGTATCTTGTCATATGACACTAGACAGTTGCTCGTTCATTGTCCTAAGTAAAATCATCAGTTTTTCTTTTTTTAACTAGCTGTGAGAGACATCTTCATGTTTTAATGTATGTTCAGACTTCTGTTTATTTCTTTAGGAGAGTTTTCCTTAGGAAGGTGTGTACTTTAAAGAAATTCTTCATATCTGTTGCCTAATTATTTTTCCCCCAGAATTGTTGGTTCTTGTACTGCCCAGAGATTTGGTAACAGTGGGGAATCCGGGCTGGCGGCACCATAGGGGGCCCCGAAGTCCTCTTACTTCCCTGCTGCTGCTCTGAGCATCTGCTTCCCCCATCCGTCTCCCCACAGACTCCTTGTTACGTTTTACCAACGCGGCTGCATTTGCTTTTGCCATGTGGGAGGAGGGAGAGGGGCACTCCCCAGTGAAGGAGGAATTGATGTGCCCCAGTGTACAGGAACTGTATTCTTCTAAAATCTCTTTAAGGGCAGGATCTGGATAATCATTAGCTCTTCCTCAGTGCCTAGCAGGCAGCACTATAAAATGTGCTGTCCAGTGAATATTTGTTGCCTAAGTAGATGATAATCCTGTTTCAGACTTAAAGCAGCCTGCAATACTAAAAATCCTTTTCATCAAATATATCCTCCGCGGAAGAAAGATATAAAATTTATAACTCGTACATTTTTTGAGATAATGTTTTTACCTCATTTTTTGAGATAATATTAAGAGTACTGGGGGTATAGCGGTGAGCTAACCAACCTTACATTATGGAGTGTAGATACGGAAAATAAACCCCCCAATAAACGCAAAATGCCAGGGAGTGATACATGTTTTGATGCAAAATAATAAAGCGGGGTGAGGAGGTTAACACAGTTAAGTCCTTCCCTTACTAAACTGAACTTTCCTTGGTTTCAGTTACCCAAGGTCAGCTGCGGTTCAGAAATGTCAAATGGAAAATTCCAGAAGTAAACAATTCAAAAGTTTTTAATTGTGCACCGTTCTGAGTTGCATGATGAAATCTCAGGCCATCCTGCTCTGTCCCACCTGGACGTGAATCATCTCTTTGTCCAGTGTGTCCTGCCCGTTGGTCACTTAGTAGCCATCTCGATTATCAGATTGGCTGTCCTGGTATCACAGTGCTTGTGTTCAAGTGACCCATATTTTACTCAATAATGGCCCCAAAGCACAGGAGTAGTGATGTTGGCAGTTCGGATTTGCCGAGAAGCCATATAGTTCTTCCTTTAAGGGAAAAGGTAAAAGTTTTCGACTTCATAAGGAAGGAAAAAAAATAATATGCTGAGGTTGCTAAGATCTCCAGGAAGAGCAAATCTTCTATCCGTGAAATTGTGAAGAATGAAAAAGAAATGCATGTCACACCTCATACTGTAAAAGTTATGGCCGCAGCTCGTAAGTGCTTAGTTATGATGGAAAATGTGTTAAATTTGTACGGTAAGATATTTTGAGAGAGACACCACATTCACGTAACACTTATTACAGTATATTATTATAATTGTTCTACTTTTTAACTAGTTATTCCTGTTAATCTCTTACTTTGTCTAATTTATAAGTTAAACTTTATCATAGGTATGTATTTTTTAAGAAAAACATAGTGTATATAGGGTCCTGTACTTTCTGCAGTTGTAGGCATCCACTGAGGGTGTTGAAAGGTATCCTTGGATAAGGAGGGACTACGGTAAAGGGATTTGTAGTTCTTTGGGGGTAGAGTGGTCTAGGAAGGCAAGTATAAATTAAGGCTCTCCTATTTTTTTGGTTGTGGTAGGTGATCTAGAATATTCATCATACCTTAGATGTTACTGAACGTCTACTAGTTGTCACTGTGTGTGCTTTATGACTCTTCCTTTGAGCACATCTTGGTGACAAGCACTTTCCACACGTTATTTAATCTATTTCCCCCTGCTCTTACGAGAGAACTGTTATGCCTTTTTTAAGTATATGGCGGAGCAAGAGAGGTTAAGTTACTGGCCTAAGTTCACATGGCTCCTAAGTAGCAGAGCTGTACTCAAATCCAGACTTGAAAGCCCTTTAAAACCCAAGGCTAAGAGTCTAGAGTTAGTCCTTCTCTGGTTCCTGAGGCTCGGAAAGAAAAAGCCCTTGTGGTCAAAACCACTGGTGAAAGGTTAATTAGAAACCATTGGTATGTAAACTATTTATATTGATGACAGACTGCTTTTGTTTCCAGAAAGTGGGTACAGGCACGGGTCTCTCTTCATATGCTAACTAGTTGTACACAAGCTGATAAAGTACTAACGAAGCCAGCTCCCTTTGTGTGTAGGAATAGCATGGCAAGGTTTGCTCTGCTTTTGATCCGAGTTGTGCTGTAATGAGTTATTTAACATATGTTTCCTTACACCCCCGTTATTGAGGACATATGCTTTGGCCCACGATTACAAATGCGGGTACAGGTTAAAAGGACACAGAAGTCTTTTTTGGTTGTTGTTTTTGTTCTCTGGAGATGTTCTTGTTCCCCAGAGAATGGGGATATCCATTTCAGATGGCTCCTTGGCAATAGTGGGTGGGAGAGACTTTTCTGTTGGACGGTAGTTGGTGTGTGTGTCTTGTTTCACAAAAGAAAAATATTGAGCACCAAATGGAGAGAAAGTGGCTGCTCTGGGTCTGGCTGCTGCTCTTCATATCCATCTGGTTCTGACATGAATCTTGCTCAATGAGACTTAGATGATAGGGCAGTGTCTAGTGGATCTTACCAGTTGAAGAGAATTACATTGAGGCTGTAATTAATTTTTCAGCTCAATTACATACTTCTCTTGATAGCCCTAATATTTTCTTTTCCAGATTTCAAAGAGCTTTGGTAATTTTACAGTTAAACCCAGCGTAACTTGGGATGAATCTACCTGTAGGAGATTTCTGGATGTGTGTATTTCTTTCAGAAAATGCTTAACACAAGACAAATAGTTTTGGATGAGAGAGGGAGAGAGACCAGTGTTGCACTGCACTAAAAGCGTGATGTGTACTTTTCAGTCTGGCTTAGCAATTTCCCGTTGAGTCTATCCTATTTAAAGGATTATTATTAGCTAAAGCAGTTTGTTGACTATATTGAGAGTTTGGTGGCCTTGAGGCCATCGCTTTCCTGAAACCCGTAATTCTGCCCTCTGGTTTTATTCTTATGCTTCAACCGGCATGCTATGGGAAATGGCAGAGGTAGATTCACAATTGTGATTACGTTTTACTTCATTAACTTCATTCTCTGCCTCTTTTTTTAAAAAAATTAATTTATTTTTGGCTGCGTTGGGTCTTCGTTGCTGCACGCGGGCTTTCTCTAGTTGCGGCGAGCAGGGGCTCCTCTTAGCTGCGGTGCGCGGGCTTCTCACTGCGGTGGCTTCTCTTGTTGCGGAGCACGGGCTCTAGGTGCGTGGGCTTTAGTCCTTGCTGCATGTGGGCTCAGTAGTTGTGACTTGCCGGTTCTAGAGCGCAGGCTCAGTAGTTGTGGTGCATGAGCTTAGTTGCTCCACGGCATGTGGGATCTTCCCGGACCAGGGCTCGAACCCGTGTCCCCTGCATTGAGAGGCGGATTCTTAACCACTGTGCCACCAGGGAAGTCCCCTTTCTCTGTCTCTTTAAACATGCTTTTCAAGAGCTTTGGGGGGAACATGGAATCCTAATTTGACTACTAGTTTAACAGTGATTGTTTATAGTGATTCTTCCGTGTAAGGAGAAAGATGGGAAGGTTATTTTGGAAGTATGTGAATCTAATACTGAGCTCCTGATTTTTGCTTTTATTGCAAGATGTCTGCAGGTGCTCAAGACTCTTGTTCAGAAAACATCCTTTTCCCTGCCCTCCTTTCCTTCCTTTCTCCTTCTCACAATCATTTATTGAACATTAAACTGTGAGGAGATAAAAGTGACTAAGTTTACTTTCTTGAATATGGACTGTTGAGCAGGAGGAGAGACCAAGGAACATATAACAGTAGTCCAGTGTGACAAGCCATAAGATGCCATATCATAGGCAAAATGCAAAGGGAGCACAGAGAAGGGAGTGTTTGTTTCGGCTTGTGAGCGTTGAAGATGGTTACCACAGAAAAATGGGCTTTGTAGTATCAGTAGTTTTCCAGACAAAGAAAGGAGGAAGGATCTTGTAAGCAGAGATGATATCATGAGCAAAGGCATGTTGGCATAAACGTGCATGGTCTTTTCATGAGCAGTCGATAGAGGAGGGCATCTAACATTTAAATGCATGGAATGAATGGTGGATGATGGCAGATGAGGTTAAAGAAAGTTGGTTGGGTTATATCGTGAAGGATCTAAGTGTTGCAAACCTGTGCTAATCCTCAGTAACACCCATGTTTCACTGAGAACTCTTTTCCATGACCATAGTCAGAATCTGAAGTTAATACTGACTTAAACAGAAAAGAGAATTTATTGGCTTATCTAATGAAAAATCCAAAGATACATCTGCCTTTAGGCATGGCTGGATCCAGGTACCCAAATGTTGTTGTCATGAATCTGCCCTGTCTCAGCTCTGCTCTGTGCTGTGTTGGTTGAATTCACAGGCTCATCTCTGGTGGGAATGACATTGTTCCTCGCATCTGTAGACTCTCATCCTTGCAGCTTAGCAACCTCCCTGAAAAGCGAGTGTCTTTTTCTAAATGGTTAAAATCAGAGTCCTGAGATTGAGTCCAGTTGGATTAACTTGGGTCATATGACCACTGCTGAACACTTTGGCTAGAGAATAGACCACACTGATAGCTAGGTCAGGGTCACACACCTGACTGCAGTAAAATGGGGAATGGAGACTAGATAGACAGAAACAGTACATTTCCAATACAAATTCTACTCTACTGATTAAAAGGATTGTCTCCTTTGAAAAGACCCTGGAATCCTTTCTTATGCATTTTCCCTTCATAAATGTTGTAAGGGGGCCAGTCAGAAGTCTCATCATCCTTTTTGCAAAAATCCCTGGGAAGGAAAAGATGTAATAACATTTTCACAGTTGTCTTTAAAAAAAAAAACGTATTGCATTAGCAGATCATTTTTTCCCCATTCATATTATCCAGTATAGGGTTCCTGTAAACCTCCTGTGTGGGAAGTACTAGAAGTTAGGAACTTACAATGTGCTAAGAGTTATTACACAAAGATGAATTTTACCTTCACAGAACTTACAGCTTGTTAGGGGAAATAAGATTAAGACAAAAATAATAAAAATAAATAGTGAAGTGTGAGTCTATATAAAAAACAAAATCAAAATCTATTAGGAAAAGCATATAAATAATACAGTCCATGCCAGTTGCCTTTCAGCACTGTGGGTAAAAGCCCCAGAGTGAGCAGAAATTGAGGCATGAATCAGCCTTTTTCATTTGTTTTCAGTTTCCATGTGCCCCTTATGGTGTGAGCATCTCACCAAGTGGGTGTGAATCTAGTTCTTTTATGGTTGTTTTTTTTTTCATTAAACATGGTCCTTGAATCCAGGCCAGCTTCCTCAGCTGCTGTTTAACCAAAGAAGTAGCAGTGAAGGGTGATTTTGTGTAAGCTGCCAAGAAAAAAATATTGAGGTGTCACAGTTAAGAAAGAGATTACCTAACTGATCTCTATTTTAAGAAATATTAATTTTCACTTTGCCAAATACAGCCCTTCTCTGTTTTTCTTTAAATCATCCCTCGTAGTCAAATGCACAAAATAGCTTTCAGCTGAATGAATGATGGTATTTGCATGTCCTTTATAGTTTCATTCCATTGAAAGAGAAAGAAACTGAATATTTGGGTTACTTTCTGGATTTAAAAGATTACCATGTTCATTTTCCTGATGTGAAACATACCTGTATACTCATAGAAATAAACATTAGGTATGTTCTTACAGATCCTATTTCAACATTCCCTGCCCTTTTCCTTTGAACATAAACTTCACTCCTAGGGAGTGGTGGGATCAATCTCTACAGCTTCTTTCCTCCTCTTCCCTTTGCCATCTCTGGCTCATTGCTTGTACCCAGAAGCATATGTCAGAGCTGCAAGAGAGGAGCCATCTCATCTAGCTCACCTGCCTTTTCTTTTCTTTTTCTTTTTTTTTTTTTTTTAACAGGACAGGAAAGTGAGGTTGTTAAGCTTTCTCCAAGTTAACAATGATCTTCTCTTGATGCAGATCTTCCCTTTGAAGAGTTGTTCATGCGCCAGGCTTTTAGGAAAGGGGAAAATTGTTTTAATGACCTGGCCTTAGAAATATCCGCTATCATCTGTCTTCCTTTTCATCTTTCAACTCCTTTTGAAATTCATGGTCAGGAATGACAGTAAAGTCTCTTGGGGAACAAGAACAGCCCTCAAAAGGAGCTGACCTGGGCTGACATCTCCTACCAGCCGTATTGGATTTTGCCAGGGTTATTTTTGCCCTCGGCTGTCTAATTTCTCCCTAATTGCAGGGCCATATGGTGCCTTGTCCCCCATGTGGAGAGTTGGCATTTCCCCTTCAATCTCTGTCCTTCCTGCTGCACAAATTACCTGCCATGGTGATGGGGTTGAACAAACTCATCCTCCAGAGGCTTTGCAGCTTCTGCACCTTAAAAATCAGAGCTGAATGCTCCTTTCGAGGGTCTAGATTGGTGACCAGCAATGAAAAAACTATACAAGAAATAGTGAAATGAGGTTGAGTTTCGGAGGCAAGCAGATTTGGGCTCCAATTCTGGCTCCCTCTTGCTGTCATTGCCATTATTCTCACTGACATCACAGTGAACATTTATGGCAGGCACTGTGGTCTTACTTCCTGGTCTCATTTACTTGTCACCTTAGCTTTCGTGGAACTGAGGCTTGGAATGGTTATTGAGACCCTTGCCCACATCACATGGTTTGGGCCAGTTTCAGACTCTGGTCTTTCTCTTTCCAAATCCCACACTCTTAACCAACAGTCCCTTTTAATGCTCAAATATTATCTAATATTAAATTGTGCTTTTATCCTGTATTCTGTGTCATAACATTATCTGGAAATAGGACCATTAGTGATCATTTTTTGAAAAAATGTCCCAAGTCAGCATTTACACAAGGGATAAAGCTTTCACAAGCAATCTTAGATAGTAGTGGCCAGTCTCAGATTGGATATGGATATTACAGGTGGGGTGATTTCACAAGACTTTGTAAACTGAATTTTCAAGGCTTCCACCTTGCATTGAATTAGATCAAGAAACCATCTTAACCACGAGGATAGTTCCTTATTCCAATGTGCAGAACATGTTTTTTTTGTTTTTGTTTTTGCGGTACGCGGGCCTCTCGCTGCCGCGGCCCCTCCTGTCGCAGAGCACAGGCTCCGGACGCGCAGGCTCAGCGGCCATGGCTCACGGGCCCAGCCGCTCCGCGGCACGTGGGATCTTCCCGGACCGGGGCACGAACTCGCGTCCCCTGCATCGGCAGGCGGACTCCCAACCACTGAGCCACCAGGGAAGCCCTGCAGAACATGTTTAGATGGGGGTGATCTGTTTGGAGTTGTCGCTTGTGGGAATATTTGGTCTCATTAAAAGCACTTGGTAAAATCCTCCTTGTTCCTATTCTCAGGGGGTAAACAAAGTCTTTGAATTCTGGAAACTGATTTTGAAGGGAGGATGGAGCAATGACAGAATTTTTCAATAATTTGGGTGTTCTGTGACATTTTGAAGCTATGTTTTGGAAGGTGTCCATATTTTGTGATAGTCAAAACACTAAAGTAATGATTGCAGTGTTTTTCAAAACTAGGTCCAAAAATGAAAATAATGGCTAAAGTCTAAGCTTCTTTCTAAGTATACACAGAACAAAAGTTACCATCAACTTACCATTTACTCCTTGAATATTTAATGGTGTGGTAAGAAATGGGGAAAGCATTATTGTCATACCGTGAAGTCCCTGGAGACAGTGATCATGCCTCATCTATCTTTGTTTCTCCAGTGTCTGTACCCCTTTGGCACTTAATAAATGTTCAACTGATTTAAATCCACTAATTAGAGATGAAAAAGTCACCCAGTATTTGGAGGAGGCACAAAACAAGGTCATTCCTACACACCATAAGTCAGTCAGTCAAAAGATAAGTATTGCATTCCTTTCGTGATCCAGGAGCTGTTCTAAATGCCAGGGTTGGGAGTGGGTATTACAGAAGACACCCCCCCACCCCAAAAAAGCTTACTTTTGGTGAAAGGAGACAGACATTTTTAAAGTTAACAATTCCTTGTGCTATCAAGTGCTACAAAGAAGAAAGCATGGAGCATGTGGTGGAGACACTGGGAGAGAGAGAAGGGTCCTGCTGAACCTGGGTGGTCACGGAAGGCTCCCTAAGGTGGTACCATTTGAGGGAAGACTTGACCAATGAGAAGGAGGCAGCCATGCAGGGATATGTGGGGAAAATCATTATGCAAAGAAATGGGGAGAGAGCTCAAGGTAGCTTAAACAGGACAGGAGTGCATTATGTTTCTCCCTCACATTAGCAATGCAGAGGTGAGTAACCCAGAGCTGGTAATGCAGCTTGATGATTGCCTGGATTCACATTCCTTCTACGTTCTTGATTTGCCCTCCTCAGCTTTTGGTTTCTTCTGTTGCTTTGCGTTTTTTCAACCTCGTGCTCCAAAATGGCTATCCAACCTGAGCTGCCGTATTTGTACTACAGCCGGTCTGACCAAGGAAGCACTAAAGGGAGATGTGCCTTCTTGATTTCAGGTCTTTTCCTGAAAGTTGCACATAGTATTAATGTTTCTGCTTAGATTTTATTGGCTAGAATGTAGTTCTCTATCTAGATCTAGCCACAAGGCAGTCTAGAAGTGTAGTCTGTATTCTAAGACACCATGTGGCCATGAGAAATTGGGAGTTTTGTTACCTAGGAAGAATGGGAGATGGATGTTGGAGATCAAGTAGTGATCCCTGCCGCAAACAGCAAGCGCGAAAGCTTTGCCATGTTCAAAGCCATGTGGCTGGGAATTAGTGGAAAGAGAGTGGAGGCAGATGGGGTTAGACAGGGAAGCAGGAGTGAGATCATACAGGACTATTAGGCTATTGTTAAGATCTTAAAAAAAATTTTTGTTCTCCGTGGGAAACCATTGGAGCACTGAATGGAAACCATTGGAGTAGAAGGTGAGATGATTGGATTTAGGTTCTGGAAAGTGTAGTTTGACTACTATGGAAAATGAACTGTAGGAGGGCAAGTTCCCATAAATCTACAAATCCTCTGTAGGCACAGAGACATGTGATAGGAGGATTTGCAGATTTATGGGAATTAATGGTGGTGGTGGGTTATACTAGAGCTGTTGGCAGTTGAAAGAGCCAGAAGAGGTCAGGTTTAGAGTACATGTTGGAGGTGGGTGTAAAAGAAGGAAAGTAGTAATAGCTAATTATTTACTGAAAACTTGTAATGCACTGTGCACCAACTGGAAACCCTTTAGTATATCGACTCACTCATTTAATTAATCCTCGCAGTAACTCTGTGCTATAGGCGGTATTTATTCTCATTTTACAGATCAGATCCCTGAAGTATGGGTAGGTCAAGTAACTTGCCCAAGGTCATTTGGCTGGAAGCTGGAGGAGCCAGGATTCAAGCCTGGCAATCTGATCCCAGGACATCTCCTCTTAACGCTGCTCTCTACCACCTGAGGATGATGCCTGAGTGCTTCCCCCCGTCCCTGGGGTACACTGTGGTTCTTTTATTGAGATGGATGGGGGATTTGGGGCTGGAGAGCAAATCTAGAGTAGTTTAGTTTGGGCCATGTTAATTTTAGTAAGATTATTAATAACTTTTACTTTGGAAATAGTTTGACTCACATGAATCTGCAAACATAGCAGAGAGTTTTGTGTACCCTTCCCCCAGCTTCCTCCAATAATAATGTCTTAGGCATACGCTGTATTAATTCTGAGATGATGTCTTAGAGATCTAAGTGGAGACTTCACGTAATAGGCAGGTTAAATAATAGGCAAGTCTGCAGAGTTCAGACTGCAACTCTAGCTATAAATTTGAGATTCATCAGTATGTAGATGGAGAACCATGGGTCTGGATTGGAACAGTTAGAGCTGATTTTCCCAGAGCTTTCGGTGTGCCCTAAGAGGGTTTAGTGTAAGAGGAGAGATTTAGCTTAGACTTGGAACCTACTTACTAATGGTGAGAGGTACCCTTGATTGCACTGTGTGTGTCGGGCACTTAGTTAAGTACTTCACATGGATTACGTCATTCACTTCTCTCAGCAACTCGAAGGCATGGAGATTATTGTCCTTGTTTCTTAGATGGGCAAATAGAAGCTTATGGGAACTGTCAAGAGTAACATGGCCAGTAGAGATTCCAGCAGTGGACTGTCTCCAAACCTGTATTTTTAACCTCTGTGCCATACCATTTGGAGGAGTTTTATGATGAAGGGAGAAATGAAGATCAGTCCTAGCACTTGCCTAATTCAGCAACATGGGTGAATTGGTAACAGGTAACAGGTATTCAGAAAGTGAAATTCAAGGTAGCACTCTGAGCACTGAAGTATACCCTTCTTTATTTTAACCTTGAATATTGATTATGGGGTAATTTTCCTTCAGGTGCTCCCTTTGTCTTTGCTCTGTGCAAGGTACTGCTTCATTCATTCATTCAGCAAACATTTATGGAACAACTAATACGAGCTAGGAACTCTTCTAGATCTAAGGGTAATACTTAAGCAGGTGGGTATGGAGAAGACATAAAGTCATTTAAGAGGTTACAAATGTGAAGGTGGGAGTTGGTCAAACTCAGTTAATGATGGAAAAGGGAACAGGAAAGGCCTTAACTGAACAAGTGTAGGAAAGCATTACTACAGAAGTTACATGCTGTGTGTATGTGTGTGTTTAGTGTAACTACCTATTAATTGTATCTACGTATGTGTTATATGTGTGTATATGTATGTATGTATGTTTTGTGTTTTATGTATGTATGTTTCATATGTGTGTATATATGTTTAAAATATTTAAAACCTACTCCTAGGTGTATACTCAAAATATTGAAAACAGATGTTCAAAGAAAAACTTGTACATGAATGTTCATGGAAGCACGCTCTTCATAGTAGCCAAAAGGTGGAAACAACCCAGATGTCCATCAACTGATAAGTAGATAAAAAAATGTCATATATCCATATAACAATATTATTCAGGCATGAAAAGGAATGAAGCACTGACACATGCTACAATATAAATGAAACTTGAAAACTTTATGCTCAGTGCAAGAAGCCAGATACAAAAGGCCTCATATTGTATGGTTCCATTTATATGAAATGTCCAGGACAGGCAAATCCATAGTAGTTACCAGGAGCTGGGGTGGAGGGGACTAGGAGTGAATGTTTAATGGGTATGGAGTTTCCGTTTGAGGTAATGAAAATGTTTTGGAACCAGATAATGATGATGGTTGCACAGCACTGTGAATGTACTAAGTGCCACTAAATTTATACAGTGTAAAACGGTTTGAACGGTGAATCGTATGTCTTTTCTCTTTTACCTCTATAGAAATAAGTATTCAAAACCTTTCACTTTTAAAATGGGAACAGAAATCCCAGGATTTCCTTTTTAGTTTTAGAACAGAAAACATTCTAATTAGACATTAATTAATGGCAATATTTTGAATAGCTGAAAGTAACGTATCAGCACAGTGGTGAATTTTTACCTTGGGAAGAAGGAAAAGAAATGTGAGTTGACATTTGCTGTATGTATTTTCTCTTTTTTCGGCCCTGTGTGAAATGTTTAACTAGGTTATCAAATTTAAATAAGTCTTTGTGGTGGGGGGCGTTTTCTCTGTGTTACAGGTTCAGAAATGGTGTTGCAGGTGTTCTGTAAACTGTCCACTATCTCACACAGAGAGGTGCAGTCTCTGTGAGTGCCAGGGTCCTTAGGTGTTCCACTCCATGAGGACAGGCACTCGCCTGTCCTTGTATCATCCACAGTGACCTCAGGCCCCGGCCCCTGACCCCACCGGGACATATATATCGAGTCTGGTCAGTGAATGGACATAGGACTTAGGCTACATAAAGCAGCTCCGTGTTTGATGATGATTGCACCGCTCGGAAAAAAAAAAAATCAGTCCTGAGGAAACAGATGAATTTTGCACCATTAGATGAATCTCTATTGACTGATGTGGAATAAAAGTGAAGTGCAAACGTGGTATTTCTGGTAGTTTAAAAAGTCTAAGTTTCAAGTCACACTTCTCAAGGTGTTTCAGTTCTTCCTGATGTAAATGATAGAAGTGGAGCAAGAAGGAATTAATAAGCACTTTAGAATTAATTTATTGTCCTCTTCAATTTTTGGTATTCTTTCCAGTCAACCGAAAAAGGCAGTCTATAAAATTAACTTTAGGTAAAGGTCAGTATTGTGTACTTTTTGTGAACTTGCCTGTTGGTACTTATAATCTCCCTGAAATATAATTGACTTTGAAAACAATATTGCAGATATGTAGACGTGAGACGTTGTTGAGTGGCTTCATGGTAACATCCCCGGCTCAGGCGGCTGTGGAAATACTGGGACTGCTGGCTGGGACTTGACTTCCTTGGAAGAGGGCTGCTGGGGTGACCAAGGAGAGGTTACTTTTTCTCTGCAGGTTCAGCCGAAAAGCAATGATTTAGGACTGCTGTTTGAGAAATCAAGAAAATATCAGAGGAAGAGCAAATGTATGACTGTTAGCCTTCCTGAAATACAGTGGCCACTGTCAGTGGTTTAAGCCTGCATTCTTGCCCTTATGCATGTGTTTCAGGCCTGGAATTAAGGACCGGATATTCCTTTTTTTCCTTTCTCACTTCTGCCTGCTGGTGGCCTTTACAATTCCCAGGAAATGCTAGGGCTGAACACCTGTGGGTTTGATGGCCATTTGATTTTTTAACCTTTAGAGGATTGTGGGACTATTTAATCACCTCATTGCTCATATCGGCAGTTGAGAGAGCACTCCCCTCACAGCACTGAAAAAGTCAGGTCTGTAAAAAGTAGCCTGGAGACTCCCCTCTTGGCTGTTTTACTTATTTAAAGTGATGTTGAGGCGGGTTAAATGCGGGATCCCGCATGCAAGGGGGCGTTAAGCTCTTCAGTTGGTGAGCTGTTGCGGGTATATGCAGTGAGTTATTAGAGTAATTGAACTGTGTTTCCATAAAGAGGAGAGTTTCATTATCGAATTCTTGTTTGAATACTGTCATAATAGCAGCTGTAGCACATAGGACCTAATTTGCATGCAGATAAGGAATTCCGGACAGCTCGGTAACATAATTACTGCATAACATACGTTGCTGGTAAGAACTGGATGGGTCCCCAGAGGTATGCTCTGGGGACCCATCTCCCTGACTTTGTTAAGTTTCAAATGATAGACAAGCAAGAAGTAGCCATTTCAGTGGCTCCCCATTTGTTTTACAGGCAGTAGCCTCCCAAGTTACCCTAATTTGAGCAGCCTTTTTGGCATAATACGGTAGCGGTGTCAACAACACCTTCACAGCGAACTGAATCTCAGGAGGGCAGGAAAAAAAAAAGAAACAATCAAATATCCCATCCTGTCATTGGAGTGAAAAGCACAATAGATATTACTAACTTGAAGGTCTAATGAATTAGGGCAATGTAAAATTATGATGAAAATGGGGACTATAAGACTAATTGTTTGAAAATCTAACCGTATGTAACAGAAGATTCTTTGTTGCTTTTGCCAAGATCTGGAAGCCTTTTTTCTATGCACATTGTCTAAAAACTGCCCTCTCTCTGTGGCTGTGATTCAGTGAAGTCACTGAGGTCCCCAGGGGAATGAGCATCGTGAGGATAGGAAACTGTTTCCATCCCTTACACTAGGCATGGTGAGTAAACATAGTAGGTGCTCAGTAAATATTTATAGAATGAAGAACTGTATTCTCTGGCTATCATCAAAAAGTCTACACATAACAGTTGTTGGAGGGGATGTGAAGAAAAAGGTACTCTCGTACACTGTTAGTGGGAATGTGAATTGGTGCAGCCGCTATGGAAAACAGAATGGAGATTCCTCAAAAAACTGAAATTAGAGGCAGCATAAGATACAGCAGTTCCACTCCTGGGTATATATCCAGTTAAAAGAAAACATCAATTCGAAAAGATTCAGGTACCCCATTGTTCATCAACAGGTAATTGGCTTAAGACCTATGGTATATATATACAATGGAATATTACTCAGCCATAAAAAAGAATAAAATATACCGTTTGCAGCAATTTGGACAGACCTAGAGAAATAATGCTTAGTGAAATAAGTCAGACAAAGACAGACACTGAATGATATCACTTATATGTGGAATCTAAAAAATAACCCAAATGAATGTATATGCAAAACAGAAACAGGCTCACAGGTATAGAAAACAAACTTGTGGTTACCAAAGGGAGAAGGGAAGGGGGGAGGGACAAATTGGGGTATGGGATTAACAGGTGCGAACTACTGTATGTAATAGTAGGTAAATAGATAAGCAACAAGGGTGTACTGTAAACTATAGGGAATTATACCTATTATCTTGTAATAACCTATAATGGAGTATCATTTGCAAAAGTACTGAATAACTATTCTGTATACCTGAAACTAACTTAATATTGTCAATCAACTATACTTCAGTTAAAAAAAAAAGAATTGGATTCTCATCATTGAACCTGAGGATGTTAAGAATTAGGCACATTCTTACTATACTACCGATAAGATAATGTTTTGGTTCTCATTTTGCTTTTTAGTAAATTTTCACAAATCATAGGATCTTTGTGTCTGTGATTGGAAACCTCCATGATATTAATCTCAAAAGATAATACTGTGGAGCACATACAGTTATTCCAGACAATAGTACATGTTTTATCACTTTAATATATAAAATAAACAACGAAGGATTTACTATATAGCACAGGGAACTATATTCAGTATCTTGTAATAATCTACAATGGAAAAAAGCTGAAAAAGAATATATATGTGTGTGTATATATGTAATATGTGTATATATATATGTTAAACTGAATCACTTTGCTGTACACCTGAAACTAACACAATATTGTAAATCAACTATAGTTCAATAAAAAACAAAGACACCATTTTATTTTACCTTTCTCCAAGTTACTCTAGTGGACTTAAAAACTCAGTATTCTTTTTTTTTTTTTTTAACATCTATTGGAATATCATTGCTTTACAATGGTGTGTTAGTTTCTGCTGTATAACAAGGTGAATCAGCTATACATATGCATATATCTCCATATCCCCTCCCTCTTGCATCTCCCTCCCTCCCACCCTCCCTATCCCACCCCTCTAGGTGGTCACAAAGCACCGAGCTGATCTCCCTGTGCTATGTGGCTGCTTCCATGGACGTATGTACACTACCAAATGAAAACTCAGTATTCTTAAACTTAGTATTTACATTTCTCAGATTACTGCTGATCCTTTAGTGAAAATGAAATCTTTAGGTATCATGAATTTATCTTAGTTCTTTAAATTTTAAAAGCATTCCAAACATCAGCCATTTATTTCTCTGCAGACTACCTCAGTATAGCAGATAATACGCTTGGTCATAAAAACTCTAAGGAGAAGAAGGGAAACAAAACTACTGAGCGTTGATGGAGTTTGTGAGACCGTCAGTTGGAGCTGCCTATTTGAGGAAGGCGTTCTGTTCTGCACACGTTGGAATTTCCCCGGGAAGCTTGTCTACAACTGCGGCAGCTTTGCCGTCAAGGCAGAGGGATGGCTGCATCTGGGGAACGTGTTGATTGATAGTTGTGAGCTGGAAAGGGACCACCGACTCATTCTAGGGAGATGAGAATGTTTAAAATTTGAGTCTGGAAATGCAGCTCTAAGTAGGTGTTTAAAATTCTGGCTGAGGGAGGTGGAACAGAGGGGAGCGGAGAATAATTTCTAGTGAACAGCACAAAGGAACCTCTATTTTATTTATTTATTTTTTTGCGGTACGCGGGCCTCTCACTGTTGTGGCCTCTCCCGTTGCGGAGGACAGGCTCCGGACGCGCAGGCTCAGCGGCCATGGCTGACGGGCCCAGCCGCTCCGCGGCATGTGGGATCTTCCCGGACCGGGACACGAACCCGTGTCCCCTGCATCGGCAGGCGGATTCTCAACTGCTGCGCCACCAGGGAAGCCCGAACCTCTATTTTAAAGTAATTGTTTCTAGAAGATATATGTGAGGCTGCACCTCCAGGCCCTGTGGTCTTGGGTGCTTGATCTGAAGGGCACGGTTTGCAGATTATTAATGGGCTGGGCTGGGAGCTTTGCCAGTTTTCCTATTACATTTTTCTGGATCACAGCCAAAACCTTGTGGATGAGCTCTGACCTCCACAGAGAGCCCCATGGAGCTGAGAGAGTTAGAATGTGAGTGACCACAAGGAACTCTGCCTGGCCTGACTGATCAGGTATCCACCTGGCATGATCTGTTGTTTGGCTCATCATCTTGGTTCTGTAGTGAGGACTACACACTTGCTTATTGCTCACTTGTCTTCACACTCACACAGCCGGCCAGGGGAGCAGGATGTGTTGACACCTTGTGGAGCGTGCTGCATTTGCTCAGTTTTTCTCTGTCCCTGTTTTACCTGATCCCGTTCGGTTCTAGCATGGTCAGTCTGGAACTAAACGATGCCCTGAAACACCTCAGCATTTGCTCTGGAAATTGGTCAAAAAAACCCAACTACATGCCTGTCCCTTTTCTCTAAGCAAGAACAGAATGATAGAACTAGGGGCTCACATTCATTAAATTCTGTGAAGTGCCAAGCCCTGTGCATGTAGAATATTCTTTCTGTTATATCAGAATTTTCAGAACAATTCTCTGAGCCCATGAGGAGAAATGAGCACTTCTGCCTTACTGTGGCCCTTTGTTTGTCTTCATAATTGTGGGGTCTATAAGAGACTCCATTTTTTCCAGATAGAACATGTCAGAATTTTTCCATTGGGTAGTATCTATTTTCATGGTATACCAAGGTTCATGGTTTGAGAGTATAGGTTACAATTTTAGTTGTAAAAGATTGCTGTGGAATTACAGAACTGTCCTAAAGACCAAAACCAACTTTCCTTTCTTCTTTCCCTCCCTCTTTCCTTTTCTTCCTCATTGTTTCTATTCTTCCCCTTTTCCTTCCTTCTCTCCTCTTTGCCTTCCCTCCCTCCCTCCCTCCCTACCTCTCTCAAAGTTTCATTGAACACTTGCTTTGTAACAGCCTCTGGAGTAACTTGACGGCTGTGTTTTATGTGATCTCGAAATATGAATTTCTGTTGGTGTCAGGAATAAGAGGATCATTGACTCTTCTGTACTGAGATCTCCCAGGATGTGCACTCTGGAAATATATATGGTTGTCCAAATGACAGAAAATTATGAAAGGGATATTTTCACCCTGGTGGCTAATTAGTGTTTGCATGTTAGTTCTCGCCACTATTTCCAGTTCTTGCTGGCACTGAAAGAAGAATTCTTTCTTAGAATGCTTAGGCAGTTGAGTTTTATGAGTTCATTTTCAAGCACAAAAGGCAAACAAAATAGTTTAAGGTCAAGATTTGCCTTGAAATGTTCTTACGTGGTGAAGTGTCTAACACACCATGGGGCAAGATGCTTGCTTTGAGATGCACATGGAGCAGAGACCAATGGGAGAGCAGCCTTTCATCTCCTGGTCACTTGAAGACAGAAGTTCATGTAAATGGAATAACAAGAGCACACTCTACCTTGCTTTTCTCTCTTGTGTTTTTCTTTTCCCTTCCCTCCCTCCCTCCCTCCCTTCCTCCCTTTTTATCTGATGTCACTCATTAAGTTTGCCCACATCAAATGACATTTATAGTGATTGCCCTCTAACTCTCTCTTAGACCTTCACGGTGTGTAGACTAGAGCATTGTCTCATTCAACATTCCTAGCATCTGAAGTAGACTTTTCTACTCTTAAGATGAAATGGCACCCATATGACCCAGCAGTCCCACTACTGGACATATACCCAGAGAAAAGCATAATTCAAAAAGACACATGCACCCCAGTGTACATTGCAGCACTATTTACAATAGCCAGGTCATGGAAGCAACCTAAATGCCCATCGACAGACGAATGGATAAAGAAGATGTGGTACATATCTACAATGGAATATTAGCCATAAAAAGGAATGAAATTAGGTCATTTGTAGAGATGTGGATGGACCTGGAGACTGTCATACAGAGTGAAATAAGTCAGAAAGAGAAAAACAAATATTGTATATTAACACACATATGTGGAATCTAGAAAAATGGTACAGATGAACCAGTTTGCAAGGCAGAAATAGAGACACGGATGTAGAGAACAAACGTATGGACACCAAGGTGGGGAAGCAGTGTGTGGGGGGCTGGTGGTGGGATGAATTGGGAGACTGGGATTGACATATATACACTAATATGTGTAAAGTAGATAACTCATAAGAACCTGCTGTATAAAAAAATAAACTAATTAAGTTAAATTTTAAAAATAGATACAAAAGAAAAAAAAGATGAAATGGCGGGCGAACAGTGGTTCAACAGCAGTTTGTTTAGTGACTCTTATGGACTATCAAACATTCTGAGCAACTACCTATGCTTCATTGACTGATTGCAGTGTAAAGACTTCTTAGTAGACATGATATGTGTGCCCAGACCCTATAGTTAGCACCAGGGCATGGACATGCTAGTTGAAGAAACAGGTAAACAGATCCTTTCTCCGGAGAGTGGTAAGTCCTGTGGTGTGGAGAAGGACTGGATGCTCTGAGAATCCACAGTAATGATACCCAGCCCAGTCTTTCTGTAACGGACAAGGTTTCCTGGAGGAAGTGATGTCTGCGCTGAGCCTTATACCAAGAGAATATGTGAGGGCCCAGTAGGAATTGATGGCGTAAGTGTTGTATGAGAGAGGAATGGCAGGCCTAAGGTCTCCAAGTGTAGACAGTCACGGTAGGTGCCACATTCAGAAATTAACAAGACTGCTCTGCCTTTGGAGCATTTGCCTGGTTGTGAGGCGCCAGGAGTGCCAAAACTGAGATCCTGAGCGCTGACAGATAGGACCAGAGAAGAAAGCACGAGCAGGTCATGGAGAAACTTCCAAGATCTCTACAAAAATTGAGTTTTATTTTGTAGACTTTGGGAAGCCATTGGAGGACTTCAAAGAGGTGAATAATGTAATTAGATTCAAATTGGCTGTTGTTGTCTTCTGAGTCTAGAAGGTATAATCTATCTCATAAATCATTGTGAGATTTCATCCTACACTTAGCTTTATGTGGTGGGGGAGCGGGTAGAATAAGGATCATTTCTTCATACTGAGTTCCTCTGAAACCATGAGTGAGCTGCCTAGGGGGTTAGGGACAGTGGTACTCAAACTTTGCCAGCCTGTGTTGGTGTTTCTCAAAGTGTGCGCCAAGGAACACTAGTCCTGTGAAATGCCCACTGAAGAAAGAGGTGGGTAAACACAGCATAGCGTGCCCTTTTTGGAAACTCTCAATGAGCAGCTTAAGGGCTCTGAAGAAGTCTTGCAGTAGAGAATTATGTTAAATTGGATTAAACCTCGTGCTTTCCAAAATCGTTGGACTTAGATCTCTTTCTTGCTAAAAATCTGTTAACATTTGCAGGCCATGCTGTGGGAGAAATCATTGTTCTTTTTTTTTTATTTAACATCTTTATTGGAGTATAATTGCTTTACAATGGTGTGTTAGTTTCTGCTTTGTAACAAAGTGAATCAGCTATATGTACACATATATCCCCATGTCTCCTCCCTCTTGTGTCTCCCTCCCACCTTCCCTATCCCACCCCTCTAGGTGGTCACAAAGCACCGAGCTGATCTCCATGTGCTATGCGGCTGCTTCCCACTAGCTATCTGTTTTACATTTGGTAGTGTATATATGTCAATGCTGCTCTCTCCCTTCGCCCCAGCTTACCCTTTCCCCTCCCCGTGTCCTCAGGTCCGTTCTCTACATCTGCGTCTTTATTCCTGTCCTGCCCCTAGGTTCACGAGAACCTTTTTGTTTTTTTTAGATTCCATATATATGTGTCAGCATATGGTATTTGTTTTTCTCTTTCTGACTTCACTCTGTATGACAGACTCTGGGTCCATCCACCTCACTACAAATTTCGTTTCCTTTTACAGCTGAGTAATATTCCATTGTATATATATGCCACATCTTCTTTATCCATTCATCTGTTGATGGACACTTAGGTTGCTTCCATGTCCTGACTATTGTCAGTAGAGCTGTAGTGAACACTGTGGTACATGACTCTTTGAATTATGGTTTTCTCAGGGTATATGCCCAGTAGTGGGATTGCTGGATCGCATGGTAGTTCTATTTTTCGTTTTTTAAAGAACCTCCATGCTTTTCTCCATAGTGGCTGTATCAATTTACATTCCCACCAACAGTGCAAGAGGGTTCCCTTTTCTCCACATCCTCTCCAGCATTTATTGTTTGTAGATTTTTTGATGATGGCCCTTGTGACTGGTGTGAGGTGATATCTCATTGTAGTTTTGATTTGCATTTCTCTAATGGAAATCATTGTTCTTAATGATGAACGGTGAAGGACGAATGAAACTTTGGCTTTTCATTTCTCTGAGATAATATGTTCTCTTGATTGCTACGTCTCTGTAGAAATAAAGGGGTTCAGGAACCCATTGCTACCTTGCACTAATGTAGCTATAAAGAACAGCAATGGGAATGGTAGAGAAACACATTTCCGACATATTAAATCCTATTGAACTAAGCAATAAGGTTAATAGCCATTACAAGTTTTTTTAAATAACAAAACATTGGCTTAGGCTTTAACAGATAAACGGTGGCTTCTCTGTAAAAATGAGAAGTTTTAGAACTGTTAGTTTGTGATGACTTGCTCATGCATGTCACCATTTTGCAGTTTAAAATGATACCTTGACTCTTCATAAAGCTCTTGTGCCTTAAATTACTCTTTAACATATGGTAAGAGGTATATAATATTTATCATAATCTAACAACCACCAAATAGGAAGCTAAATCACTCAGGAAGTGAGGTATGCATATTTATATTAAAACAGTGAATTTTCATCATTCATGAATATTCATTGTACTTTGTATTTACTCAGTAAGTAGTACAGGCCTCAAGACAATATTTTCTGAAATCTATATTTCACAAACTAATGGTGTGTCAGCATACATATTTAAATATTTATTAAACTAGTTCTAAACATTTGTTGTACTTGCTCCTAAATCGTGGGCTATTGATATTTTTAAAGCAACATTCCCTTCTAATGTCCTTCCAGCGATATATCTTGAAGGCTGGTTGTTTACTATAGAGATATATGGCAGTAGGTTTTTCTGTTTTGCTATAACTGTTAGGTCAGAATTTTATTGCTTCTGGATAAATGCCACAGAAAGACTTTTACTGTTAAAATCAGCTCTGTCTTCAGTGTAATCTCTGTAATAAAGTGGAAATGGGATGTGAGTATCTCAAGCAGTGATCTGTTATCAAGCCTAGGTTAATTAAGTGGTAAAGTGATCCTTCTGTTTGAAGTGTCTTCCACTCTCCGTGGTAGATGTTACATCACATGTCTTAGGTTTTATAATGGAGTTTGCACTAATTATTAGCAGCAAGATTCTGGATGGAATGATAAAATCATTCTCTTTCTTTTATGAATTTATGGAGTCTCATAAGTTGGTGTCATAATGGTTTGCTCTCCACTGAGTTGACTAAAATCTTTGCCAAAACAGACTTGGTGGTCTTAAATTTGGGGAAAGGTATTAAACTGAGGTAGTTAGTTAGCTCCTTCTATTACCACCATGCTTCACCCTCCACGAGAGGCTTCCGAGAGGAAGTTTGTCAGATAATAATAAGACGTCTTAATAAACACTGTTTATGCTTAGAAGATGGGTAGTCAGCTGTGGTGGCTGATTCTTTTTGCATTTCAACTCTTAATGTGTTGGAAATCAGGGAGTCAAGCCACAGAAGTTTCCATTTTGAAAGTGTTCTGTGGTATAATGCCATTTTTTTAAAAGGTGAAAAATCAATTCTTTTGCTAGCTTACTTTTTTTTGTTTTTAAACAGCACTCATTATGTGTCAGACACTGGCAAAGTATTTTATGTACATTATCTCAGTGTAACCTAACAATATCTCTAGGAACTAGGCCCTATTATTAATCTCATTTACAGATGGGGAAGCTGAAGTTCAGAAAAATCAATGAATTTGCCTAGGGTCACCTGTTAAGTGGCTTACCTGGGTTTAAATACGAATCTTTCCAGAGCTCAAGTTCTTAACTGTGTTAATGTAATGTCTCCCAAGTAAGTGCTCGGGAACTTATTTTTTCCCTTATGGTTGATCCAATCTCCAGTGAATTCTCTTGGTTATCCATTGCTATGTCACAAATCACTCTAAAACTTGGTGGCTTAAAAACAATAACAAGCATTTATTTTGTTTGTGAATCTGTAGTTAGACTTGGGCTCAGTGGGGTGTCTTGTGTCTGTTCCACGGAGAGAAGGCTGGGTGGTTCAAGTGAATTTAGAGGGCTTACTTCTTGTAGCTGCAGGGTTGTATGGGTTATTGACTGGGAGCCCAGCTGGGACTGTTGCATGGGAACTTCAGTTCCTCCGTGTGGGTCTCCAGCTCCCTCCTAGCATGGCTGCTGTGTTCAAAGAGCCAATCAGCAAGTCTAAGAGACCACTTCAGAAGCTGTAAGAATTCTTCTGATCAGCCTCGGGAATAACACAGCATCACTTCCTCCATATTCTGTTGGTCAAGCAAGTTGCTAAGCAGATCCAAACTCACGGGGAGGAGAATTGCACTCCATGTTTTAATGGGAGGGATTACTAGCTCTTTTCCCTTATCACAGTCTATTACTTCAATAACTATAGTATCCTCTTAACTATTGCTCCTCTTCCTATTCTTGTCCATCACAGAGTTTATTCTCAACCCGGTAGACAGAGAGACCTATTTAAAATCATAGTCTGTGAAACCTCTTGACTCTGGTCTGGTGAAAACCCTCTAATTGCTTCCCTTCTTCTTTGGAGTAAGAACCAAAATCCTTATGGTGGCCTCCATCTCCCTGCATTATCAAATCTTCATTATCTCTCTGCTCTCATGTTTGACTGTCTCTGTTCCATGTTCTCATCCAAACACCAGGCATGTTCCTGCCTCAGGGCATTTGCATTTGGTGTTACATGCTGTGTGCCTAGAATACTTTTCCAGGTTTTCTGTATAACTCCCATCTTTCCTTCCTTTAGATCTCTGTGCATATTTTACCTTCTCAGTGAGACATCCCCTGACCAAGAGAACATTGTAATTCCACTTTCACCATCCAGAATTTCCTATCACTCTTATTCTACTTTTTCTCCCTTAAACTGAGTGTCATATGACATATTTATTAGCTTATTTATTGTGTATCTCCACCCATTAGAATATAAACTCCATGAGGACAGAGTCTTTGGTTTATTTTGTTGCTGTATCCCAGTACCTTGCACAATATCTGGCACATAGTAGGTGTTAAGTAAATATTTGTCAAACGCACAAGGGAACTTGATTTCAACACAGATTTAAATTTTTCATGGCATTGATGTTTATGAAATATTTCAATTTATGAATATAACTTCATGTCTCATCATGCTGTGGGGTTAAATCTCGTTTAACAACAGCCATTTGGAATTCCAAGTCTTATCGAGGAGAACCACGATGAGATCGCTACTAACTCCCATCTCCTCCTACCTTGTCTTTTTGGCAGCATTCATGTCTTGTAAAGTTATCTGAGCTCCAATGTACCTTTCTTTCAATAAATAATTGTGCAACTACTGCATGCCCAGTTCATGCTAATCACTGAGGATATAGTGGGACAGGCATAACCCTAGTCCTTACAGTGTTAACATCATGGTGAAAGAAAAAGGTAATAAATAGTTGTACAGATACACAAAGTCATTACAGATTCTGAAAAGCAGTATGAATGAAATATGCAGTGGTCTATGAGGGAGACTTAGAGAGGATTTGCTTTAGATAGAGTCAGGGAGTCTTTGGGTACAAGGGGGTCTTTAGGCTGAAACCCAGGTAGTGGCTTCTGGTTAGTGTTTTTTCTTTTTTGCAGGGGGTGGGTGCTGCATTGGGCCTTCGTTGCTGCGTGCAGGCTTTCTCTAGTTGCCACGAGCAGGGACTGCTCTTTGTTGCAGTGTGCGGGCTTCTCATTGTGGTGGCTTCTCTTGTTGCGGAGCACGGGCTCTAGGCGCATGGGCTTCAGGAGTTGTGGCACGCGGGCTCAGTAGTTGTGGCTCGCGGGCTCTAGAACGCAGGCTCAATAGTTGTGGTGCACGGGCTTAGTTGCTCCGTGGCATGTGGGATCTTCCCAGACCAGGGCTCAAACCCTTGTCCCCTGCATTGGCAGGTGGATTCTTAACCACTGTGCCACCAGGGAAGCCCTCCTGGTTAATTTCAGCTACTCACTAGAGGGATACGTTCATTCAGCTGATGTGTATTCAGCACCTACTATGTACCAGATGCTTTTCCAGGTGCTAGGGATTCAGCTTTAACAGGACAGAGAAACTTCTCCGTTCTCATGGATTTTACATTCCACTGTGAGAAGATACTTTTAAATGTTTGTAATCTAAAATTAAAATATACTGTAATATGTTATAATATATTGGGCAGGATTAAGTCAGGAAGACAGAAGCAATACTAGGTATTTCAGCAGAGGGAATCTATAGTAATATAGGGTCTGAAAAAGCAAAAGGGGAGCTCTGTGTTATACAAAGAGAAGACGATAACGTCATGAAGTAGCTCACGCTCTTCAGGAGGGAGGGTCCAACTGAAAAGGAGGGGATTGTTAGGGGAGGGTCCCCATGGCTGAAAACTCAGACCTCTGAGGAGGCAGAACCGCTCCTCGGGTGCAGGTACCTCTCAGATGAGATGGGGCTGGTTCAAAGGAATCTGTGGCCCGGAACCAAGTGCTACTTCCAGGTGACGAGCCTCCGCTGGGGACACACTGACAGGAACAGCAAACAAGTGGGAAGAAACAAGTCCCTTCTCCATTCTTCCGGCCTCTCAATCTCCCTCAATTGGTCTCTGTTGCACAAGAATCCTGGGAAAGACAGTTTGCAGATTCCTACCCCAGCATCACAGAGCAGAGTATGGAGGGGTGGGTTTGGAGCTGAGAGACCGCTTTAATAACCAGCGCAGTTGGTGATGTATGCTATGGAGAAAGATAAAGCAGCATGGGTAGTACAGGGTGGGGGGCAGGGGTGGAGAAGGAGGTTGCAGTTTAAAATAAGGCAATTTAAATTAAGGAATTTTGTACGGAGAAGATGACTAGTCTGTTCCAGCTGCCATAGCAAACCAGTGGCTTAAACAACAGAAATTTATTATTTTCTCACAATCTAGAGGGTGGAAATCCAAGTCAAGGTACCAGTGTGGTTGGGTTCTGGTGAGAGCCCTCTTCCTGGCTTACATATGGCTGCTTTCTTGCTGTGTCCTCAATTAGTAGATAGAGAGCATGAATGTCAGCTTGAGTGAAAGCTCTCTCTGGTGTCTTTTCTTACATGGGCACTAATACCGTCATGAAGGCCCCACCCTTATGACCTCATATAAACTCTCCCAGAGACTCCACCTTTTAATACCATCACATTGGGGCTTGGGGTTTCAACATATGAATTTTGGGGAGACATGAATCAGTCAATAGCAGTGACATTTGAGCAAATACTTGAAGGAGGTTTGGGAGCAGCCCTGAGGTTATCTGGAGGAAGAGTGACCACCTGGAGCAAGAGCATTTTAGGGGTGAGTTATATATAGCAAGTGCAAAGGCCCTGAGGCATGGAGTATTCTAGGAACAAGGAGACCGACGGGGCTGGCACAAAGGGAGACATGAAGCCATTTGGTATCAGACTTCAGAATTTAGGCTCCGACGTCAGAAAATCCTGAGTTTTAATCCCAGTTCAGCCCCCTCTTTAACTGTGTGACCATCGTTGGCAAGTAATATGTCCTTTTCAATCCTCAGTTTCCCCATTTGAGAAGCAAGGATATTAATACTATACCCTGTGGTTATGATAAAGTTTCAGGGGAAAAAATGTACTTTGCACAGTGGCTGATATATAGTAAGTGCTTAATAAGTACTTAGTTATGGTGGTGATAATAGTAGACCTGTATTATAAATTTAACACCTATGGCTGCTGCTGCTGCTACTCCCTCCCCCTCCCCCTCCCCCTCGCCTCCCCCTCCC
>NC_041231.1:28801521-28863044 GCF_002837175.3 Physeter macrocephalus
CTCCCCTTCCTCTGCCCCCTCCTCCTCCTCCTCCTCCTCCTCCTGCTCTTCCTCCTCTTTATTGTTACCACTATCACTGTTAAACTTGTTTCATGACCCAGAGCTTGAAATTGCTTTTGATAAATTTTGGAATGTTTATAATTCCAGTCCCTCGACTCCATGGAAAGATGTCAGAATTGTGCATCAGTCAGTACTACTTCCTCCAATAAACTTTGTGACGTGTCCTCACTCTCATTTTTAGTGTTTGTGTAATTGAGGCATCATAGTGGCAGGCATGCTAATGCGGCTGTGGAAAATAGCAGTGCTTTCCCTTTGTCAGGGGTTGGCCCATGGTTGTTGAGTGTTGATTGTAATGGAGCCTGCAGTGGCTAGGGACAATTCTGTTGGCTGAGAATTTACCTGAAGATGCCCAGACTTCATCCCTGGGCCTGGAGTGGTGACTGGGGACTTCAAACTTTTGACGTATTGATAGGCTCCTTTTTGCATGGTGGGGATGCTTGTTTTCTTTGTGCTCTTTTATGGGTTCTAAATTTTCTAGAGCATGTACTCTGTGTATCTGAAGAGAGAAGAGAGTAAAGTTTATTAATTTTTAAGTTAGCCACTGATACCTCAAATTGGATCGGGCCCTATTTTGTGAATGTCATATTTTCCATTAATTTGGTGTAAATGTCATTCATTGACATTAGTTGCTGTTCATTTAAAGGTTTAGAAAAGCACTCTTTCCTCTTAAATGTCTCATTTCCTGTTTTACATAGGTAATACAAAAATTTTTTGGTACAAACTTCTGTTAACTCACTAACTTTAAAAATGAATAGCTTTGGGCTTCCCTGGTGGCGCAGTGGTTGAGAGTCTGCCTGCCGATGCAGGGGACGCGGGTTCATGCCCCGGTCTGGGAGGATCCCACGTGCCGTGGAGCGGCCGGACCCGTGAGCCATGGCCGCTGAGCCTGCGCGTCCGGAGCCTGTGCTCCGCAAAGGAAGAGGCCACAACAGTGAGAGGCCCGTGTACCGCAAAAAAAAAAAAAAAAAAAAAAAAAAGAATAGCTTTAATCTTTTATTACTCTTTTCAGATGTAACGTATATTACATGTTGAGAGCAGAAGAGGCTTTCTGAATTTCCCAGCTGGCTCAGTCAAATACATATACCTTTTTTTTTTTTTTTTTGGTTTTGTTTTGAGAAGCCAGGCCTGTGGAAGCCCATGCGGTAGCTTTTGGATTTATTTAAAACTTTGACTCTTTGCTCCCTCTGGGCAAAAATGTGGGTTTCCTAGAAGGTGAGAGTGTAACTGCTGGGTAAATAGGTTAAGAGGCAGGTGTCTGATGAAAACTCCTTTTAAGAGCTCCCTGATCATCTATCATATCCCCAGGTCTTCACCTGCTGACAGGAAGCTAATGGCAGTGGTACCTGTGCTGCCAGATCAAGGAAATAAAGACTGCCTCTCCCTTCTCCCTGCCCTTGATCAGCAGGCGCTGTTGACAGGGATGATGAATTAGATGAAACTTGAGAGTGAGGACCAGTAAGCATTGTGTGATATGATGTTTAATTAATAGGTGTGAAATAAACAAAACCAAATGAAAGCACTCGTTTTTTTCTAAGGATAGATTGTTCATATGTCAGAACTAAGATGTCATTACCTTTTAATGAATCGATTTTAGAATTTCTGTCTTTAATAAAGAGTCATTGATTTGATCCTTGACCCGATTTTATCTGGACTCATATTAGGTCCAGTTTGTGTAGATGACAATGGTGTAATTTGCATTCTTGGGTTAAGGAAAAGTCTGTGGGCTAAAAATGATGTGGCCAGTTTGGAAGGCAGCGCTTTCACTCACCTGGCATCTATGAAATAAGGCTTGTTTGAAAAGGGACAATTTCTATTAGAAAGCATAGAATAATTTGTAGTTTTTAAGTAGTAATTATTCTAAGTACCTTATAATAATAAACATTTCTACTTGATTTTACTTTTTCAAAACTGGCCACTCCCTTTCTAATAATACCTTTCGATACCTCATATAGTTTTCTAATGCAATAATTCCTTTAAAAGTCAGTGTGGGTGATATCACATGAGCACAGACTTCTGTTCATCACTGTCTACATTTTTCCAAGCGAATGTTTAGAAGCATTAATAATTTGTGTTTAATTTCACCTCTAAAATCTACTTCATTTGGCTTACCAGGCAGAGTGAAAATTAATCATTTATGTGACTCATCCATCTCGGAAGTGTAGTCTATAACATAAAACAACCCAGAGTTGTGACAAGGGAAGTACTACATAATGTGAGACTGTAATTGCTCACTGAGAAGTGAACTAAGCAAAAGAAGGGCAATAACAGTTCATCAGTTGAGTCTGCCTCATTTTGTAGTTGCTCCCAGTCCGTATTTTTTTTGGAATGTGACTTATAGTTAGAGAGATAATTGGCAAGTATTAGATAAGGTAATGGATGGTCCCAGGGTAGGGGAAGTCAAGGCGGTAATTCAGTTTTCTGGGAATCTGCCTGTGTCATCATTTATGGGGGAAAAACATAAGTGGCTTATGAACAATAGCTGAGTCCCAGGAGTGAATTCAGCTGCCTGGGAATCCATCCTTAAGTGATGTCGACATGCTTGTGTTCCTCAGACTTGGCTCGTAAGACACTTTTCGAATGTTAGAGTTTTGGGTTTTGTTTTTTGGGGGATTTTTGAATTTTATTTATTTTTTTATACAGCAGGTTCTTATTAGTTATCCATTTTATACATATTGGTGTATGTATGTCAATCCCAATCAGAGTTTTGGGTGCCAGTAGAGCCTTTGCAAAGTGAATGGTGGTATTTAGGAAAATTAAAAAGGCAGGGGGGGAAGTACATGTTAAAAAAACAAATACTTAGTTTTTATGCTTTTTGCTCAGTTTCAACACTGTTCTGAAACATAATCCTAGAAATTTTACTGTTCACACTAAGTTTTCCTTTATACTGTAAGGGCCATACTCTTGTGTGTTTCAGTAAGGAAATACATAAGTAGTACTGTATATCTTTGGTATACGCTTAATGTTGTACCCAGCTCCTCTTTATTCTTTTAGCATCTCATATCCTCCGTCACACATTGTTTCCTTTTGTTTACTTTGACGTAGCAGTGTATATACTTGATGAGAGCCAAAGTAAAATTTACATGGTGATGACTATTAGTCTGTATACTTGAGAATGCTTTAAGAACTGTCATGCCTAGGTCAGCTGAGAACCAGTGTATTTATTGAAATCAATACAAACTCCTTTTTTCTTATATCCATCTTGACTTGCTCTTATAACTGCTCGCTCTTGGTACTAGATATAAATTGATTTCTCTCTTTATATCCAGGTGTATAGTATTTCTTCAATAAGTAAATATTACATCCTTTCAATGAGAAGGAGTTAATCATATGAATCACGATTACATGAAATTAGGGGACTTGGGGTCTCAAATTCAGACACTGTATTCCAGTAAATAGGCATCTCTCTATCCTTACAGATGCCAGTGCTTAATGACAAATGATTAACTAAAATTATGGTATTCACAGAACGAGTTGACTTTATGATTTCTTAGCAAAAGATAATCCAAAGAGTTGTGGTTGGGAGTTGTGTGCGTTCATGTGAGAGGCTTTGAAAAATGATAATTAAGGATAGAAAATTACGTGAACTGTGAAAATTTTGTGGGGAAAAAATGCCCCTCCTGGGAGAATTAAATTAGGCATTATGTACAGAAAACCAGTGTTCCGAGGTAGCAGTATAATGAAGGGTCAATAGTTAGGTTCTTTACTTTTAAAGCAAAATGGTTGGAAAGAAAAAGGAGGGAGTTGTGGTAGTGATGGTGATGATGCTTTTGTTGTTATGGCCAATGTTTATAGAATGCAGATTATAACCGGACCTAGCAGGTTATATGTATTGTGTTACATAATCCTTACACAACCTTATGAGGCAGGTATTATTATTTCCCCATTTTAGAGATGAGGAAACCACAGCCCAAAATGTTTAACTTGGCTGTGGTTACACAGTTTGTCAATATCAGAGCTGGAATTTGAACACACCAAGTCTGATTTTAGATTTCATAACAGTTTCTCTATTTGGCCTTTCCGGAAAAGACTCCAGACCCCTGCAGTTTTTAGGAAAATAACATAACATGGTCTGTAATTTCTGATCTCATGCTTGCACTTGGTTCGTATATTGGAAGGACTAACGAAAGCAGGTTGCTCTTGAAGAACAAATTACGCCACTTGCATATTATTCACAGAAATGTAACAGCTCCTCTACTGAATTGTAATATCCTTGAAGACAGAGACTACTTTCTGTTGTAGTGCAATATTGTTTTTAGCAGCTTTATTGATAGACATTGTACACTCCATAAAATTCAGCATTTTTATTGTATTTCTAGAACTGGGCAACCATTCCAGCTATCTAATTTTGGGACATTCTTTTTACCCCCAAAAGAAACGGTCTACTCATTGGCAGTCACTCTTGATTATTTTTTTTGAAACTGAAGAAAGAAAGCTGCCGAAGATTAGAAGCATTTAGCATTGGGCTTGCAAAATCACCTAATTTGTGGAAACTTGATACTCTTCATTAATTATAGCTTTTCACCAAAATAATCATTTTCTTTCACATGCTTTTGAAATTACCTGGTTGAAATCGTTGGCATTAGTTCATTCCATTTTATACAAACAATTGCTGTCATTAATTCAGAGAAAGTAAAAAGTATAACCTGTCATAATAAAGTCTATCTGATCTAATCCCTTTTTATGATAGACAGTCTTTAGGACTAGACTATGGCATTACTGATTTTCAGAATTCCTTTCTGAACAAAAATGCCTCAAGATAATCCTCCAAAGTTGATTTTTGATAAGCATGTATCGAGTGTTGGAGATCTTATTCTTTATTGCCTGAATGCTGAATGTTTGCAATGACTCAATGACAGTTTGAGAATTTTCCCTTTCCTGTTTTTAATGAATGCAGGATTTCTGTGAGTATGTATGTGCCAAGGTTCCCTCCCCCGCATCAAAGAGGAAGAGTGGTTAATATGCATGTTCAAGTCATTAACTTGACTTTCCTATTCAGTGGATTCTGGCCTGAATTACCTCGTTATTCTGATTAAGAGGTAGTAAGAAATAGTTCCTGGGAGCTCAGGTTTTGGATTAAGGAAGTCATGGGGGGAGGGGTCATGCATTCTCCCCCAGCCTTAACTCCATCAGCACAAACTTTCTGTGATGAGGACAGGCGATGAAGAGCTGTGAAGACTCAGCTATCCCTCTCCCCCCACTAGTTTATTTCTATACCCAGTGTTTTCTTTGTATACAAGGGTTTTGGCTGCTCTGTGGCAGTAGAATCTTGGGTTCAAATCCGGGCTCTGCCGTTTACTAGCTGTGTAAATTTTGGCAAGTCACATAATCTCTCTGTGCACTTTTTCTCATCTGTGAAGTGGGGATAATAATAATAACTATAGGGTTGTTTTTGTCTGTTTGGTGAATTTGAAAGGACACAAGTGGGGGACTTGTTTTCTTTTTTTAATAACCAGTTTTTAAAATTGAGGTACAGTGTAGTTGACTTAACAATGTTGTGTTAGTTTCAGGTGTACAGCAAAGTGATTCAGTATTGTATATATATTCTTTTTCATATTGTTTTTCATTATAGGTTATTACAGAATACTGAATATAGTTCCCTGTGCTATACAGTAGGTCCTTGTTTATCTGTTTTATATACAGTAGTGTGTATATGTTAATCCCAAACTCCTAATTTATCTCCCCCCGCCACCGCCGACTCCCCACCATCCCCGTTAGTAACCATAAGTTTCTATGTCTGTGAGTCTATTTCTGTTTTGAAATAAGTTCATTTGTATAATTCTTTTAGATTCCACATATAAGAGATATAATAAGATATTTGTCTTTCTCTATCTGGCTTACTTCACTTAATATAATCTCTAGGTCCGTCCATGTTGCTGCAAATGGCATTCATTCTTTTTTATGGGTGAGTAGTATTTCGTTGTATATATGTACCACATCTTCTTTATCCATTCATCTGCATGTGGACTTGTTTTAAACATAAACACTTTCTCTTAGGAGAAGAGGTCAGTTGGTCTTTTGTCCTCCGTTCTCTGTGCATACCTCGTGTTCACTGGCGGGATCAGCAGGCGATACAGAAACTTCAGTAAAAGCGAGTGCTTTTTATCCAGGAAGATCTAATCCAATACTAAGCAGATGCTTTTCTTTATAATTTTGTTGTTGTTGTTGTTTTGTTTTGTTTTTATTTTTTTATTTATTATTATTTTTTTAATTTTTTAAACATCTTTATTGGAGTATAACTGTTTTACAATAGTGTGTTAGTTTCTCCTTTACAACAAAGTGAATCAGTTATACATATACATATGTTCCCATATCTCTTCCCTCTTGCGTCTCCCTCCCTCCCACCCTCCCTATCCCACCCCTCTCGGTGGTCACAAAGCAGAGAGGTGATCTCCCTGTGCTATGCGGCAGCTTCCCACTAGCTATCTAATTTACATTTGGTAGTGTATATTTGTCCCTGCCACTCTCTCACTTCGTCACAGCTTACCCTTCCCCCTCCCCGTGTCCTCAAGTCCATGCTCTAGTAGGTCTGTGTTTTATTCCCTTCCTACCACTAATCTCTTCATGACATTTTTTTTTCTTAGATTCCATATATATGTGTTAGCATACGGTATTTGTTTTTTCTCCTTCTGACTTACTTCACTCTGTATGACAGACTCCAGGAAGATCTAATCCAATACTAAGCAGATGCTTTTCTTTATAATTTTTTAAAAATCCTTGTAATTGTGTTAAGGAGAAAGTCTCCATTTGGTGCTAATAGGTCTCTAACAACTTTCTAATGTTCGTTAATCTCCCTTTGTAATAAGAGAATGCAGGCCTTAGGCTCAGAGCCTCAGGCTCTAGATAAGATGAAATGATTTTACTTTGGTTGTGTTTATTTTTAGTTATTGTTTATGGCAGGCTGAAACTGATTGTTCACTGGAGGTAAAGTTAAATGTTTCCTTTTCTAAAGTTTTATAAGCAGTAAAATTCACTCTTTGTGGCGTACACTTCTATAGGTTTTGAGAAATGCAACGTCCTTCACCCTCCACCACAATCAGAATACAGAAGAGTTGGGCCTCCTTAACCCCTCCCCCCTCCCCCCATTCCCTTCTGTCCCCTTTGTAGTCAGCCCTAACTGCACCCCTGGCAACAACTGGTTTATTCTCCATCCTTATTGTAGTACTGCCTTTTATAGAATATCACTGAAATGGAATTATACAGTCCGTAGCCTTGCGAGTCTGGCTTTTCTTAAACTTACGCAGTCTATTTGAGATTAATCCATGTCGCTGTGTACATCTGTACTTTAGCCAAGTTCATTGTAGGGATTTACCACAGTGTATCCATTCACCAGTTGAAGGATGTTCAGGTTGTTTTTCTCTTTTGGGTTGATTATGCATAGAGCTGCTATAAACATTTGTATATAGGTTTTCGTGTGAATGTAGGTTTTCATTTCTCTAGGATAAATATTTAGAAGTGTGATTTTGGGGTCATATGGTAGATTTATGTTTAACTTTTTAGCAAACTGCCAAACTCTTTTCCCAGTAGCTGTACCATTTTGCATCCTTGGTAACAACGTTTGAGAGTTCCAGTTGCTCCATGTTTTTCCCAGCATCTGGTATCATAAGATTTTTTCTTTTCAATCCATTGTAATAGGTATGTAGCAGTTAAGCATTTCCTTTTTACATGAATATATTTAAGTTTTTTAAACAGCTTTGACTTGAAGTGAAAATACTGAGTCAGTAGTACTGCTGGTACTGAGATAGGGCCAAAATTGTGTGAGTGGTAGGTAACTGAGTGAATTTGGGGAAACAACATGTTCTACTCGGCTTCATCTCCATCAACTAAAGAATGAATAGTATGAGGCTGTCCTGGATATTTAACCAGTTTCAAGCAATGTAAATGTTTTATTATAGAAAATCATGCACTTTCTTTAACATGGAAGCGGTTGGGATGACTATAGTTTTTGGAAGTCTTATTGTTAGATTTGGATAAGCAAGACCCAGATGAATTTAACATCAGGTGATATCCTTGAGTATTAACAGTTTAATCTTAGTAGAGTAATGATCACTGTATTAGCAACCTGGCCTTGAGGCAAGTTGGATAGGTGCCGAGTGCCGGCTTGCCTAGAAACCTAATGTATTGGGAACACATAGCAGTAGGAAATAGCATGTTAGTGTCTCATTTCTAGGATTTTTTTTGCTGCCTTAACTGGATATTTCAAGAGGATTTCTAGAATAAGAAGAGAGAGCAAATGAGCTCCGAACCTGGTTTCATTTCTGTAGCCATAGTTTGTGGAGTTTGATGACAAGGAAGTTCGTTTTCTGATTTCCTCAGCAAGGATCACTTATGCCAGGTACACTGAAAGTTTATGAACCATAGAATGTGCCCAAGAAGCAAGCAGCCACTCAAGCTTTCAGGGCAAACGTTTGGGGGCATTGCTAACTCATACTGAGAGAGTCAGCAGGGCGTAGCTCAAATTAACTTGTTAAGTTATGATCTGGTGGCAGAAAAGCCTGATACTATTCACTGCTCTGGTGCAAATCTTGTTAAATTTTAACACTTCAAAAGGACTCTGTTTAAGTGATGAACAGTTTGAGGTTTAAAAACCAAAATCAGGCAGAAAAGTAGTGCCACCTTCTCAACTTTATTTCTCCTGTATTCCTATTCATAGCTAAAGGCAAGTGTTGGGGACATTGATGCTGGCTTTCTGTGAGGTGGGAAACCTTGGGAAATATTGTGTGTTTGATTCACTTGGAGGCTCTATTCTTTGGCGCGTTTTTGCAAGGAATAAGCTAATATTGAAGTTGTTTGAGTAGGAAGCCCAAGGATCAGGTAAAGATTTCTTAAATAATTATTTTATTTGATTTATAAAGTGCCAAAACAACTACGTGAGCAGTGGTACAATTCAGAGAGATTTAAAGAAACAGTCCTTTTTTCTCTTCCCATTTCTGAACCCACCCTCCTGAGGTTGCCACTGTTAAGGGTTTGTTCCCTCCATTTAACTATTTATTAACTCATAAAACATGCAGCACCCGTAGGGCTTTCTTTCCTCTTTTTCAATAAAATGCAGTGATTTTTTTTTTTTTTTTTGCACTTTATATCACTCAACTGTACATTGTAGATATTCTTTCTGGTAACTGCATATACATCTAACAAGTATTCTCTTTTTTTTTTTTGGTGGTACGCGGGCCTCTCACTGTTGTGGCCTCTCCCGAGGCTCAGCGGCCATGGCTCACGGGCCCAGCCGCTCCGCGGCATGTGGGATATGTGGGATCTTCCCGGACCGGGGCACGAACCCGTGTCCCCTGCATCGGCAGGCGGACTCTCAACCACTGTGCCACCAGGGAAGCCCCAAGTATTCTTTATATAGCAAAAATACATATGTATATATATTTCCTAAGGGTGACTCTACCATATTTCATTCAGTCATTCCCATATTTATAGGCACTCAGTTTTATTTTTTTATTTTGGGGGACTGCATTTGTTTTGGTCTGGTTTGGGGGTTTTGTTTTGGCTATAAACGATGATGCCACAGTTTATCTAAGGAGAATTTTTTTTTTCTAAGAGACCATAGCCAACAGGAACCAAACGGAATTTTTAGTACAAAACATACAGTTTGACTAGATCATGTTTCAAAGCATATAAGAGTTTTTAAAAGGTTGGGTTTCCTGTATGAGTACAAGATTCTGCAGTTTGATATGTTTCTTGTTTTTATCTTGAGAGCTGGAAGTGCTTTGGGGGCATGCTAGTGAACATTGTACTGGAAATGCCCTCCTAGTTTAGAATTGCACTGGCCAGTCCAGTTACCACTAGCCACATGTGGTTATTTAAATCTAAAGTAATTAAAATTAGATAAATTTTCAATTCATTTCCTCTATCATGTTATCCACGTATCAATAACCACATGTGTACAGATGTTGAGCTATAACTTTGTACACCTGAAATGTATATAATCAAAATATAGGAAGGCGAGGAAGTGGGCACTGTGTTTGTTCAAACATAATAAGTGCAAGATATTGTTGGCCTGATTTCTAGCTAGACCGGCAAAAAGCAATGTTGGTAGGCTATAGCAACCTCTGTTTGTCAGCCTGGTGGTTTTTTTTTTTTTTTTTTTTTTTTAATATGCTGTCCCCGAAAAACATGATAGAATTTGTTTTACTTCTCTTCTGCCAGGAAGTAACCCTTCTGGCTTTGTTAGAAGCGTGGTTTGTAATAATTGTACCCACCCCAGATGGCTCCTGAAAAACCTTTGAAATGCCATCTGCCAGGCGTGTGTCCAGCAGGCAGCCTGTCATTCTGCTGGAAGAAAAGAGGGGACGGGGTCCCCTCCCAGGCCCTTTCTCCCTAGCGTCACTGAATGGATCCTAGTCATGTGGGCCCAGACCCAGGGCAGGTTGCTCAGAGGATAACTGGGTGTAAACCTCCTCATGGCCTGCAGAGTGGAAAGGTTTTGTCTGGGTAATAAACCCTGAAGGTTTTGTGGGTGGAGATATACCTGCCCCCACCCCCTTCCCCTGCTGCTCAAAGGTCCTTCTAACCATATTTATTTCCAGGGGAAAATGATGTCTGCTCGTTTTCATTTTTCCTTTAGCATGTTCCATTTTTCAAGTTCTTGATTGTTTTCAATCCTTTCAGGAAATTAAGACCCAGAGGTTATTGTTGTCCTTACAGTTGCACTGAGAAATTGGTTCAGAAAACGTGGGAAGAAATGACAAAGATTAAAGATGGTTATAGGAGGGAAAAAAAACCCAATACTGTGTGGTGTAGAAGACTTAAAAAACCCAACAAATCTTTTGTTTGGTTTTATTTATCCTCATTTTGGGGGCAGGTGGATTAAGTTAACAGGATTTTGGTATGGAGGCCAAATATGAGAGTTGCCATATAAAACATATTTAGGACAGATTCTTTCACAGCAAGTTTCAAAGAGATTCTGTTCTTGCCCTGCGCTGGAATTTCCCAATATGATGTAGACTGTTTGTGTTTTCCAAGTAGCCGGCTGAACAGCTTTTGCACTTGGCTCTGAGATATCACACGCTCCTCCTCTGCTCCCGCCTTGCTGACTATTGTCTCTTAGTCTCCTCTGAGGATCTTCCTCCTCTTCTCAGTTTCTAAAAATTATAAGGTTTTTGTGTTTAAGTCAAACTTCTTGGCTGCTTTTTCTATACTCTCTCTCCCCCTTGATTATTTCTTTCTGTCTCTTGCCTTCAAATGCCAGTGGTTTACTGATGACTCCCAAGTTCAGGGCCCAGCCACCACTCTGATCTTCAGATTTACATAATCACCTGTTCACAGCTCTCTACATCCAGGTGTCTGATAGGCATTTCATACTTTTTACATGTTCAGAAGTGAAGTCTTAAATTTTGTCCCCTAAAAACCATTTCCGCCATCTTCTTGATCTCTGTAAATGGCAGAACCCATTTGCCCAGGTCAAAGAATAAGATGGCAGTGCTTATTCTTTTGTTTTTCTTATACAGTCCATCTACTCCATCAGCAAGTTCTGTCTTTAAAATATAGACCTAGCATGGCCTGATGAGTTGATGTACTTTTAATCCATCTGTCCTGTGGACTGTCTTATAGCTGTTTAAAATGTTTACAATTCATAATAGAAATCTCACTGCTTCTTGTCACCTTTGTCTACTGTTCTTGTCTGTGCCCTGATTTTTTTTTTTCTCACCTGGACACTGTAGTAACCAACTAACTTGTCTTCTTGCTTCTATTTTTGCCCACCTCACCCTCCTACTCTGCCTGTTTTCTGCCCTTAGCTCAGTGATCTTTTAGAAATAAATCATGGTACTATCCTGCTCAAAACCCTCTAGTGGCTTCCCATCATCCTTAGAATAAAATATGAAATGTTTGCTGTGGCCTGCACCATCTGGCCACTTGCTTTCATTTCTAACCTCTTTTCCATTGCTTTGCTACAGTTAACTCTGGACTTTTTGCCCTTTCCCCAACATGCTAAATCTATTCCTACTTCTAAGCCTTTGGCCTTTGCCCAGGCTGGGATGCCTTTCCCATCACCTTTGTGCTGCTCTCAGTTTAGATGGCACCTCCTTAGCCAGGCTTTTCCTGATTACCTGTCTAAAGTAGCTTTTCTACTCCTCACCTTGCTTCCTCCGTCTAAGACATTTTCAAACACTTGAAATTATATGGTATATCCATATACATATTTATAATCTGTCTTTCATAATCAAATATAAATTCCATTAGCATAGAGGCTTTGGCTTCTTCTCCAGTGCCTAAATTGCTGCCCAGCAGGTATTGGGGCCTTAGTGAATAATTCTTGAAAAAATGAAACATGTAATAATATATGTAATGTATTAATATATATAATTATATGTATATATAAATTTGAACTATAATAGTCTACCAACTCATTTCATTTTAATAGTAACATAAAATATATATCTGGTAGCAGTTATTGAGCTTAGCCTTCTAAACGTCTTATCCCACTCAATACACACAACAAACCTTTAGTGTAGATAGTATTAGTACCCTTATTTCACAGGTGAGGAAACGGAGAAATAGCAGAAGCTCAGGAACATGCCCAAGACCACAGCCTGGTGAGCCAGACAGACTATGAATTCATCATTCCCATTCTATATACCTGCTCTACAACAGTAAATGGTACTGTTTATGCTTCTGGAATACCCACCATGTGCTTGACACCATAGATATAAACATTGTGAAGCACCTCAATGGCCTTGTCATCATCTGTCAGGGGAGCCAGAAATGGGAACAAATTAGAATCCACTACAAGAGTAGACTGCTGGACACTCTACAAGCAGGCTTCTTTACCAGAAAGTCCTAGCGTGCTGGGCATAGGCTGACATTTGTAATATAATTGTTCTATGGACCGTTTGCAGCTGTTTATAACACTGAAAATTTCAGATAATAGAAAAACAGGGCTTGTTTAAAAATGTGTTTAGCCTGAATGAAATATGCAACAAGTGTTAGTTTTTTGATTTAAGAGAATTCTGGATATCCACTGTAAGTGCGTGGAAATTGACATGATCAGAGACTGTACTCTGCCATGAGCACTGGAGCTAACATACAGTTGCTTATTTCATTGTTTTAGGGAGAATTAGGAGTAGGGAAAAATCCCTGCTTATTATATTAAAAAAACATTGACCTGAAAGCGCCATAGGTAATGGTGCCTTGCAAAATGAACCCATGTTGATCATATCCCCTAACTTGAATGTAGGAGCAGAAGTCATGAGTTTTGCTCTTTTTTGGTCTCTCCTAACGTTGAACATGGGTTCCTGGTATACACTATGTAATTGCTTCTTGGTTTATTTTCTTTTTTTGTTTTGTGTGTAAACCATATTCCTTCCACACTTTGGGGTGAGGCTGGGCTAAATTGATAGGTCTCCTGCCCAGCACCTGAGCTGGGTGACTTAAATATTCTAGAGGCTCTGTGTTATTTCATAAGAAGAATCGTTATATTTATTAGTCTTTGAGAGAATGGCGAGATTAATTCAGGGGGAGAATTTTCTAGCAAATGCAGTGTCCTTTTTCTCCCATCAGAAGTTATGGGTGGCCTCTTTTTGCCAAACATATTAATTACATGGAGAGCAGCAACATTTTAATCCCTGGGAGGTATCCAGCCACAGACCTTGGGCAATTGAATTTCTCTAGTGATGTGTTTATGCAGTGGGTGTCATTTTCTTCGAAGGGCTTGTTACATTGGAAGTTGCCAGATGGGTTGAGGAATGCAAGAATTTTGAGGCCTATGATAAAAATATAAACCCCTTAGGCTCTGAGCTTAAGGTGGATATCTTTTTTAGAATTTACTGGATCCCTAAAAGCTGCTGATTGTGAATGTCATCTGTATAAAATCCAGTTCACCCTTTTCATTCAGTGCATGTTTTAAGTGGTAAAAAGTCTCCCTGGGTTGCCTAGCTGTGCTTGGTTTTCTCTTTTTTGCATTTGAGGGGCCCAGGCTTCAGAGGATGGAAGTGAGGCTACTTTTCTGCTAGAAAGAAGTTGTCTTTGCCAGGTCCCTGTCTCAGTAGGTGGGTCTGTCAGTCTCGGTACTCCAGCTTACTGAACAGGTTATTTTAATTACACCTGGATGGGGTGCTTCCTGTTTCCGTGGACTGATGATTTCTTGTGCCTTTGTCTTGTCTGCTGCAGGCACAACCCGGTCTCCCAGAGAAGGAGAGGTGCCTGGCGTGGACTATAACTTTCTGACTGTGAAGGAGTTCTCGGACCTCGAGCAGAGCGGGACTCTTCTAGAAGTCGGCACCTATGAAGGTGAGCTGATCTGTACGGCGGCGGTGAGGATGCCTCTCTGCTGGGTCCTGCAGGGGATCCAGGGCCATCCAGGCAAAGATTCTGTGGACTAGTGAAGTCTGAACATCTGTAGGAGCCTGCAGTTCACCTTAAGAGGAGTAATAATAATAAAATATATGGAATATGGAATAAGGCTTCGTGGAGCACTTTAAAAATAATTTGGTTTTTTTTTTTTCACTCGAGGAGATTTCTCCTTTAATTTATTGATTTAAACGTGTGCGCGCACGTGTGTGTGTGTGCATGTGTGTTTGTGTTTAATATGGGCATGTATGGTATAAGAAAGAAGAGGAAGAAGAATCATATTCAGTCATAAAATATGACCTTATTGGTAGTGTTGTCTTAATCTCAAGGGACTGGAATGTCATTTTTTACCACCAACTGCTATTTAATGTATTTTTTGAGTAGATGATACATTTACATGGTTCATAAAGCAGAATATTTCCGAAGTATTCGATAAGTAAGCTCTTTCCTAGATCTGTCTTCCACCTGCCTCATTTCCATTTCTCCTTTCCCCAGATATTATAACCGCTGTTACTTGTTTCTGATTTCCCTTCTGAAACTGTTTAATGTAAATACAAACACATGTGTGAGTGTACACATACTCATGTGTTTCATGTGTGTGTTCTCATTTCTCCCTTGTTTTATACAGAAGGTAGTATACACTACATGTTATTTGGCACTTTGCTCTTTTATACAACACTATGTCTTACAGGTCTTCGCAGTTCAGTAATAGAGCACTTCTTGTTTTCTTTTTTTTTTTTTTTTTTTTTTTACTGTACGCGTGTTGTGGCCTCTCCCATTGCGGAGCACAGGCTCAGCGGCCATGGCTCACGGGCCCAGCCGCTCCGCGGCATGTGGGATCTTCCCGGACCGGGGCACGAACCCGTGTCCCCTGCATCGGCAGGCAGACTCTCAACCACTGCGCCACCAGGGAAGCCCTCTTGTTTTCTTTTTTCAGTGGCTGTGTAATCTCTTCAAATAAGTGGATCATAATTTATTTAACTTGGTCCCTTTGGATAAACATTTTTAATATTTCAAAATACATCTGTAGGATGAGATCCTACAGATCAGATTGCAAGCTCAAAGCCAAATGTAGGGGGGAAATTAAACTTATATTTTCTGAAAACAATATTAGAGCTTGATTGCTCTGTTGAGTGTTATTATTTGAGACACAAGGGCATACTATGATACTATTAATAATAAGTAGGTCAAGTTATTATATTATATGTACTTTTTCTAAACTCAAAGTTTGGACTTACTGGACGATCCCAGTGGCATTTTCAAGATGAGACTTAAAAACAAAGGATGAATACGAAATAGGCTGTTGTTTTATTAGGGGTATTCTAACTTTGATATGATAATCGTTCCTGTTCCGGGCAGTGGCTAATAGTTAAGTAATGATCATAAATCTTAGGGATGCTGATTCTGGTTTGATATTTTTTGCAGGGGGACAGGGAAGAGCGTTATCTTTGTACGTACTGTTTATTTTCAAATTGTGAATATACAGTTAACATTGGTTAGGTATTAATCAAATTCCTATATTGTGAATTCAGGAATATTTGCTTTGAGTATTGCTGATTATCAGTTGTTGTAGTTTCCTTGAAGTGTTGGGATGTGACTGGTGGTTGGTGGGCTGGGAGGGCATCTGAGAATGCCCGAGGCAAGCATGATTTGTTAAGGTCTAGGAGTGAGGGGAGGGAAGGGATGGGGGCCTGAGTGGATGTACCAAGAGCTTCTTCAATGTGTTGTTTTATAAATGTGAATCCAGTTAAAAATTCAAGTGGCTAAGAATAGAGCAAGTGTGGATCCTCTTTGGTTTAAGAAGGTGAATTGTCCTATCTGACATCAGTTATTATGCCCATCAGGGGAGCTTGTGCCCCTAATATAAAAAAACATCTGTTTGCCTTTTTGGAGAGGTTAAGCATGGGAGTGGTTGTGAAAAGCCAAGGAGTACTGGGTTGAAAAAGAAAAGTATCTGGTTAGGCAACAGCTTGTCTGGGACAAAAAAGAAAATCAACTCATTTCATTGAGGTGGTTATGTTACAAGTGATACATAGGTGGAGTCACGTTGTTTTCCCATTAATTTGATCACTTTGACGGAGGTAGCTATTATCTCTCACTTTTTAGATGGGGATGCTGAGGCCAGGTAGCATTTAGGAATTTTCTCAAGGTTATGCAGCTGCCAGAAAACAAACGCAGTTGTTGGACTTTCAGAGCCCATGCACTTTCTTGAAAACCCCAGAAGATCCTGGATGTAACTAAAAAGTTGTAAAAATAGCTCATTAGTACTTTCACCCAACTTCCTGGTGGGTAGCAACAGGAAAAAGGTTTTCAGAAAATGTCTAATCATCCTTCCACAAAACTGTCTTTCTGTGAATGTCGCTCAGTTATTTTGGAGTTGAAATTCTCTTTTGCCACATATGAATCCACTCCATTTTTCAGCCATTTGACTGTGTTCTTCAGCCTTTTGACCTTTTAGCTGTATGATTTCCCTGTCAGATGAGACAGCTCATAATTTTTTGGAAGCAACTGGAATATATTGTGTTGACTCTCATAAGCTGAAAGCAAAACGGAATTTTTATGTAATGCTGGATGCTGTCAGAGGAATAGGGCAGGATAGATCTTCAAGAGATTTCTCTGTCTTTGCTCCCCCTGGACTAGCCCCTCGATGGTGGCTGTGTCTATTGGATAGTAACAAGCATGCAGGCTGGGCTGTGGCCCTGCCAGAGTTTGAGTCTCAGCCCCTCTGTTGTTGAGCTGTGTGCCCTCCAGCAAGTTGCTTAATGCTCCATGTCTTCATTTTCCCTTCGGTAAAATGAGGATAATAATAGTGCTTTCTCATAGGTAGGATTAAATGAGACAATAATTGGAAAGGACTGAGCACAGCATCTGACACATGTAAACCCTCCATCAGCGTGTTAGCTCTTATATTTACACACACGACCGGTCTGAAATTGCCACCCTGGTGGATGGATTCCCTCCCCCTTCTCCTAGTCAGTAAACCAGTGGATTTACCAGTAAAATATCTTTGTTTACTTCCCAGGTTCTCACTGTCTGTTTCCCCTGCTCACATTTTTTTCCCACTTGGCCTCTCCTGGTTCCAAAGAGGAAGGAAGACATCACAACATAAATCACTCTTCACAGCAAGACTTTTAAACAGTTTTAAGGAAAAGTCATGAATGTACATGATGGAATTCTTTGTAGAGTAAAGAACTTAAGTATATTTAAGTCTAAATGGGATTCTCCTCCTCCTCATAGGAAACCGCTGTTAGAGCGTCTAGTACAGAGATTCAGAAAACTTAGACATATACGGCATAAACATACGTATACTTGGTTATTTCACTGCATTCTTGTCCACTGTGTTTAACACATCTTGGAGGTGTGCTAAGTACACAGTTCCACCTCATTCTTTATAAATGCTGCAGCGTATCCCATTGTATGAATATATGTAGTTTATTTAACTAGTCCCCTACAGATGGACATTTGGATGCCCCTCTCCCCACTTTTTTTGGTGTTTTGTAAACAGTGCTGACATGAACACCCCTGTACAAATATCTGACTATATACTGTTTTGAGCAAGTTCCTGGCAGTGCAGTGTTAAAGCCAGCCCTTCTGCGCCCACACAGTTCATTTCAGCATTGTCCCCAGGCACACGCTGTGATGTACAGGGCAGAGGACCAAAGCGGCTCTGCCTTTGAAGGTGCTTATGCTCTTTAGTTGTTTATTGCTGCCAGTGTTGGTCCAGTGTACACTATGTGCTGGGTGCTTTTCAAAGCACATTATGTATCCCAACTCACTTAATTACCCAGTAATCCTATGAGCTGGGTACAGTTTATCCCCATTTTACAAAAGAAGAGTATGAGGCCCAGAAATGCCCGTTGTCTTTGCTTAGTTCATGGAGTGAGCCCGAGATAGAGCTGGGAATCAGACCCAGGCTTATGTGGCTCTAGGGTCTCTATGGACCCTCAGTCTTGGGAGACAAATTAAATTTAAACAATTTCAAGAGATGTGATGAATGTTCTGAGAAGGAAACTACAAGGGTGCCCCCAGAAGCATCTAGCAAGGGTGCTACATCGAATCTCACATCAGAGTCGGTCCTCTGGAGGAAGTGGCCTTTGACCTGAAGCTCATCAGTAGATCTCATGAGTTCATTGTTTCAGCACCAGCCACAAAGCCTGAATTCAGAGAGAGCAAATGCAGTGAACCAAGAGAAGGTTGGAACGTTGGTCCTAGAGATGGAGGAGCAGGGAACCATTTCTTGATTCCTGTAGAACCAATGCCATCCAGTAGGACTTTCTTCGGTGATGGAAATGTTCAGTGTTCTGAGCTGTCCAACGTGGCAGCCACTGGCCACATGTGATTTTTGTGACTAAGAAACTGGATTTTAAATTTAATAGTTTAAACGAATTTAGCCTTAAATAGTCCTGTGTGTCTGATGGCTGCCATATTTTCCAGGGCAGTTCTTTTTTTTTTTAAACATCTTTATTGGACTATAATTGCTTTACATTCCCACCAACAGTGCAAGAGGGTTCCCTTTTCTCCACACCCTCCATAGCAATTATTCTTTGTAGATTTTTTGATGTTGGCCGTTCTGACCAGAGTGCTATGCAAAACTTTTAAGTTTCATTCGGTCCCATTTGTTTATTTTTGTTTTTATTTCCATTTCTCTAGGAGGTGGGTCAAAAAGGATCTTGGTGTGGTTTATGTCATAGAGTGTTCTGCCTAGGTTTTCCTCGAAGAGTTTGACAGTGTCTGGCCTTACATTTAGGTCTTTAATCCATTTCGAGTTTATTTTTGTGTATGGTGTTAGGGAGTGTTCTAATTTCATACTGATACATGTACCTGTCCAGTTTTCCCAGCACCACTTATTGAAGAGGCTGTCTTTTCTCCATTTTATATTCTTGCCTCCTTTATCAAAGATAAGGTGACCATATGTGGGTGGGTTTATCTCTGGGCTTTCTATCCTGTTCCATTGATCTATATTTCTGTTTTTGTGCCAGTAACATGCTGTCTTGATTACAGTAGCTTTGTAGTAGCATCTGAAGTCTGGGAGTCTGATTCCTCCAGCTCCGATTTTCTTTCTCAAGATTGCTCTGGCTATTCGGGGTCTTTTGTGTTTCCATACAAACTGTGAAATTTTTTGTTCTAATTCTGTGAAAAATGCCATTGGTAGTTTGATAGGGATTGCATTGAATTTGTAGATTGCTTTGAGTAGTATAGTCATTTTCACAATGTTGCTTCTTCCAGTGCAAGAGAATGGTATATCTCTCCATCTGTTTGTATCATCTTCAATTTCTTTCATCAGTATCTTATAGTTTTCTGCATACAGGAAACTTTTGTCTCCTTAGGTAGGTTTATTCCTAGGTATTTTATTCTTTCTGTTGCAGTGGTAAATGGGAGTGTTTCCTTAATTTCTCTTTCAGGTTTTTCATCGTTAGTGTATAGGAATGCAGGAGATTTCTGTGCCTTAATTTTGTATCCTGCTACTTTACCAAAGTCATTGATTAGCTCTAGTAGTTTCCTGGTAGCATATTTAGGATTCCTTATGTATAGTATCATGTCATCTGCAAACAGTGACAGCTTTACTTCTCTTCCCTTTTGGATTCCTTTTATTTATTTTTTGTCTCTGATTGCTGTGACTAAAACTTCCAAAACTATGTTGAATAATAGCGGTGAGAGTGGTCAGTCTTGCCTTGTTCCTGATCTTAGTAGAAATCCTTTCAGTTTTTCACCATTGAGAACAATGTTGCCTGTGGGTTTGTCATATATGGCCTTTATTATGTTGAGGTGAGTTCCCTCTCTGCCCACTTTCCAGAGAGTTTTTATCATACATGGGTGTTGAATTTTGTGGAAAGCTTTTTCTGCACATCAATTGAGATGATCATATGAATTTTATCCTTCAATTTGTTAATATGGTGTATCACATTGATTGATTTGCGTATATTGAAGAATGAAAGCTCCTGCAAGGATGGGTGAGGACCTACTCAAGAAGATCCTTCCCTTCTCACTCATCTGACTTCAGAGAGTTAAGCACATCTTTTAAGAGTTAAGCTCCGGGCTGATTGCTGGGTGGGAGATTGAGGCTGGAGAAGAGTGGGTTTCCTAACTGGCGTACTGTACTGTCCGTCAGTCCCTCTTCCTGCTGGCATGACCTTGGGGTAGCCCCTGTTAATAGGCCCTGTCCCTGATCCACCCTGCACCCTGAAAGCTCACTTCCACCTGGCGGACGTGCCCCGACACCTGACACCCTTCCATATGGCCCCCTGACCCTGAATCCCCCCCATCTGCAGTTCCTCTGACCATTCGCTGCTTCCTGGGATGTGAGCTGCCTCCTGAGGGCTTGAAAGCCCATGTCTTCTTCAAAGTGGCTGTGAATGGGAGCTCCTTTATGAGTTTCCAACCGAAGACAGCCTCATGGACGGCAAGGCCTCAGGCACCTTCCAATGTGGTCACCTACGCCCTGGAGCAGCTCAGCAAGTACGGTCGTACTCGGTACGAACTGCGGGAATTTCTGCCAGACACCTGTGTGCAGTACGTGCAGAAACACATCACCGGGAACAACTTGAAAGGAAGCCAAATCGGCCGTTCCTACACTTCGCTGGTCCTGGGCATCCTGGTGGGCTGTTTCATCATCACTGGAGTGGCTGTAGGCATCTTCTTGTGCACAGGTGGACGGTGGCAGTGTGAAATTACTCTCCAGTCCTGGAAAAGAGCTAGACTGATGGGGCCTAGCAAAGGAGGATCTCAGCTCACTGCAAAACTGTACAGATTCTCCATCTGGGACATTATACTCCAGAAGATTTAGAGCGGCAGCTCATTTCTTCTCCGAGACCCTCCCACCAAGAGTTTGAGGGAGGGGAGGGGAGGAGCCTAGGTAGACAGGGTAGTTGGTTTGCTAAGAACCTAAGAACTGGCACCTTTGCTGAACTGGTCTGAGAAGTGAATGCTTATCTATGTTTGTGGAAAACAGATGATGGAGTTGGGGCAATGGAGGTGGTCTGTGGCCCACCCACCTTCCAAAGACAGAATCACCTGAGGCGTTCAAAACACATAACCAAATAAAACAAGTCATCCACAACCCAAACAACCAACATTCAGTGCTTCTGGGTATGTTAGACTTGGGCAGGGACACTGGTATTATACAATAGAGGTAGAAATAACCAGAGAAATGATGGAAGTGTGCAATCGAAATAATATGGGAGCAAGGAATTATTAATTAATCAATTAATAATAACATTAATAAAATTCCTTACTTATGTTAAAAAAAAAAAAAGAGGTGAGCTCCGTTAGGAAAGCTTAATTTTGAGTCCTGCCAAAGAGGATGTTACTGCAGAGGAGAGGTGGTCTTCTTTATGTACGTTCCGTGACATATGATGGGGCAGACAAGTAGAGTCAACCAGTAAAACATCAAGGTCTGATAACCTTCCAGATATTCTTTCAGGTCCAATATTTGTTTGGGGTTTAGAATTGCCAGATTGTAAAATTTTAAAGCTGGAAAGGCAGTAGAGCTCATCTCTTCAGAAGACAGAACTGAGATCCAGAGAGAGAATGGTCTAAGACGGGGTCCCCAACCCCCGGCTGTGGACCGGTATGGGTCCGCGGCCTGTTAGGAACCGGGCTGCACAGCAGGAGGTGAGCGGTGGGTGGGCGAGCGAGTCCAGCTTCGTCTGCCGCTCCCCATCGCTCGCATCCCCTCATGAGCCATTCTCCCTACCCCCATCCGTGGAAAAATTATCTTCCACGAAACCGGTCCCTGCTGCCAAAAAGGTTGGGGACCGCTGGTCTAAGACACCAAAGAGAATTGGGGACAAAACCCGGCCAAATGCCCCTCACTCAGGTCATGTCCCAGGCAGGACTGGGTTGCTCTGCTGCCTGGAAATGGATACTTTTCTTGTAGAGTCTCTTACTAGTTTGTACATTCATTCATTTATTCATTAAAGATAAAATGCTGAGCAAAACCAGACATGAGCCTTGCCCTTATGGGTCTTACAGTCTAGTTCATGAGACACATTATTCAAACAATCTCAGAAATAAATATACATTTGTATGTATGTTACAGGTATCAGGATATTTAAAGGAGACCATACGATGGGGAGATTTGATGTCTTTGGGGTTGGGAAATGCTTCCCATGGAGAAGCATTATAGTATTGAGATGAGCTCTGGTGGTTGAGCTGGAGTTAGGTTGCTAGATTTAGCAAATAAAAATACAGAGTACCAGTCTTGCATTTTATCTGGCAGCCCTACATGGAGTTAGCTTTAGACTACATTGGTAGTGGTGGTGATAAGTTGACTGAATCTTGAGATATATGTGTGCTTGTGTATGTGTAGGGGGGTATGCTCTTTTATTAGTATAAGTATCTTAGAAAATACTGTAATTTTTAGAGGAGTTACACATTATTTTATCAACAGTATGAGAAGTTTATGTGGACTTGGGAATTGGTTATCATAAGAAGGAAGTAGAAGATTCAGGTGATGATATTCTTCCTAGGATGACTCCTAGTTTCTGTCTTAGAAAACTGGGTAGATGCTGGCACCATTTGCTGAGATAAGGAGCGCTGGAAAAGGCCAGATCTGGTGTGTGTGGTAGGGGCAGTGGGATCAGGGGCTCCGTGATGAAATTTTCCACTTGGTTATCATAAGAAGGAAGTAGAAGATTCAGGTGATGATATTCTTCCTAGGATGACTCCTAGTTTCTGTCTTAGAAAACTGGGTAGATGCTGGCACCATTTGCTGAGATAAGGAGCGCTGGAAAAGGCCAGATCTGGTGTGTGGGGTCGGGCAATGGGAACCAAGGGCTCCGTGATGAAATTTTCCACCCCCATCAGCTGTAATGCCTGGTATATGACACGTACCTTCCAACAGAGTAGAGGCCCTTCCTCACTGTGTAAGGAACCTAGCTATTGCCCCTCACAAGGTATAAATGTTGTGAGTGGAGCTCATAATTGGTGTTGGCTCTGCAATTTGAACCAACTTCTCATTCTGTCACTGGATGGAATCAACATCAAGGCAAGGCAAAGAAGACAAGACTAAATGTGTCTTTCCTCCTTGGCCCAACTTCCTAATTATGACACTGAGCTAATGTATTTGATAAGGCTCTTGAAATAAATCTGCGGTGCCATCTCCTTTTTGCCTTGCTTTCCTTTTTTTTTTTTCGTGTTGACATTTGTGCTCAGTAAGACAGGTTGCTGCCTCAGCCAGCTCTTGGGGCTTCTCCGGGAGAGAGTTTACAAGGGCTGAACTATTCAGTGGGGTGGTTCCAAACATGCCTGTTTTACAAATGCCTCTAGGTAGAAGAGGCTGATTATACACTTTGAGCCTTGCAAAGATTGCTCCTCAGCATGCAAGTGCGGTGCCAGTGTGACATTTCCAATTGGAGTTATGGGTTGCGTATCTCTGCATGTTAATTACGAAGGGTGGGGGGTGTCAGCCTTCAATAATGGTACTGTTCTGCTTCCTAGAACGTCTACAAAAAGGCAGCTGCCAAGGGTCTACTTTGAGGGGACACGGAGATAAAGCAGGGGTGAAGAGAGTTCTTGTTTGTCATTGAGGAAGACGAGACCATCTGGAGTCCTGTTCTTTGGCAGGCCTCAGCAGCCGTCTGTTGGGATAAGCTCTGTTGGCAAACTCCACCATGCAGTGTTCTCTGTTGGTAACGAAAGAACCAAAGAAAATCTGTGCGACAATTGTCCGTTCCTCTGCCTGTGAAGACGAGGAGGCTGAGGCCAGGAACGTTTCACTTAATTTTCTGCTCAGAGATCCCCAGCAATTCCTGGAGTGGAGAGCATAGATGATCGGGACAGATCCATGTTTAAAGGCCAGTCATCACTTATGCATTGTGTGAATCTGTTTCTTCATCTGAAAATGGGAATATTGATGGGTTGTTGTTTTTTTTTTTTCTGTAGGATTGTTAAAGATTAGAATTAGTGAATGTGTGGGTAGTGACCTGGTAGGTGCACAATAAAGGTAACTTTTTGTTAATGTTGTTCTTTATAAATTTATTTATTTATTCATTTATGGCTGAGTTGGCTTTTTGTTGCCGCGTACAGGCTTTCTCTAGTTGCGGCGAGCGGGGGCTACTCTTCGTTGCGGTGCGCGGGCTTCTCATTGCGGTGGCTTCTCTTGTTGTGGAGCGCGGGCTCTAGGCACTTGGGCTTCAGTAGTTGCGGCATGTGGGCTCAGTAGTTCTGGCTCGTGGGCTCTAGAGTGCAGGCTCAGTAGTTGTGGTGCACGGGCTTAGTTGCTCCGCGGCATGTGGGATCTTCCCGGACCAGGGCTCAAACCCGTGTCGCCTGCATCGGCAGGCGGATTCTTAACGCTGCACCACCAGGCAAACCCTAATGTTGTTCTTTAAATACAAACTTTGATAGCAATGCCATCTTTTACATAGTAGAGCTGTTATCTGCTCACATCATCAGGCGCAATTTGAGACGCTGGGGTTTATTACATGCTAATATTGTGCCAGCACAATGCTGAGTGCTTTATACACATGGTCTGTTGGCATCTATCTCTGTTAGGTGGATACTAGTCTTTATACCATGAGAACTGAGGCTGGAAAGAGAGAGGTCCTTCACCTTAGGGTGACAAAGCTATTAACTTATTTTGCCCTTTTTTGGTCCTGAATTCAAAGGTAAATGGCACTGGCAAGAACAAACCTCTCATTATAGGACATGGGCTTCCTGTCCTTCTGTGCATGCACGTCACAGATTTGTAGGGGGAGGGGGTCGGAAAAGGAAGAGTAAAAAGAAAGTGATGGGAGCCCGGCCACCTCAGGAAGTGTATGTTGGCTAACGTGGGGACTGTGGGATGGTCAGGTTCGTGTCTCTTAGAAATGATGCAGGGAGTCTCCTGTGCATACTCTCTGTAAGGTTTGTGTTTCTCCCATGGCTAGGCTTGGTCTGATGGTGACCAGAGTGGAAATGACTGATAAGGTGGAGAGGTTCCCGGAAGGGTGGGGTTTTGAATTTAAGTGCCCGGGCGTCCAGGTAGGTGGAGTGAGAGAGTGTATAGGGCGGGTAGAGGCAGTGCTGGTGGGAACTGTGGCAAACGGGGGAGTCCGTTGTGTGTTGAGCAAGCAACGGGCAGAGTGAAGCGATGTGGATCTGAGATCATTCAGATAGAATTGATGGACTGGAGAGAAACTGCTGTGAGTCAGGCGATTAAAAACCAGTTCCACGTTATAGGTATTGAGGCGCATCCCCGGCTGGGATTCGTGTGTACTGTCTCTACTTGTTTGGTTACTCATCCTGCAAAGAGTCACTGAGTGACACTGTGCGCCTGGCACCATGTTTGGTTTGGGAATGCGGTGGTGCACAAAACACACGTGGCTCCTGCCTTCATGGAGCTTAGAGTCTAGAGGTAAAGACAGGTACTGATTCATTAAACAGTCTGATAAATTCAGCAGAATTCAAAATTTCAGGCCCCACCCTGACCTGCTGAAAGAGAATCTCCATTTGATGTTACTATTATTTGCACAAAGTTTAAAAAACCGATGTACACCATGCAGAACATTTGTGAAGATCATGTTTTTGTCCCATTTTCACCTTTCCAGCATAGTGCCTGGCATAACAAGAGGTTCTTGGTAAGGAAATGAATGAATGAATACTAAATTTGTACAAAGCAAGAGGCTGTAAGGGTTTGATTCATTCTGGCCTAAAACTCAGGGTTACGGTCCTCCTTCAATATTTTATCAAGCTCTAAAAATTGACTTGCAGTCCCCATTAATTTTTAAATGTGTGTCAGAAAATATTTTCTTTGGCTTCCTCGTGACCGAAGAGTGTGCGTGTTAATTAAGGCCAGCGATGGCTTTCTCTTGCCTCTTCCCTGCCCTCCCCTCCCTCCCCAGCCACCATCCCTGCTGAGTTGTGTTGTAGAACCAGTTCTGGAAGTGGTAGCCAGGACACACACATTGTCACTTGGGAGGGAGCCCGGCTACCTCAGGAGATGTGTGTTGGCTAACATGGGGACTGTGAGATGGTCAGGTCTCTTAGAAACGATGCAGACAGACAAGTGATAGCCCAAATTAATCTTTTATTCATTTATAATTCTTCAAATGATTTTTATTTAGTACCATTAAGCGATTCATATATTCGTCACAGGAAGTCTCCTGTGCATACTCTCTGTAAGGTTTGTGTTTCTCCCATGGCTAGGCTTGGTCTGATGGTGACCAGAGTGGAAATGATTGATAAGGTGGAGAGTTTCCCGAAAGGGCGGGGTTTTGAATTTAAGTGCCTGGGCGTCCGGGCAGGTGGAGTGAGAGAGTATATAGGGCTGGTAGAGGCAGTGCTGGTGGTAACTGTGGCAGATGGGGGAGTGCATGAGCCATCTTCCCCTTGGTTACATGGAAGGACAATGTGGGATCCTGGCATGACCCCATCAGCCAAAAGTGCAGGGTCCAAAACCAGATTCACCCAAAATCAATTCACTCAAAGACCAGTCTGTGAATTATAGAGGATGTTTGAAGTTTAAGGTTTTCTTCTATCCCTCCTGTGTGCATATACCCCTCTATCTGCCCAGACCTTTGCACTGCATCAGCCTTAGGGCACTCTTCTAGATTGGGGCCCAGGTGTTTGTCTGGCAAGGGCTGGGCAGACCAAGGGTAGGAGCCGAAACCTTTGTGCAGAAATCCTTAATTCAGTGAGTCTGTTCCTGGTGAATTTGGTCACACGCTTGTCACCAACATTGCCTATAAAAGACAAATCCAAAGAACCAGACCTTACAGTTTGTCAAGCAGCACCTCCCAGTATATCCAGATTTTAATCAGGAATATTCAGTTTTTAAATGTCGGTCACTGATTCAGATCATTTTTTAAAATATATCTGCAAAGGAAAGTTGAACCCTGTGCCCTTAGAAAACCACGAGATAGAAGCTTTTCTGTAAAGGTTGTAGGCAATATGGGAAATTAGAAATGCTGGAGAAGTTTGAATAATTACACGGTCTCATAGTTATAATACCTTATAGTTCACAGGATACCTTCAAGAAAGTTAACATCATTTGATTTTCATGATAATCCTGTGATGTTGTTAGAGCTCATGCTACCATTCCCATTTCACAGAGAAAGTGAGACTGAGAGTAAATAACTTGCCCCAAGTTATTTGGTCATTGGCATCGCTTGTTCCTTTACATCAGTAAAGGATTGGTACTCAGTTACCGTGTGGCAAGCACTTCAGACACATTGTCTCATTAATCCTTCCAACAAGGTGTAGGAAACCTCATTTTAAAGATTAGAAACGTACACTATTAACATTAAGTAGCATTTATCAAGCCTCCCTGTAGTGAAGCCTTTTATGTGTGCTAAAGGTATGAAATGGACTGTCTCATTGTATTCTCATAATAGGCACTCTAGGTAGAAACTCAGTATTCTTAAAATTCCCAATTTTACAGAAGAGGATGAAGATTTTTTTTAAAATGGTTAAATGACTTGGCCAGGGTTATATAACCAATTAGCAGTGAAGTTGACATTTGAATCCCAGGCTGTCCTCTTCCAAGTTCTTTGTCACTGCCTTGTGCCGAGCGCTGCCAATGCCTATACATTAGATTAACACAATTGAAATTGCTGATATTCGGCAGTTTGTCTTTTACAACAGCAATTACCTACGGTTCAACCTAATAATATATACTTTATCTGTCTCTAATTGATCTTAAAACTAATTTCCAGAAAGAGGAAACAATGATGAATAAGTGGGTTGTTTGGGGGAGTTTGTAATTTCATTGAGAAATCTGCTAATCATTTATCAACTTCAGAAAGACCCTGACCTTGACAACTGAGGAAAATCCACACATATTTGTCAAATTTAACTAGAACTTTTCTTTTTCAAACATTTATTTCTGTCATAAACTGAGGATGCCTAAGTTTTAATTGATTTTTAAATGACAGTAGTTTCATGAACATTGCCTTGGCTTAATGGCACTGAAAATGAGTGATAATGATTGCAAAATTATAATTATAAAATTATGAGTAAAGGGTCCTTTTAGTTACATGTTTCAGTGTAAGATTTTGTTGTTTTTTTTTTTTGCGGTACGCGGGCCTCTCACTGTTGTGGCCTCTCCCGCTGCGGAGCACAGGCTCTGGACGCTCAGGCTCTGCGGCCATGGCTGACGGGCCCAGCCGCTCTGCGGCATGTGGGATCCTCCCGGACCGGGGCACGAACCCGTGTCCCCTGCATCGGCAGGCGGACTCTCAACCACTGCGCCACCAGGGAAGCCCTCAGTGTAACATTCTTATTTGCAGACATTGGTCTTACTTTAACCTCTAACTCAAAAATGTACATGATGTTTTGGTATAATAGTGATCATAAGGAATTAGAATCAGATTCGTTAGAGGTTTGTCTCTGTCTTTTGTCCACGGTGAAGATTCCTGTGTCAATAGTTAGCTGTTTTACTTACCTAAACCTCACTAACAGTCTTCAGTTCATGAAAATAGTCAACGCTGTGGCTGTGTTCCAACTTCATCAAAGGCACGATTCATCCTTTGGTTGTAACCTCTTCAGAAATGCGGGTTGAGTCTTGGTTCATACCTGTGTTCATTCTTCCCTGTGCTTGTGTTAGTCCCTAAGAACACACATGGATGCCTTTTCTTCAAGCTAGTTCTGTTCAATCCCTATACCTTTAAGTTGTAAACCTGAAAGAAGTTTTTTGAAGAGGTTGAAATATACCTTCTGTGAAAGAACTGTAATGATTGAATTGAATACAAGCCACCAGAATGCACTCATCAGGTTTCTCTTTGGTTTCCTTCAGTTTCAAACCTGGTGCCTGGTTGTCTACTGCTCTTTATAATATGCATTTTCAGGGTTCCCCTGCTGAAACATGCTGTTTACACCGCTCTCAAAGAAAGTGGGTGCATATACTCATAAATTTGATGATTCAAAAAATATTTTAGGGGCTTCCCTGGTGGCGCAGTGGTTGAGAGTCCGCCTGCCGATGCAGGGGACACGGGTTCGTGCCCCGGTCCGGGAAGATCCCACATGCCGCGGAGCGGCTGGGCCCGTGAGCCATGGCCGCTGAGCCTGCGCGTCCGGAGCCTGTGCTCCGCAACGGGAGAGGTCACAACAGTGAGAGGCCCGCGTACCGCAAAAAAAAAAAAATTTTAGAGAGTGTTAAGAAAGAAATTTTAATTATAAAGGTAAATTTAATGGATATAAATTCTTTATCACGTATGCATCTCATGCTGAGCAGCATATTACTGTCTCCTTTTCTTTTTGTGCTTGTATAAAAATGTGTATTTTATATAATTATGTGCTGAGGTTAGACAATGCGGTAAGATTCTTGGGAAGAAACTGTGTACAGGATTTGTTATTATTTACAAATTATCCTTTACTAAGCACAGAATTACAAACGTTACTTAGGCTTTTTTTTGGGGGGGGGTGCGCTGGGTCTTTGTTGCGGCGCGTGGGCTCTTCGTTGGTGGTGCGCGGGTTTCTCTCTAGCTGCGGCACGCAGACTTAGTTGCCCCGAGTCATGTGGGATCTTAGTTCCCTGACCAGGGATAGAACCCACATCCCCTCCTTTGGAAGGCGGATTCTTAACCACTGGACCACCAGGGAAGTCCCTACTTACGAGTTTTGAAGGGCTCAATATGATCTATCTTCCTGGCCTTACTCCTTTGATGTGAGAGGGTGAATGGATCAATGGCATTCTGAAGTTGATGTTTTTTTATCATGTAGTCACTGAATATTATTGATTATAAGCTGTATTTTTCAAACTTTGGCCATTCATGACTCACCTTCATGATTTTGTCTATATCTTACCATAGTATCTTTTATTTACTTGAAGTTTTCTTTAAAAGAAGTCAATTTTTACCTTAGGTGTTCAAAAGGAAACTCATCGCTACCATTGCTATTATTTACTCAATTAATTTCTTATTAAATATAGCGGCTTTTTTTTTTTTTTTTTTTTTTTTGTGGTACGCGGGCCTCCCTCTGTCGTGGCCTCTCCCGTTGCGGAGCACAGGCTCCGGACGCGCAGGCTCAGCGGCCATGGGTCACGGGCCCAGCCGCTCCGCGGCATGTGGGATCCTCCCAGACCGGGGCGCGAACCCGGTTCCCCTGCATCGGCAGGTGGACGCGCAACCACTGCGCCACCAGGGAAGCCCCTAGAAGTAAATGTTATATTTTACTACCATCACTTACTAGTTTGATTTTTCTACTGCACATTAAAAATATGCACATATTAAAATAAAAATTAAAATGTAAAAACCCATCCAGGTACCACTCAGAGTCACTTAGCACACACGACGGTCAGACCTGCGGCAAACTCTGGGGGAAGTGGCTAAAAGTGAAAATGGGCACTTACTGAACGAGTGACCCATGAGGGCTACCACTGTGCCACTGTTGACACAAGAGTTTCCTGTTAAAACTGGGTGAGGATTTGTTCCAACCACACATGACCTTGAGAGTCAGGCCTGCCATTCAGTTAAAGAGGTGCCACGTGGTGTTCACTTTCCTTTTTTAAAAAATACTGCCCTGGTTCCCTCTTGAGGAGTCCCCTTATTAATGGAGGGTGACCTCAACTTTGTTGGCCTGTAAGGGTGCCGGCAGTAATGAATTTGTTATTTTGTGTGCCACTCTCTCTAAATTGGATTCCGCATTATGCTGGTGCATATATGTAAAAAGGTGACCGATTGAAATTCAAATGTAATGAGGATGAAGCTCTGCCATTCAGCACAGACGCCTTTGTTTTTAGCCCTAGTAGGTTCTTTGCCCCATCACAATGCAGCTTTCCTCCTGGCTTCCAAAATCACCATGTCTAACTGGGTAGGACCGACATGTTTTCTAACCCATTCCAGAAATGAAATACAGTTTGTTCTGGTTTTCTAGTTAAAAAAAATTTTTTTTAATGGGCTAAGAGATTTGGATTTGCAGTCTTGAGAAAAACAAAGTATTCTTTCTGAAACATGCAAATGTGTCTCTCCATCACCTAGGAAACTATTATGGGACACCCAAACCTCCTAGCCAGCCACTCAGTGGGAAAGTGATCACGACGGATGCCTTGCAAAGCCTTCATTCTGGCTCCAAGCAGTCAACCCCAAAGCGAACCAAGTCCTACAATGATATGCAAAATGCTGGCATAGTCCACGCGGAGAATGAGGAAGAGGATGATGTTCCTGAAATGAACAGTAGCTTTACAGGTAAAGACCAGATGATGTTCTCCCTCGATGGCCTTAGGGAAAGAGGGCTGGGGGAGGCTTTTGTGAAGAGTTACAAGAAGGTTTCTATTCTCAGGAGGAATCTGGAAGGATCGCCTGAATTCAGACTGACCACACGGTGCTTGGGGAAGAGATGGTCTTTTCCCTGGTCTGTTTTTCATGCTTCTCAGCAAGACTCTTTTAACTTCACCGAGCCATCTTAAAGGGGCAGGAGGGCAGTGTTTGTAGAAGGAAATCAAGAATAATCAGCATCCTTTCTTTCTGTTCACAATGATATCCATAAGAATCTGTTTTGTTCATTTATTACTTCGTCTTGACACTGCTCCATAATTATGGCTGATTGCTCTTAAAGACAAATAGGGGAATTTGTTTGATAGTTTAATATCACTTGATGCTGTACGGAAGGTTATAGCAGCATCCTTTTTTCTCATGCCTTTGCAAGTAGAGATACAGTGGAAATAGATCATGTGTTAACTTATGCAAATTGTACTATATTCCCTAAGAGGGAAAAGGTGAAAAAGTAATAAATACTATAAGATTATATACTACATATGTATTTTATATTATATAGCATATATTACTCATTGCATTATATTTATATATATATATATTCAGGGCTATATACGCCCAAGCTTAGGCAGGCTGTATTTTATGAGGGGATCTTCAAGGACAAGTCCTCTGAATAAGGATGTACAGGTTAGGAATTGCACGTTCCCTGGAGGCACCGTTCACAGAGGCTGTGATACATGTTCCTTGGGTTAGTGCAGTGACCCAGAACTCTGTTCAGTAATATTTTTGACTCTTTGGGGGTTTGACCTTATATAGTAACTCAAAATGTCGCAGCTGAATGAGACATGAGTTACTCCAGTCGATAATGTTGTGACTTTGAGGACTGCTTGTTTTTTCTGTTTTTCCTATACTTATTTTCTTTGATATTTTAGTTACAGCTTTGTATTTTCCTCCTTGTGCTACCAAGTCTACTGGAATATTGAGAAAAAAGTTTGGGTTAGTTGAATGCTTTCTCCTGCCTCTGTGGGCCTTTCTGAAGCCTAAAATTTTTCAAGGCAACAATTTAAAAAAATTTTTGATGGCTTATCATCGTAACGGTAGCCCAACCCTTCCATAAGAAGCACTAGGGAAAGGAGGAGTCCTGGCTTGCTGTCCTAGCTTTGTTCATGGTAGCTGTCTTATTATGAACATGGTCTCTAACTGCTCTCATCTGTAAAATGACTGGTTAGGATCAGATCACATCTAGGTTCCCCCTTCCGGCTCTAAGAATTCGAGTCCAGGAAAATTTCCATTTTCTCAATTAGAATGGATTAGGCCAGTGGCTGACCTACAGTTGCAATATCTGGAATAAATTTACCCATTGCTACATATGTGTGTATTGAAATCAGTTAATTTCATCCACTTCAAAATATTTTATCCGTTTATAGTAGTCCTCACCGAAATGAAAGCAGATTATGAAAAAAAAGTCAATACTTCCTTGAAAAAAAAATAGCCACTATTTTAATGTCTTGATCTTCCAACAAATAAGAATAGCAAATTATGATATAACCCAAAAATGTAGATGTGGTCACAGAAATAGAAAGACCTTGGGGGTAACATGCATCGAAACAGTTCTGGCAAGCTGACTGGATGGTCCCCAAGAAGCTTGGGTGCCTTTATTTGTCCTCCATTAACTAAGTAGATTTCTCGGTACACAAAGCAAGAACAGAGTAGGGATAGTTGAGTGTAGGTCTTGATGCTTTTCCAATTTCTAACCACTGTAAATCTCTGTCTCTAGAAGCCAGGCCTCAGAAAATCTGACCTCATAACATCCCTACTTGAACTCCTGGTGTAGGGAAAATAAAAACACCTGGGCCTGGGTCATCATTGCTAAAGGCAGTCTGATCATTAGTTTCTGCACAAAAAAAGAAAGCCAAGTGGCGCCTGTTAAGCTGCATGGAGAGATATACAAGTGATGGGGCATCTTCAATATGGAAGGGATATTTTGAATAAATGCCTCCTCACTTACCAAACTACAAGTATGACAGCTGACAACATGTCATACCCTGACTCATATGAATTCTTTCAAATAATTGAGACTACCCAGTCTGTGATATGTGTATCAAGCTAGCTGTGTCAAAGCATCTTGCGCTCCGAACCTCTTTAAGCATCAATCCACCAGCTGCTTCGAGCACAGAGTGGCAGTACCATAATGAAGTCTTGACTCCTGGTTGAGCCATTTGTGATAGAGGCATGAGTGTCAGATTTAAATGTACAAGCACTGTGGATCTATTTAAAATGATATTTACCAGGGTATTTTTAATAACAGGCTCTTGGTACTTTCTCAGCTGACTTATGCTTGGGTCTTTTGAAGAGGGCACAAAATGTCTAAATAACATGCCTAAATAACATTAGCACTATCTGCTGGTAAAGAGCAGGGAGTTTAAGGCCAGGAGCATCCTGGGGAGGTCGCTTCTTCCTTCCTTCCTTCCTTCCTTCCTTCCTTCCTTCCTTCCTTCCTTCCTTCCTTTCTGCAACCAAAGATGGAGGCAGGAGCTGAGCAATGAGCAGTCATCCCAGATTCTCACCGTAGAACTTGACTGTTAAACACAAGGCAGTAGGACAGCCCCCTACAAATTATGCTCAAATTACAGACCTAAAGGAGGCCCTGGAGAGAGAACACTGTTTATGTATGCTTCATGAAGGTAGACTTACATTGTTGGGCAAAGCACACAGTTATTTATACAAATAAATTAAAACATTTGTGTCTTCTGTGGTGGCGCATTGGTTGAGAGTCCGCCTGCCGATGCAGGGGACGCGGGTTCGTGCCCCGGTCTGGGAAGATCCCACGTGCCGCGGAGCGGCTGGGCCCGTGAGCCGTGGCCGCTGAGCCTGCGCGTCCGGAGCCTGTGCTCCGCAATGGGAGAGGCCACAACAGTGAGAGGCCCGCGTACCGCCAAAAAAAAAAAAAAAAAAAAAAAAAATTGTGAAAGTATTTTGTTCATTATAGACAACTTAAAAAATATATAACAAACCACCACAACTAAAAAGTCTCTGATCCATCCATTAAACACCTCTAAGAGACACCAAAAATGTTATTTGTGTTCCTAAGCTTGTTTTCCCAACAGCCTCCCTATTGTTGAACATTAGACTGCTGATGCTTCTTTTTCATTAGCAGTTAATGATAAAATATTGCTTTGGAATGTCAAGAGATAATGATATTACCAAAAGAGCTAATGGTTCCCTAGTGCTCTGTGGCAGGCACTTTGCTAAGCTCTCATGCATATAGTAGGGAGGTCTAATCGCTTGTCCAGTATCACAAAGCCAGTGAGGGTGAAAGCTGTCATTTCAGCCCAAAGAGTCTGACTCCAGAATCTGCATGGCTCATCCACTGTGTTGCTTGTGTTTTAAGTCAAGTTTATTAGCCCTTTGTAGCCTCAAAGGTTTTGACTGGTTATGTACACAGTGAGGGAGGCACATAAATCTGAATGCATGTGTAATTTAAAATAAGCTCCAGAATGCATGTTTGACATGAGCTTATGTTGTCAAAGTCACCTTCAAATGCTCCCAAGTGTGTCTGTGTATGTAAATGCTGGGAAGCTTCTGATTTACCATGAATGAAAATGTTTTACATGTTTATTTACGGTTATGAATCATTTTCACATGTATCCTGTAAACCTCCTGGAAATCTTGAGAGACAGGCAGCCTACGTATTATCTTCCCCATTTTGCAGATGAGAACACTGAAGAATAGTGTGTGTTAATAAGCTCACTAGACAATGCAAGAATCCAGCCTCCTCTTTGCTTACCCAGTCTGTGTTCCGGTAATTCATTCTACCTGTCCTCTTTGGATGCATTGGCAGTCTTTAGTAAGAGAGTGATAGCAGTGCTCTTAAATGTTTGGTAAATTAAATGAAAGAGTTTTTGAAGTCAGAGCATGTGCAAAGTCAAAGCCATGATTAGGACTGTGAAGTTTTGGAATCTGCCCTATGTCTGCCCCAATCTCTCATTTTTGGACTTCTGATTTTCCTTCAGAGAATGAGATTATTTTAAGGTTCTCCCGAACTAGAAGGAGGAAACAGAAAGCCAAACATATCAAGTTGTATATACATTAAATATCTATCACCATTTTAAAAAAATTAATAACCAGATGGAAGGAATTCTTTGACAATGTACATGTGTATCAGATCATCACAATGTGAATTTTAAATATCTTACAGTTTTGTCAATTATACCTCAGTAAAGCTGAAAAATTAATATCTATAGCTTTTTGTATGTCAATCATATGTAAATAAAGCTTTTTTTAATTAAAAGAAGACACTGAAAACATATAAAATAAAAAATATTTGGATAATTTAAAATAAGGTCTAGTTGCTAGAGGGGATTTCTTATTTCTCTAGTAAATTAAAATTACATATATATTTTTTCAGTGAACTAATATTCCCTTCATGTAGTCGAGGTTTTGAAATACTGGCAGGACTTTTTCCTCCCCTCTTCTTCCCCTCCCCTTTCCATGAATTGTGTACATTCAGTATTAAACCAAGTTATTTCTCTTTTCATATGTAGTGGCCCACCTGTGGCCACCACCCTTTTCCTGTTATATCCAGTCTCTATTAAAATAGGTTAATTAAAATGTTTCAGTAAAATTATTGAATGTCTACTATTGTTCCAGCATTTCTCTGACTCTTAAATATCATATTAATAGATGATCACTGACCTTGGCCCTTGGTATCTCCAGTAGCAGATCCCAGTCCTGAGCTCTGTTGAGCACTCACTGAGCTCCAGGCACTTTTGCAGGAGTTTTGCATGTAGTTCCATTTTTGTGGTGTGTGTGTTATGCCCATTTTACAGATGAGGAAACAAATGCTCAGAAAGGTAAAGTCTCTTCTAAAGTCACACAGTTAGAAATAGGCACACTCTGATTTGTCTGTGGTTTACTGTCAAATCCATCCTTTTTCTGCCTGTTTGTAACAAATTGGCAGCCTGAGGGCCAGCTCTGACCTGCAAACAAAAATTAATAATAACAACTTTAATGAATAAGATGATGTTTACTGTACTGAGTGCTTTACATAAACTAATCCTCCCCACAACCTTATGAGGTAAGTACTGTTATTATCCCCACTTTACAGATAAGGAAACTAAGGCACATAGAGGTTGAATGTGTTTCCCAAGTTAGTCAAGAGTAAAGCCAGGATTCAAACTCAAGCATTCTGGCTTCAGAGTCAGTGCTTATAATCACTATCTTTTATTTTCTTGCTTGTGCTATACCGCTTTATTTTTAAAAGGAATTAGGATTGGAAAATTAGAAGTTTTTGCATAAAAATATAGATTTCCACCTTCTCTTGAAAAAATCAGAAATCCGGAAACCCTGAGTACACTTTTCCCCAGGATGCTAATTGCCTGGCACTGAGTTCTCTGCTCCTTTCAGAAAGGATACACCCTCTCCAGTGTTCTAGACATACATCATTTGTGTCTCCGACCTGGCATCAGTGGTCACAGGAATTTGTACCCTGAGACTGCACCGTACCCTGTCACATTGCCAGCTGAGCGAAACCCCTCCTAGAAGCTAAAGGTTCTAGTGATTTTTTGTTGTTGAGCACTTTTTGTATCTCTGTCTTCAAAGTGTAATGCTTATACTTGAATCTCCATCACCTGGGTGCTCTCAAAATACACATTTTTGAACCTAATTCCAAATCTATTGTCTGAAGTAGGGAGCCATGTCTGCATTTTAGCAATCTCTGCAGGGAGTTCACTGGTAGCACAGTGGCTGACTCCACCCTCCCCATGCAGGGGGCCTGGGTTCGTCCCTGCTCAGGGAATTAGATCCCACACACATGCTGCAACTAGGAGTTCACATGCCACAACTAAGGAGCCCACGTGCTGCAGCTAAGGAGCCGGCGAGCCGCAACTAAGGAGCCCACGCGCCACATCTAAGACCTGCTGCAACCAAATAAATAAATAAATATTAAACAAAACAAAACAAACAAACAAAAATCTCTCCAGGTGATTCTTACATACGCTTAAGCTTAAGAAGGGTACCTTCCAATGATGTACCAGAAATGAACACATTTTGGCTCCTAGAGAATTAAGGGTGAAACTCTTAACTCTTGCCATGTTTTGAATTTTTGCTATTGATTAGTAATTTCAAAATTTTTCTTCCATAGTGGCCTAATTTCATCTTTTTCCTGCAAACTTATAGTTGTTTTATTAACCTGCACTCATGGGTGCAAATTGTAAAATCAACTCAAATCAGTTTCAGCAGGAAAGGGAATTTAGGAGATCAAGAAATTGAAGAGGCCAGGAGTACATGAAATCAGAGAGGCTTCATCAGGGGTATTAGGTGACTTTCTCTGTATTTCATCTCTGCTTTCCTCTACATGGGTTTAATTTTCAGACAAGTCTTGCCAAGCTTTACAACATGAGAATCTATCGGCTTAATAACTTCAGCATCAAGAGGCTACCTCTTGCTTGATAGTTCCAGCAAGCACTTCCATGCCTACATTAGTTTGCCTTGGATCGTGTGCTTGATCCAGTCATAAAGGCGAGAGTGATATGGGCGTGACTTGGGCCCACTGCATGAACTTGGAGTGGGTATAAGTCAGTCCCCACCTGGACCACATGGACCTTGAATGGAGGAGATGATTTCCAAATGGAGATGTGAGCGGTGGTACCAGAAGACAAGGGGATAGATGCAAGGCAGGGAAAGGCCAGTCAGCCTCGTCAACGGCGGTGGATTTTTGGTGGAGGTGGTTGTTTACTAGGCTTGACATGTCCTCCATCCAACTTTTGGATTACCTTCATTCTCATGTGTGTTGTTGGGAGCTATTGATCGGGGGAAGATTTGAAAACAGCCTTTTATTATTCCTCAGTCTGCTTTGAGTAAATCAGAAATGTCTGCAGGAGAATTACTGTGGGAGATAGAAGATGACTACATCCCCAGATTAATATGTTTTAAAGCCCCATGGAGACTGAGAATGTCAATAATGCCATTTGTGGAGACTTCGATGACATCACTCTTGATGTTTCTAGTTAATAAGAAGGCAAGGAGACTCAGGTACTTAGAGCCTTCAGGACTCACGTCAAAGCAGTCCACCAGCACAATACTGTTCTGGAGGTAACTGTCTTGGTTTTCACAGTAACATTCTCCTCACTTTTCCCAAGGAGGCTAGAATCTGACTCAGTGGTAGAGCTGTCTCTATATTCTAAAGTTTTTGGAATTGATTTCTTTTCTTGCCTCCAAAAGTCCGCTTCAGTCATGAAACCAAATGATACCTATGGGATGAGAGTGCAGCTCAGTCTGTGATCTGATGGCCTTCTTAGTTTAAGGGACTTGAGGGTTTGACTCATGAATATGTTTCTTCTTTGACATTTCCAAGATTGTGAGCAATTCATTATCTGAGCATGTTTTTTCCTTCTTTCTTTTTTAGTAAAAGTTGATTCATCATTTTGATGTTTTCTATTAAAAGAACTTTCATCTAAATAAAACAGAGTATAGTCGATGTCCAGCAATTAGGAAAGGATGAAGGCTTTTAAGAATATAGATGCCCACGGTAGTGAACACCTCAGTTTGGGGTATGATTGACGATGTTCTTTTTCTCTCCCCATGATTAAACAGCCGATTCTGGTGACCAAGAAGAGCACAGTCTTCAAGAAGCAACGCTCCCGCCTGTGAATAGTAGCATCATCGCCGCTCCCATCACGGACCCTTCTCAGAAGTTCCCTCAATACCTACCTCTTTCTGCAGAGGATAATTTAGGTCCTCTACCTGAAAACTGGGAGATGGCCTATACCGAAAACGGAGAAGTCTATTTTATAGAGTAAAGTACCATTATTTCTACCTGAATCTCTCTCTTTTTTTCCATTTCCCTTCTTTCTCTTTCTCTAGCAGCTACTGATGTAAATTTATTGTAAAAGGATTGATCATGTGCTGATGGTCTTCTCTCCTACAATTTAAGAAGCCTTGTACAAAAAAGCAATTAGCATAACATCCTAATCATTGAAACTGAAGAGCTGGAGGAAGCGTAAGATTAATAATTTCCCTAAAGAGTTAGACAGCTAAACTCTGGTGTATATATAAATTATGGTATTATATATGAAGAATATATCTAGCTGCTTAGAATATATAAATCCTTTGCTTATTTTTTCTTAATTGGGTTGTAGTTTCCTTTTTTTTTTTTTTTTGAGTTTTAAGAGTTCTTCATATATTCTGGATACAATTCCTTTAGTATGTTTGTGATTTGCAAACATTTTGTCCAAGTCTGACTTTTCTTTTCATTGTCTTCACTGTGTCTTTTGAGGAGCCAGAAGTTCTTAATTTTTATGAAGTCTAATTTATCACTTTTTTTTTTCCCTGTGGAGTGTGTTTTAGTGTAGAAGCTAAGAAATCTTTGCCTAACTCAAAGTCAAAATGCAGTCTTTTTCTGCTATATTTCTTTTAGAAGCTGTATAGTTTACATTTTACATTTAGGTCTATGATCCATTTTAAGTTAATTTTTTTACATGGTGCAAGGTATAAGGATTGAAGTTTGAGAATATAAAGATGTGAAAAGTCTTTCAAAATTAAAAACTTAATATTATATAGTTAAACATTTAACAAATAACCTGTACTGGAAAGGAAAAAATTACATAAAACTAAAACCATTCTAGAAAATCTAAGATAATGTAATTTCTTAACCAATACTCAATTTTTTTAATGTTGTACTTCGGCTCTATTGTTGAGATTCCCTATTAAGATTCACCATAGTTTTATGTACCACTGAAAAAGAAAAACAAAATGATCAATTAAACTATAAAATAATTAAAAACATAGGTAAGTCTGTTCTTCTCAAATACCGCCTGTTGGCCAAAAAGTTCATTCGGGTTTTTCCATAAGATGTTACAGAAAAACCCGAATGAACTTTTTTGGCCAACCCAATAGATTAATGTTGAAGATCTGCTGTTCAGGGAACAATAACAAAGGACATTTTTGAACAACATATGAAGTATCGCACCTTTGTAAAATATATGGGTATATACACATATCTGCTGTGTCATTATATGTGTATATTTGTTTTCCATGAATATGTAGATATAGTTCTATGTGTAGAAAAATTCTGGAAGTATCTATTAACACTTGAGTTTGAGTTAAGTAAGGAATTTAAAGAATTTATTTTCTTAACTGCATTATACATGTGTATGGGGTTTGAATATATATTTCCACTCAAATAGATATTCTAGCATATATTTTGTAATTAGAAAAATCAGCAAGGGTAAGAAAGTATAATTTTCCTAAGGACATGGGAGTGAGGGAAAAGGCTTGGGTCTTGTAACACCCTCTTTCAGAACTAACCTAGGAAATCGGAGATGAGTGAACTAAACCTCCTGGGTTATTTTCCAACCAGAAGGAGGGGACAGTCCACATTTCTGTCTTCATGTTCATGACAAATGCTTATTGCAGACAGGGGTGGATGATGAAGTCTTTTCCTGGGAGTTAGGGAAATATAGTGGTTAAGAGCTCCCCTAAAAACTCATGTTGTTTCTACCCCTTACTATTTGTATGATCTTGGGAACTTGAGTTTGCCTCTCTGCATCTCAGTTTTCCCTGTGTGTTGAAGAACATGAATGTTGTGGATCATGCCTACCTTGTCAGATTTTCGTGAGAGTTAGATGAGGTAATGGATGTAAAGCGTGGGCTAGTATTAATTACTGAGCATTATTGTTACTGTTACCATTTTTATCATCATCATTTGGTTACCACAGAGGAGTTTAAATGTTATAAAAATGGATGTCAACTATAAGCTTAGAATTTTGTACTTAACTTTTGCAATAAATTGCCTTTAAAGTTATGTCCATTAGTAAGGAAAAATTATGTTGAGCAAAGGAAAATATAACAGAGGAATTCCTAGTACAGAGTAATATGTGAAACTCAAAGTTTTAGAAAAGAATGTATCGATAGGGGCTTCCCTGGTGGCCCAGTGGTTAAGAATCTGCCTGCCAATGCAGGGGACACGGGTTCGAGCCCTGGTCTGGGAAGATCCCCCATGCCACAGAGCAACTAAGCCCGTGTGCCACGACTACTGAGCCTGCGCTCTAGAGCCTATGAGCCACAACTACCGAGCCCTCGTGCCACAACTACTGAAGCCCGCACACTGCAACTACTGAAGCCTGTGCACCTAGAACCCATGCTCTGCAACAGGAGAAGCCACCGCAGTGAGAAGCCCATGCACTGCACACCGCAACAAAGGGTAGCCCCCGCTCACCACAACTAGAGAAAGCCTGCGTGCAGCAACGAAGACCCAATGCAGCCAAAAATTAAAAATAAATAAAATAAATTTATAAAGAAGAAAAAGAATGTATCTATAGTTTTGCTCAAGACTGACTTGATGAATTTGGAAAAAGAAAGTTGGTTATTATGATGGTTAGTGAGGACTGTGCTTAGTAAAAATGGTTAGTAAAGACCCAAGACTGTGGCTGATTTATAGGAGAGTACAGTGATTTGCTTACTTTTCATAACCTAATTTAGCTTTTAACCAATGCTAGGCCAATCTTCATTGGCCTATTGTTGAATAGAAAATTTATGCAAAAGTATGGCTTATTATGACAACTCTGTGATTTGGTCTGCAGCTATCAAGTTCCGTAGATATTAAATTATTAGATACACACCATTTTTTATTTTAGCCTAAATTATATATCCTGGTTAATGAGTTTTCGGGTGTCCTTCATTCTGAAGAACTTCATCTTAGAGTATCTTACATTGAATAGCAAGTTAAATTTCTATAGAATCAGATCTACCTTGTTTTACATATATGTGTCTATGTTAGCTTTACAGTTTATGGGAAATCTAAGAAATACCGGAATTGAAGAACATTAGAAAAGTAAGCATGGACTTACAAACTCTGGATATTATAAAGAAAATGAACATAAGAAGACTTCGAAAGGAGATAAAAATAAGTCAGACTGGTTGGGGAACTTGGGATCACAGAAATGACAGGTGGTGTGTTCCCTGAGTTTTCTTTTTACCTCATATAACCCAGACTTGGATCTGAAGAAGCCAGTAACTCAGAAACACCAACAAGTGGAGACCAAAAAACAAAGCCCGCACAAAAGCCTACTCTCTCTAGCCAGAGGACCAGGAAGGGGTATACTGCAAGGCAGGAAGCTTTTATTCAATAAGTGCTGGGCTTCAGCCAACAAGACACAAAAGCCTGTGCTCCCATCTCTGCCAGCAAAGATCAGATGAGAAGCCTAGTCCTCTACCCTTCACAGGATGTAACTAGGATCTCAAACCTCCCTGCAAGTGTGGTGTCCAAAAAGGCTCAGAAGATAACTGGGACTTTGTAGCCAGGCAGTAATGAGCACTCCCCCTTTCTTCATCGAAGTTCAATGGAGACCACGATGGGGGAGCCTGGATGCCCATCCTGACGTGGTGGTAACAAGGCAGCGTCTCTCCCCACCGAGGTAGTGGCAGAGGAGGTTTGGTGAAGAGTCAGCATTTTTACCATCAGTGGTAAAGTGGCCCCCAGCCTCCTCAGAGAGTTAGTGGAAGCCAAGTTAGGAACAGTAATAAGGCACTGCTACCCCTCCCAGCCAAGCTGGTGTCAGAAGAGGCCTAGTGTGGAGCTGGAACTCCCATCTCTACCCAGTAGTAACAAGGAACTCCTCACCCTCTTGGGTGGGATACAGCCAAAGCAGTGATGAGAGGTAAATTTATAGCACTACACATATATATTAGAAAAGAGGAAAAGTCTCTAATCAACAATCTGAGCCCCCAATTTAAGAGCTTAGAAAAGAAAAGCAAACTAAATGTGAAATAAGTGGAAGGAAATAATGAAGGGCAGAAATTAATGAAATCAAAAGCAAAAACAGAGATAATCAATGAAACAACCAGCTGATTCTTCAAAAAGATTAATAAAATTGAAGAACCTCTAGCAAAATTGACAAAGAAAAAATTAGAGAAGATGTGAATTACCAATATGAAAATTTAAACAAAGAATCACTGCAGACCCTGAAGACATCAGAAAGATGCGAAAATGCTGTCAGAAAGTGTGGACATATAAATTTGACAACTTAGTTGAAATAGACGAAATTCTTTGAGAAGCACGAACTACCACAACTCATCCAATATGGAATAGGTAATTTAAATAGCCCTAATGAATTTATAATTTATAAACTCTTGAAAAAGAAAATTCTAGAAACCAAATGGTTTCACTGGAGAACCGTTCAAAGAAGAATTAAATTTCTACACAATTTCTTCCTGAAAATAGAAGAGGAGGAACACTTCCCAATTATGTTTAAGAAGCTAGTATTACATTGTTACCAAAATCAAACAAGGATAATCCACGAAAAAAAAAAAGAAAACTGCAGAGCAATATCCTCTTGAATATAGTTGCAAAAGCCTATAACAAAATTTTAGCAAATAGTAATCAATAATACAGAAAAAGAATTATACACCATGCCCAAGTGGGAATTATTCCAGGGATACAAGACTGGTTCAGTATTTGAAAAATTAATCAATGTAATCCACCATATTAAGACCCCAGTAAAGAAAAAAAAAAAATCACATGATCTTTTTCATTGACACAAAGTATTTGACAGAATTCATTCGTTCATGATAAAAATTTCTCAGGAAAATAAGAACATAGGGAAATTTCTTGACTTCATAAAGAACATCTTTAAAAAACCTACAGCTAACATTATACTTAACGGTGAAAGACAAAAAATTTGCCCTGCAAGATGGGGAATAAGCCAAGGATATTATCTCTTACCACTCCTATTCAACATTTTACTGTAATTCTAGCCCTAAATAAAAGAAAAGACACACAGATTGATTATCTATCTAGAAAATCACCAGAAATGTACAGGACAGTTCTAGAATAAATGTGTTCAGCAAGGTAAAAGATAAGCATACAAGCATCAGTTGTATATCTATATACTAACAATGAACAAACAGACAACAAAATTCAAAAGAAAATATAATTCACATTTACTTTTAAAAAAACGCCACTTAGGTATAAATCTAATGAAACGTATAGGATTTTGTATGCTGTAAACTACAAAATACTGATGAAAGAAATCAAAGAAAGTCTAAATAAATGGAGAGACCGACTCTATTCATGGATTGAAAGACTCAGAATTGGTATAGTAAAGATGTCAGTTCTCCCCAAATGTGTGTACGGGTTTAATATAAATCCTCTGGAAATCTCAGGCTTTTTGTTAGTATAGACAAGTTTATTCTAAAATTTATATAGAAAGGCAAAGGAACTAGAATAGGTAAAACAGTTTTGGAAAAGAAGAATGAAATCACAGTAATCAGTCTGCCTTATATCAAGGCTCATTATATAGCCACAGTAATAAAAGCTGTGTGGTATTGGTGAAGAAATAGACACATAGGTCAATGGAACCCAGAAACAGACCCACAAGCGTGTCCAACCGATTTTCAACAAAGAATGCAAAAGTAATTCAATGTAAGGAAGAGAGCCTTTTCAATAAAATGGTGCTGGAGCACAAGTGTATAGCCGGAAGCAAATAAATTAACCTCAACCTAAACCTAATGTCTTAGAAAAAAAAAAAAATTAACTCAGAATAGCTCATCATAAAGTACAAAATGTAAAGTAATAGAACTTTTAGGGGGAAAAAAAACATAGAAAATCTTTGAGACCTAGTAATAGGCAAGGGGTTCTTTGACTTGACATCAAAAACATGATCCTAAAAGGAATAATTGATCAATTCAGCTTCATCAAAATGAAAACTTGCTTTGCAGAAGACTGTTAAGAAAACAAAAAGACAAACTACAGACAGGGAGAAAATATTTATAAACCCCACATCTCAAAATGGACTGGTATCTAGAATATAAAAAGACCTCTCAAAACTCAACAGTTAAAAAAAAAAATCCAGTTAGAAAATGAACTAAAGACATGAACAGACATTTTAATGAAGAAGATATATGGGTGGCAAATAAGTACATGAAAAGATGTTCAACATCATTAGCCATTAGAGAAATGCAAATTAAAACCACAAAGATATCATAGGTATATATATAGCTATTAGGATGGCTAAAATAAAAAATAGTAACAACACTAAATGATGGTGAAGATGCAGAGAAACTATATCACTCACACATTGCTTGTGGGTATGTAAAATTGTGTGGTATTCCGAAAACAGTTTGGCCGTTTCTTAAACTAAGCATTGCAATTACCATACGACCCAGCCATTGCACATTTGTCTAGAAGAGTGAACACTTATATTCACACAAAAGCTTGTGAATAAATGTTTATAGTAGATTTATTCCAAATAGCGAAAAACTGGAAGCCACCCAGATGTACTTCAGTGGTTAAAGTGTAGTACATTCATGCCATGGAATACTACTCAGCAGTAAAAAGAATTAATTATTGATGTATGCAACAATCTCGAGGAGAATTATGCTGAATGAAAAATGCAAATCCCAAAAGATTACATACTATATGATTTCATTTATATTACATTTTTGATATGACAGAAGTATGGACATGGCGAACAGATTAGTGGTTGCCAGGGATTAAAAATGGGTTTTGGAGGGAGGGATTGTAAGGTAACCAGGTGTGGCTATCAAAGGGCAACATGAAAAATCCTGTGATGATGGAAATGTTCCATATATTGACTGGCTGTCAGTATCCTGGTTGTGACTTTGTATTATAGTTTTGCAAGATGTTACCGTTGGTGGCATCTTGGTAAGGGGGGATGTGGAATCTCTCTTTGTTCGTTCTTATAACTGCATGTGAATCTACAATTATCTTGAGATAAAAAAGTGTTTTTTAAAATATCACACATAATCTTCCCTCCCATCAGTGACCATTTTTGCACTCCTACTATGTAGGAATAGCCAAGACCATGGGTTCTAGTGCAGGACTCCCTGGTTTTGATTCCGTGCATCAGCAGGGTGTCCTTGGGCAAGTTTCTTCACATCTTTGTCCTCAGTTTTCCCATGTGGAGGATGGGGAGTAATCATTTTAATACTAACAATGCTCCTCTCATAGAGTTCTTGTAAGGATTAAGTAAATTGTAATTTATATGTAAATGACATAACAGATTATGATAGTTCTAAGTGGACAAATAAGTACTGTTGGTGATCCTAGTTATAACTATTACCTTTCATTGGTTTTTTTCTTCTAACACAGTTGACATAATGTCTGTAGACATTTGCACATTCTGTTTTTCGCTTAAGCCTCAATTTTTTCCCAACAATGAATAAGATTTGAATCTAAAATTAAAAACTGATAATTTTTTCAATGTATTTACAACCAAAACTTCAGACTTTAGATTACTATGTAAACTTCGAAAAAAAATTTTTTTTTTTAAAAATTTTCTTTGTTCCGTTTTTGGTTTGCAGCTTGAACTACTGGACTTGTAGTTCTTTGCTCCTCTTATTTAGTTTGCATAGAGTGGACTGTTTGCTCAAGCAGAATTTTGTCCCAGATATGCTTCTGGTCAATTCTCCCAGTCATTCTCCCGGCATTTCTAACATGACTGAAGGGCAACAGTGTCTATTGAAACACTTCCTCTCTGGTTGGGCTAGACCCTCCAGAAGGAAGTGGGGTGTCATGTGCAGCTTTTCCAAGCTTTTCCTTGGTCTCGGTTCGATTTGTGATAGGTAATTTGGGGTTGCCTTCACTATGTCTGAAGCATAATTTAAGATACTGTGATGAATATGTCTTAGCAGCTTCGAGCCACTTGCTTGAATTGAGGTAGTTTCACACAGTCATGGAAATTCTCATGTAACATAACGAGTGAAATAGCAGCCTTCTTTGTGAATTCCAGCATCCAACGTTTAAGTCATAGACAAATTGAAAATAAATTGGAATGCGCTCTTTGACAAATGTGAAGACTAAAATAAGCCTAGACAAGAGTAGGCCGTATAGACAAGGGGTATGATTTGGAGCTCAGTTTTCAAAAATAAAGCTGGTATTACATTTTAAGCTTTCCATGATGGAATGGTGATGTCTTAGGGTAAGGAAGCAGCCTCCCTAAGACCCGCTTCAAGCCATTTCACAATTCCAAACCGGGGCTCTCTTCTGGCCTCGGTTTGCTATTAGACAGTATCTTTTCTTTGGTAGAAGAGAGTAAATGTTCAAGACTGTTTAAATCTTCTGTCACTGAGCTTTTTACATTTTTTTTTTCTTTTCAAACATATTTCTTGTTTTTGTTTCTGGATTTCAGCCATAACACAAAAACAACATCTTGGTTAGACCCTCGGTGCCTGAACAAGCAGCAGAAGCCTCTGGAAGAGTGTGAAGATGATGGTAAGGAGCTAGGAAGGTCTGGGTTTACGGGGGCTTGTTCACACATGCAAATTTTAAAGCGTTGTAGCAAGGTCAACCGGGTTTCTAACAATGGGTTTTTGAAAGGTAATCCAGTTTCTAGTAAGTGCACTATGGTTTCCAAAAGCAGGAGAGAAATCGGCAAAATTGTTTTCAAAGAGCGATTTGTTTAAACATAAAGGCATCCTCAGTTCTCTGTTAGAAACAGAACTTCAGCACAGTCAGAAACTATTCAAATGTAGATGCAACCTGTGCCTTCAGGAACTTGGAGAAAATTCTAGAAAGTCTCTAGGAATTTAGAAACCAAAGATGCTCTGATCACTTACTTATTGGACGCTAATCATATATTGTGACAGTCTTAGAGAAAAAAAAAAGAGCAGGAACTTTCCTTGAACTCTTCATGCTTCATAATTTGATTTTTCCTCCAGGTTTAGCATAAAGAAAGCAGATTTTGTTGTGATTAGGAATCTGTGTGTGACTTAGAGTATATCCTAAATATGAGAAAGTCTATTCTTCCACAAAAGAGACTGAGCCCCACTCTCCCTGTTAATTAAAAGAAAAAAGAATCAATTGTCTATAAGAGTTACTATCATAAAAAAGAAAAGTTTATTTCAAGGCTTTGGAATTTCTAATTCCTTTTGCAAAAGGAAAAAAAAATTAAGATGGAACAAATGTGTTCCCTTTCAGTCTCTCCTAAGTTCTACCAAAATTGCTTTTTGACATGGACGAATTAAAAGGGAAATGGCTTGCTTTGCTACTCATTATTGATTTCTGGCATTTGAATTAGTAGTATAATTTTGAATACACATTTTACTGTAAGATAGTGAAACTTTATTAATTTATCCTATGGGGCAGAATTGTTGTCCGTATAAATTTGAGGTTTGTTTGAAAATGTAAGCCAGTAAAATATGATCCTGTCAAAACCTTACACTCCAGAATATATGTGGATCACAGATTACATGGAATGAACATAGAATTGCATGTTCATGTTTAGCTGGGTGACTTCAACTGGAAATACAAATCCTTCTGACTGAGGAGGCATAGCTGAGAGGCTCGTTTTATTTTGGTTGCTGAGTCCTGAAGAAGAAACGGAACAGGCGTGGGAGCTGCATTAATTTGCATGCTTAAGGATAATGGACTGTCCTGATTATTCACATATTCTATTTAATATATAATACAGAGGTGACCAGTTTTCAAAGTTCAGAACATAAAATACATCCAACCATAAAACTTTTTGAACAAAATTTAATCTGTATTTGATGCCTGATGATTTTGAAGCCATTTTAGGCCCTCTTATTACCATCAGATCTTCAATGTCAGTATCCATTATAATTATACTGGGAATGTATGAAAATGCCTGTTAATATAATTTTATAGATAATAGAAGGCTCCAGTAGCTTTTACTGAGAAAAATGGAGTAAAAGTATTGAGTAGAATTACTGAATGTTTTTATTAACAATGCTGGTCATTTTTAGTTCTTAGAATTCATGTCACTGGTGTTAATGTTATTCCCTTTGGAACAAGTATGTATTCATACCAAATGCTTAGTAATTGTCCATTCACCATTAGCATTCATATATTCTTTTTCTGCTAGAAACTATATGTATGTCTGTGTGCCTTTATACACAAATGTTATAACTATATAACCAGATTATACCACAATCGCGAGTATCAGTTCCCATATTTGCCTTTTCTCTTGCCAGTTACCACAAAGCTGCCTTGTATTGTTTTTTATATCATGACACAAAGAAGAATCACATTGTTGGTCACCATATTGTTCCTGTGTTTCTTTCTATTCTCTGTAGGTCACATGCATATCAAATGTAACAGTATGGCATCATACTTATTGTAAAAATGTTCTATTTTCTTTTTCCTAACTCGAAAAAGTCAGAAACTAGTTTGGATTTTGATCTTGAGTGTATAATTCCTGTTGTTATTTCCGTGTTTTAGTAGTTCACTTAGAGGCCTTCTACCTTGCCTTTGAGCTTCAGGCCAGTATTTTAATCTTTAATAACACTGTTTGTCTCAAAGAGACTTTTAACTCATTCTGATTAAAACCCAACTAATGATTCCACCTCCACCCCAAATCTGGTCTTCTGTAAGTATTCCCCATCTCAGTGAAGGGTGAATTCATACATACTTAAGAGTCCCTCATGACGTTTTAGTTTTCTTAACACCCACTTCTAACCCATGTACTACCAATTGAGTTCGCCTTGCCTCCCAAATGTCTCTGGAATCCATTCTCCATTTTCTTCACTCTCTCTACCATGCTGGTCAAGGTCATGCTCATCTTCCACCCAGACTCTTGCCCACTCTCCTTCTTGCACTGTACTCAGAGCAGTTTTTTAAAATGTCTTTGTGTTATCACCACTGCCTCAAGCCCTGTTTAATGGCTCTGGTCTGTTCAGTAAATGCCAAGTCCATAGCTTGTATCTCCAAGCTCTCTGTGGTTCAGTCTCTAAGCTTGTCTGACTCTCGTTCCAACCCGTACTCTGTCCTTCATCCCCATGAGTCCTCATCGAGCTCCTGCTCCGTGATAGTTAGATGTGCAGTTCTCCCTTCTTAGAATACTCTTACATTCCACAAATAACTATTGAATGCCTTCTCTGTGTCCAGTGCATTCTGGGAATTTCAGATGTATCATTGAACCCAATAAACAAGAAGCCCTGCTCTTGCAGAGCTTAAATTCTAGTCATTTTTCACTCTAAGTCTTTTTGTTAAATTTTGCATAACCTTCAGATTACAGCTCAGGGACGCTTCCCCTGACTTTGCCCCCAGATATGATTAGGTCAGTCTATTATGTATCTTAACTTCAGAGAACTTATCACAGTTTTTTTTTTTTGTTTTTTTTGTTTGTTTGTTTGTTTGTTGGTTGTTTTTTTTTTTTTTTTTTTTTGCGGTACGCGGGCCTCTCACCGTTGTGGCCTCTCCCGTTGCGGAGCACAGGCTCCGGACGCGCAGGCTCCGCGGCCATGGCTCACGGGCCCAGCGGCTCCGCGGCATGTGGGATCTTCCCGGACCGGGGCACGAACCCGCGTCCCCTGCATCGGCAGGTGGACTCTCAACCGCTGCGCCACCAGGGAAGCCCCTTATCACAGTTTTAATTTAATTTTTATCTATGTGAGCTCTGGCCATGTTTCCTTTCCCAGAAAGATAGAGATGTGCCTGATTGTGCTCATTTCGATGTCACTGTCACCTGGCATAGTGACTGGCACACAGTAGTTCTCATTAAAGAGTTATTGAGGAAATGAATGAGTGCCCCCAAAGATATTTTAAATAATATCCAAAAGGCCATTTTCATGAATGATTTTATGTAAATAAGAGTCCCTTCTTAGGAAACAATACCAGTGTCAACCTTATTGTTGGCAGTTGGAGAGTTTTAAAATCAAGAGTTTACAAGGTGTGTAGGGCCGTGTTGGTGACTAAAGTCAATCATCGATTCATTTGTTCATACATTCATTCATCCGTTTGAGAAATATTCGGTACCTATTATGTATCAAAAACTTCAGTGGGCACTGAACATATTGCAGTAGTGAAAACAGGCTTGATCCCTGTGTTTGTGGAGCTTAGAGTGGAGGGGATAGCCGCCCGCTGTGTAGCTGGAGTGACTGTCTGTGACATGATGTGTTGTGTGCTGTCCTGTGTTCTCTTCGCAGTCAAAATAAAATGCTTTACTGACAGCCAGAGACGGTCAAGAATGGAGAGGATCTTGACTTGTTTTGCTCACTGAAATTACAGAGAACATTTTCATTCTATTATTTCTGAGCTGTTTGAGTTAGAAATCTTATGCAAAGTAAACTCCGTCTCCCACTGCTCCTTTTGGGGCAGGCTTCAAGCCTCACTTCCCCCATGTATATCATGCTGACATAGTTCATTTTTCTAACTCGTTTTGAAAGACGATGAAGTGTAGCTCACCTTAGAACCTGTATTCTCAATTTGACCTCGCCTTCCGTTTTTCAGGCAGCGGTATTACTTATAAGTTAAGTAATTTTGCCTCGCTGATTAGAAGATTATTGAAGGATTTTTAAAAAAGGACTAATATTGAAAGGTCTAACAGCTTTGTTTGCTTGAAATAAGACCTGTAATAAGTGACTTCCCACGTAAGAACGTTGAAACCGCAAAGGTGTTTGTCATCTTTTACAACCAATCAAACCCTATTTTGCCGTGCAAGGAAATGAGCCATATAATTATGTTGCCAATATCAGCTCTTCCCGTTTTGTGATTTACACTGAGGTCTCGAGTTGAGTAGTCCAGCCAGTGAAATAAGCCACAATGCAGGTAAGGACAAAACAAAGGGATGTGATTGCTGCTGTTTTTCTTGAGGGGAGTTTCTTTTCTTGGTGCTGGTGTCTGAATTTTTCTTTCTCTCTTTTCTGTCTCATTCCTGCTATTCCTTTGGAGAAGAAGGGATCCATACGGAGGAGCTGGACAGTGAACTAGGTAAACCCTCCCAGCCTGCATGACTTGCCCTGGATGCTTTGGTCCCCAGTGACTTGCTTAATCCCTCTGTTTCTTTAGTTTGCACTTCTCCAATTATGATTTTCATTCCGGCTTAGCCACGAAAGGTCAATCGTATACAACCCATGTGTCTGACTGCAGACATCACACAGAGTTGTAATATATTGTGTCTACAAAGAAGAAGTCTGAGGGAATTGGGACTAGAATGAGACTTAGCAGATCGGTGCCAGATACTCTCGTAAATTGAAGAGTAAGAAAAAACAGGGATAGATGCTTGCCATGTCCCTTGAACTCTCCTGTAATCTATCTCGGGCTCATTTCTTTATTTATTTGGTGTGGGTGGCTTTCTCCATGGGGAATACAGAAAAGCAAAACAAAAATCTTCCAGAATAGCTGAAATATCTTAGTGGGAGTAACAGCAGTACAACAATTCCACTGATTAACTGAATGGGTACTAAGTCCTAGTATTATATTGTTACTCAGTCACAGGCTACATGTTGACTTTGTAACCATAGTGAATGGCTTGAAAACCGGATGCTGGGTTTATATGTGTCATTTTCCTCAGAGTGTGTATGTCAATGAAAATCAGGTCTTGGTTAGTCCAAGCTCTTGCAGTTCAGAAATAATTTACATTAGCAGATAATGCCAAACTCATTTATCTTTGCTCTTGGAATATATTGAATTATATTCCCAGCTAAGTTAAATGTTTTATGTTCAGCTTTTTTTTTTTTTTTTTAATAAATTTAATTATTTATTTATTTTTATTTTTGTCTGTGTTGGGTCTTTGTTGCTGTGCACGGGCTTTCTCTAATTGCGGCAAGTGGCGGTTACTCTTCATTGCGGTGCGTGGGCTTCTCATTGCAGTGGCTTCTCTTGTTGCAGAGCACGGCCTCTAGGCAAGCGGGCTTCAGTAGTTGTGGCACGTGGGCTCAGTAGCTGTGGTTCGCGGGCTCAAGAGCGCAGGCTCAGTAGTTGTGGTGCACGGGCTTAGCTGCTCCACGGCGTGTGGGATCTTCCCAGGCCAGGGCTCGAACCCGTGTCCCCTGCATTGGCAGGCAGATGTTTAACCGATGCGCCACCAGGGAAGTCCCGAAAGATCTGTTTTTAAAGACGTATAATAAACTGTCCTGTGGTCATTGTGGTAGGAATGACTTGAGATTCAACCTGTGTAATAGAACAATCTGCAACTCATTTTGTAAATTAAAAAAAAAGTATCAATCCAGTGATATTAGATAAAATCATTGAAAAAGACAAAACTAGCTTTTCCAGATGAAAAATGAATGCCTCGATCCTTTGTGGAACCAATTTAAACTACTCTGGCCACCTGACTAATGTGTGTGAGTGCCCACCACTGTGTGTGGGCAGTTGGTGAGATAATTCCACTGTGCATAGGGGCACAGCCTTATTTGCTTCTGTGGAAGCTTAAATGTTGAAGTTTTCAGGAAAGAATCAACTGTCTTCTTTTCTCATGTATCTGTAACATTGTGGAAACTTTCCTGTGCTGTTAAAGACTCTACAAAGTAAGTTTTACTGGCTTACTTACCTTCTTACCTTCTCATGGTCAGAGCCACAGTTCTGGGAGATGGTTTGGTGAAGTGAGAGCTGTCTCTGGGGTCAGGGCAGGTTGCCTAGACTCATATCTGGGTTCCGCCACTTACTGGCTCTGTGACCTTGGGCAAGTCATTCATCTTCCCTTAGCTTCCTGTTCCTTGCCTGTAAAGAGGGGCTGAAAGAGGAGCTCTCATTGGGCTTAAGAGGAGACTTAATAATAATGTGTCTTAATATTTGTCCCTGTGATCAGCACATGTTGTTTTTGCCAGTTTTCTGATTTAGTAACTAATTCTTTCTTGTTGGACTTTTCAGTGTTTCCTTATGATACTTTTTGTGTTTAATATGGGGCAGGAGAGCAACATGTATACAATAGAAATGGCCCAAATGTGTCCTTGTTCACAGACACACACACACACACGCACACGCACACACAGTTTTTCCTTGCATTCACTTCAGATTCCTTTGACAAGCTCACTGCCCATTTTCTTAATAAGAGGATCCTAATTGCAAACAATAGCAACTGTCAGGTTTTCAATGAACAGTATGATTCCAGGTGTGACAAGGAAACTCTCTCTATAATCTGCCTCTGAGAGGCAGGGGCAGTGGGCTTGGGTGTTGGACACAGATCATTTGATTGCAGAATTGTCATTTCTGAACTCTTGTCTGGGCTGGATCACTAGCTCCATTATGCACTTTGGTTTTGCAGAATTTATCACATCTTCTGCAGTAATCTCTCCAGAATGAAAAAGCACTTGAAGAACCTTCTTTTCAAATTACAGAGTATTCATGTGCTACAACCAACTAGGAGAGGCAGAGACAGGGAAATGAGGTCCCCTCCCAATCAACACTGAATTACAGTGTAGAACCATATCTCTGACTGTGAACATGACTTTCAGTCTGTGTGCTGACACAACTCTTGGAACATTTGTCTGCTCCATGTTCACTTCCATGGCGATGATGAGTACAACATGAGATTTTTAGTGGTAGGAACAGCAAGCAAAGCAGGCCATATAGATTTGTCCAGTTCCTTTTGGGCTTTCCTAGAACAGTTGCCATTAGCTGAGCTTAGGTGCCAGGTGCTGTGTAAAAGGTTTCACAAACATCCTTATTAAGTCTACAGTTGACCTTTGAGGTAAATCCAGGACAAAGATGTGGTTTCGAGATGTTAAGTAACTAGCCACACACTAGACTGATGAAACATTAGGGCTAAGAGGGAGGAGATATGGGGATATATGTGTATGTATAGCTGATTCACTTTGTTGTAAAGCAGAAACTAACACAGCATTGTAAAGCAATGATATTCCAATAAAGACGTTAAAAAAAAAAAAAAAACATTAGAGCTAAGGTTCAAACCAAGATCTGGACAATCCCAAAAGGGTCTGAGCCACCTGAAATCTCAGTGACATCTTGTACAGACTGTTCTGATGTCTGACAGTTGTTAGACATGTGGGTGTGGCTCTCTATGTATCTTTAGAGTATTTTAGAAAAAGAAAATTTGTAACGCCATCATTTCTGGGCTTCAGTATTTTCTGCCATTTTCAACTTTTTAGAACCAAATGGCACATTGGAAGACAAACATCTTCTGTTTTTAAATTGATGACCCATTTCTATTTTAAGCTTTCAGAGACTAATTCCTATTATTAAGTTAATCACCACATGGGAAGTGAGAAATCTATCTTTTCAATTTTAAATGAGTTTTAGCTTGAAAAACTGGAACATTTCTGGAGTTTGCTAATCTGTCCCAGAACATGTGTTTAAATTTACAAACGTCCAGAAATACCATGTGACTGACCTCATGTCTCAACTCTCGTATGTAAATTGTTGAGTAGGTGACAGGGCGTGTCTCAACTCTAGTATGTAAATTGTTGAGTAGGTGACAGGGCAAATTCAGAGGTGGCTTCTTATCTTGTAGCCTCCTTGGACCTCCATCAAAGCACTTACCATGTGATGTGTGAATTGTCTGCCAAGCTGGTGCACTTGTAATTATCTTTGTGTACCTGGCACCTAGCATACCTTCAGGCAGACAGTAGACACCTAATAAATGTTTGACAAATAATGGAATGAATTGAATTCTTAATTTTTTTCCCTATTTTATCTAAAGATAATCAGACCGTATATTAAGGTTGCAGATTTTGAACAGAAGTTTGGTTAAACATGATGTGGTCGCCTCACACCCACTCACTCTTCTGCCCCATGGCAGCACAAGCGTATGCGTGGGCACCAATTTGCATTTTTCTAGTCTTCTGATTTCCCAACTCTTTGGAAATGTTTTCCTGGGTCGTTTGCATTTAAATGGTAATTTCCAGCATTGTAAGGGGAAACCATTTCCCAGGCATTTGATTTGCATCAGTCCGCAAGACACTGTGTATAAAAATGCCAAGTTATATCAACATCTGCACGTTGGCCCTGCCTTGCATTTTAGTAGCTTATGTCTCCCAGAATTCAAAGACTTCCTTAAAACCTGCTAAGTGTTTTGTTTTGTTTTGTTTAAAAAAAGGAAGCAAAGGGGGGAACCTGTCTCTTTGTTTGAAAACAAATAACATGTGGAGCAAAAACCATGAAATTAATGTCTCTTGATATGCAGCCAAATCTGAGCAAAACATACACTTTAAGTAATTAGCCTCTGTGTGTGTGTGTGTGTGTGTGTGTGTGTGCACGTGCACATGACTCCATTTCTTACCTTGAACCCAAAAAAAAGGAAAAATTTAAGGAGAATTGCTGCTCTGCCTGAAGAATTGTTTAATGACGCAAAATACGATGTCGTTGCTTCCTTCACCAAATTATCTGGTGCAGTGGGCTTTTTCACAGTAGGTTCTTATTATGACAGAACCCACTATTACCTAGTTAATGAAGTTACAACCTTTGATATGAAACCTTATGAAGTTCGGTAGAGCACAATTGAGTTTTCAGAAAGGCACACATATCCCCCAATGCCATTTTACCACCACATTTAAAGGAATAAAGTCTACCCCCTTAGGTAGTGAGTCTTGGAGAGCAGGACCTGTGTTTCTGCTTTCATAGGCACAGCCCCGGTGAAGATGGGCCTGTCCAGATATAGCAATTGAGTGATAGATGTGTGCAATTCAAAAATCCAACTCCAGGTGGCCGTTTTTATTTACTTAGTAGCATTTTAATTAGGAACAAGGAGAAAATAAGATGCAAATTTTAATTTATTCCAGGGAGATCAGAAACGGCACTGTTGTATTCAAAATGAAAGGAAACAGTCATCCATTTTTGCTTGTGTGATAAGGTAGTCTAGCAATAAAATGAGAAGACTGCAAATATTTAAAATAGGAACTAGGCGTTCGAGGCAAAACTTAACTATATTTCCATTAAAATCTCATTTAATAGTTTATTTAGAATGAAGGCACCAGAGACTGTATTTTATTAAGTTTCACTTGCTTGTGCAAAATATCAGTAAAGAATTGCTCTTCGTGTAGAAAAATACACCAATAAAATAATTCTCACTCCTTTTTTTTTTTTTTTTTTTTTTTTTTGGTTAGGATATGCAGTTTTAATTGGATTTAAGACATTATTTTATGAGTCTTTCTTTTTTTGCCTAACCCAGTTGTTGAAAATCCTTAGGCTCTTCAAGAATATGCTCTTCTTGCTCTAAATGTTCTTTTCTTTTTCAGAACTGCCTGCTGGTTGGGAAAAGATTGATGACCCTGTCTATGGTATCTACTATGTAGAGTAAGTGCCTGTTAAAACACATTTGAGCTTGCACCCTTCCATAATTATTTACATTTATGCTGAACAGAGTTTGCCATTGTGATAAGGTACAAACAGAATAATAATAGTAACATAATATTAACTTTATAATGAAAAAATATTCAGCAAATCTAATGATGGTAAATTATATTATAAAATTCATGAGGGCAGTATTCATGTCTTCTTTTTATCACTGTTATTACCAAAGCCCAAAATAGTCCTGTCCTATGGCAGGTACTGAATAATAAGTATTAGTTGAATGAATGAGAAAAGCAAGGAGTCAGTACACTGAATATGGGTTGTTTATCTTCAGGAAAAGAATCAGTTTTGCCTATTTCTTGCCCTGCTTAAGTCTGAAGTTCTCAGTAATCATTTATTTATTCATTCAGACTTTCCAGAAGAGTCAGACAGATCTAAATAATAAACGAAATGCTGCTGCAATTAAGAAGGAAATTGAGAACTAGCCTAAGTGGCAAGACTGTGTAAGCCTCTTTGCCTTTACCATACCTGTGGCTCCTTTGTTCCATTTCTAAGAGTCTCAAAGCCTCATCACTACCTCTTTACCATGTACCTTATTCTAGCAAGAGGCATACACTTGGTCCTTTCATCACAACTATATATTGGTAGGATGACACTCAAAGAAAATAAACCTAAGTGGGTAAACATTGAAAAAATGTTTTACATCATTTCCTCTGAGAAAGATGAGTAATAAATAATAAAAGATCTTACAAAAGAAACACATGCCATATAAATGTTCTGTCATCAAAATCCTACCAATGAAAAGTTATTCATATAATACCCTGGTGATAGAAAGGTATGATGCAACAAAGCGAGGCCATAAAATGCTCAGCATCTTATTGTAAAAAATTAGGAGTTCAATATAGCAAGTGTCTTTGGTCAATAATCACATTGCCACCTCTTTACCTAACAGAAAGATTGGGGATTGGGGGCATTAGAAAGGCAAACTTGAATGCCATTTGCAGCAACATGATGCATCTAGAGATTATCATACTAAGTGAAGTAAGTCAGAAAGAGAAAGACAAATACCATATGATATTACTTATACGTGGACTCTAAAATAAGACACAAATGAACCTACTATGAAACAGAAACAGAATCACAGACATAGAGAGCAGAGTGGTGGTTACCAAGGGGGAGGGGATTGGGGGAGGGGTGGAGTGGGAGGTTGCGGTGAGCAGATGTAGCCTTTTACATATGGAATGGATAGCTGCAAAGTCCTACTGTATGGCACAGAGAACTATGTTCAGTATCCTGTGATAAACCATGATGGAAAAGAACATTTTTTTTAAGAACGATGTATGTATATATATATATATATATATATATATATATATGTATGTATAACCAAATCACTTTGCTATACAGCAGTAATTAACACAACATTGTAAATCAACTATGCTTCAATAAAAAAAAATTTTAATTTTAAAAAATTCAAAAGAAAAAGAACGGTGATGATCTTAGTCGTTTTTCTGACCCTCATAAAATTCCTCTGTGTGCCCTACAGATAATTTTTCTCACAGATGTACAGTGGGGCTCCTGTCTAATTGGGGCTTGTTTTGAGTTCTCCCTCAAATAATTTGAGCATCAAAAGAGAAAAAGAATAGATGACTACAGCTTTGATGGATAAAGAGACTTGGAGTGAGGGGCGAGTTGTTACCTTACCATACAGTTCTCCTCCCTGTCTTCTCAGATCCATGTGCCTGTGAATGTTAGACTATATCTTAGCATGAAATTGCCTACCAGAATTAGGAAATAAACAAGTAGTCCTATAATAGGAATTAAGGGTAGTCAGTCTATCCACCCTACTTGACAAGCCTGTCTTTAAAAAATAAAGCCTGGCTTGAAAAAATATTTTGAGTTCTAAATAATCACATAATAGGAATATTTTCAAACTTCTTATGAAGTATGATTTTGGTGAAGGAAAAAAGATAGGAATATGTTTATGCTTGTGTGTCTCTGTGTTTGTGTGCTATGTGTGTATGTACATATACATACACTAAATAAGATGATGGCAAAAAAATATGCATTTGGATTTATATATACGTTTGTGTGTGTGTATGTGTGTATTTTTATCTTGCCTTGGCCTTATTAGTTTTGGAGCCATCTGAAGTATCTGGGTCTTTGTCACTTTGAACACATCACATTTGCTTAGGTTAGCTGCATTTGGAGTCTTTTTGCCTGAGGCTTATCCTTTGAATCATGACTCCATGCCTATTGCTCAGAATAGTTGACAGATGTTAGTAGAGTCCTTCTTTTAACTTGATCGTTTGGGAAATGCTTATGCTTCCGTGAACTCTATTGTAGAAATTTACGCAGAATTTCTGGCATTACGTATTACAGACAACACCACATCTTCACTTTAATCTCCTTCTAAAATAATTCTATGATCGACTTCTTGTTGAATTAAAGAAACACCCTCCTGTCACGTGATTCCTTGGGCATTTGGCAGAGTCGGTGGTTATAATCCTGGGACTTGAAAGCAGACCAGTCTGAGCTTGAATCCTCTTTACTGTCGACTAGTTCTGTTTTGTTAGGTGAGCTGTTTTTTAACGGCTCAGAAACTTCCTTTCCTTATCCATAAAATAGGAATAAAAATAGGACCTCTCTCCCAGTATTTGTTGAAGATTTTTGAAACAAAATGCATGTAAAGCTGGTAGCACAGTGCTTGGTACAAATAAGCAGTCAGTATATGGAAACCATTCATTTTTGTTTTTATTTTATTATATCTTCCTAACTGTGCTTTTTGACACAAGATGCTCAACATCTCAGACCACCTGCTTTGCTCAGGTCTAATCAAGGGACTTGGACTGACTGGCTCTTTGCTTGTGGGATGCAGTGTTTCCTAACTGAATGCAATCTGCCTTCTGCTCCAGCCACATCAACAGGAAGACACAATATGAGAACCCGGTTCTAGAAGCCAAACGGAAGAAGCAGCTGGAGCAACGGCAGCAGCAGCAGCAGCAGCCAGAAGGTTCGCTTTCCCGTGATCTGTGGGCCGAGGAGCTCCGGGCAAAGCCTGCGCGCTGACACCCCCGTGTGGTCAGAACTGGCCCCGAGCATCATGTCCTTTGCGGTGCTGGGGACTTGGTGTCCTGCAAGGGCGGGGACCAATGCAGAACCTCTGCTAGATTCCATACCCTCAACCTGGACAGCTAAAGTGGGGGGCCCAGTTTAAAAGCACCCAATCTCCGCTCTAATTTAGAAAGGGGCTGCCGTGAGTTTGGAGAACAGTTCTGATGGTGAAAGAACTACCTTGTGCCCAGTAGCTTTTGCACAGCACCTGGTATCTAAATCCAAACCACTTTTAGCACTTTAAGAGGAGGTGCTGGGTATGAAACTAACTTTTAATTTTAGGAACATTACATATAAGAATCAGAAAACACTGTTAATTTCAGTGCTTTTAAAAAATTACAAGTTAGTTCACTCTCGTCACAAAAATAAGAACAATTCAGGAGTGGAGAACATTTAAGTTCTCCATTTCAGCCAGTGGAGGCCCTACTGGCTCCCATCCCATTCTCAGCAATGAACACTGTGCAGAAATTTTCTGGGGATGTACAAATATGCATCTTTTTACAAAAAGTAGATCATAATTTATATATATTAAAATATTATATATTTGTATATGTATTAGTTTTGTGACCTGTTTTTGTCACTTAAATATATTTCTTGCACAAATTTCAATGCTACTTAATATAGATTTACCTTTTTTTAACTTTTAAATTTTTTTTTTAAACATCTTTATTGGAGTATAATTGCGTTACAGTGGTGTGTTCGTTTCTGCTGTATCACAAAGTGAATCAGCTATACATATACATATATCCCCATATCTCCTCCCTCTTGCATCGCCCTCCCACCCCTCAAGGTGGTCACAAAACACTGAGCTGATCTCCCTGTGCTATGTGGCTGCTTCCCACTAGCTATCTATTTTACATTCGGTAGTGTATATATGTCCATGCCACTCTCTGACTTCGTCCCAGCTTACCCTTCCCCCTCCCCGTGTCCTCAAGTACATTCTCTACATCTGCATCTTTATTCCTGTCCTGCCCCTAGGT
>NC_041231.1:28863616-28863856 GCF_002837175.3 Physeter macrocephalus
TTTTTGATATTGAGCTGCATGAGCTGCTTGTAAATTTTGGAGATTAATCCTTTGTCAGTTGCTTCATTTGCAAATATTTTCTCCCATTCTGAGGGTTGTCTTTTCATCTTGTTTATGGTTTCCTTTGCTGTGCAAAAGCTTTTAAGTTCCATGAAGTCCCATTTGTTTATTTTCATTTCCATTTCTCTAAGAGGTGGGTCAAAAAGGATCTTGCTGTGATTTATATCATAGAGTGTTCTG
>NC_041231.1:28863924-28867257 GCF_002837175.3 Physeter macrocephalus
GTTTCCACACAAATTGTGAAATTTTTTGTCTAGTTCTGTGAAAAATGCCATTGGTAGTTTGATAGGGATTGCATTGAATCTGTAGATTGCTTTGGGTAGTATAGTCATTTTCACAATGTTGATTCTTCCAACCCAAGAACATGGTATATCTCTCCATGTGTTTGTAATATCTTTGTGTTTGTATCATTTTATCTTCCAGGTCACTTATCCGTTCTTCTGCCTCAGTTATTCTGTGTGTTTCTCTGTCTTCTCATTTTGCTTAACTTACTGTGTTTGGGGTCTTCCTTTAGCAGACTGCAGGTTCATAGTTCCTGTTATTTTTGGTGTCTTCCCCCAGTGGCTAAGGTTCGTTCATTGGGTTGTGTAGGCTTCCTGGTGGAGGGGACTGGTACCTGTGTTCTGGTGGATGAGGCTGGATCTTTCTGGTGGGCAGGACCACGTACAGTGGGTGTGTTTTAGGGTGTCTGTGACCTCATTATGATTTTAGGCAGCCTCTCTGCTAATGAATGGGGTTGTGTTTGTGTCTTGCTAGTTGTTTGGCATAGGGTGTTCAGCACTGTAGCTTGCTGGTCGTTGAGTGGAGCTGGGTCTTAGCGTTGAGATGGAGATCTCTGGGAGAGCTTTTGCCATTTGATATTACGCGGAGCCAAGAGGTCTCTGGTGGAGCAGTGTCCTGAACTCTGCTCTCCCACCTCAGAGGCACAGCCCTGACACCTGGCTGGAGCACCAAGACCCTGTCAGCCACACGGCTCAGAAGAAAAGGGAGGGGAAAAAAAGAAAGAAAGAAAGAAAGAAGGAAGGAAGGGAGGGAGGAAAAGAAAAGTTATTAAAATTTTTAAAAAAATTTTAATAAAAAAATATAAAAAGTAATTTTTAAAAAGGAAGAAAGGAAGAAGAGAACAACCAAACCAAAAAATAAATCCACCAGTGATAACAGGTGCTAAAAACTATACTAAAAAAAAAAAAAAAAAAAAAAAAAAAAATAAGGACAGACAGAACCCTAGGAAAAATGGTAAAAGCAAAGCTATACAGACAAAATCACACAAAGAAGCATACACATACATACTCACAAAAAGAAAAAAAAAAGATATCTATATATTAAAAAAAAGGAATAGAGCGACCAAATCAATAAACGAAATCTACCAATGATAATAAACTCTAAATACTAAACTACAATAAACATAAAACCAGAAACAAATTAGATGCAGAAAGCAAATCCCAAGTCTACAGTTGCTCCCAAAGTCCACCACCTCAGTTTTAGGAGCATGACATTGCACCAGCCTGAGGCGCGCCACGTGTTCTCCCAGGGAAGTTGTCCCTGGATCACGGGACCGTGGCGGTGGCGGGCTGCACAGGCTCCCGGGAGGAGAGGTGTGGATAGTGACCTGTGCTTGTGCACAGGCTTCTTGTTGGCTGCAGCAGCAGCCTTAGCGTCTCATGCCCATCTCTGGTGTCCACACTGGTAGCCGCGGCTCCCACCCGTCTCTGGAGCTCGTTTAGCCGGTGCTCTGAATCCCCTCTCCTCGCGCACCTTGAAACAATGGTCTCTTGCCTCTTAGGCAAGTCCAGACTTCTCCCGGACTCCCTCCCAGCCAGCTGTGGTGCACTAGCCCCTTCAGGCTGTGTTCACGCAGCCAACCCCAGTCCTCTCCCTGGGATCCGACCTTTGAAGCCCGAGCCTCAGCTCCCAGACCCCACCCGCCCCAGCGAGGGAGCAGACCAGCCTCTTGGGCTGGTGAGTGCTGGTCGGCACCGATCCTCTGTGCAGGAATCTCTCCACTTTGCCCTCTGCACCCCTATTGCTGCGCTCTCCTCCATGGCTCCAAAGCTCCCCCCCCCGCCACCCCCCGTCTCTGCCAGTGAAGGGGCTTCCTAGTGTGTGGAAACCTTTCCTCCTTCACGGCTCCCTCCCAGAGGTGCAGGTCCCATCCCTATTCTTTTGTCTCTGTTTTTTCTCTTTTTCTTTTGCCCTACCCAGGTACGTGGGGAGTTTCTTGCCTTTTGGGAAGTCTGAGGTCTTCTGCCAGCGTTCAGTGGGTGTTCTGTAGGAGTTGTTCCACATGTAGATGTATTTCTGATGTATTTGTGGGGAGGAAGGTGATCTCCATGTCTTACTCCTCCACCATCTTGAAGGTTTCCTACCTTGTGATTTTTAATGACTGCATAATATTTCCTTTTATAAATCTCTGCACTTCATTTAGCCATCTATTTATTAATAGATGCTTAGGTTTTTCCTCATTTTTCATCGCAATCTTTAAAAATAATAGGCTTAGTACCCCTTCAATGTAATATGTGAATATCAGGTATATGAATATCAAGTATAATACTTCTCTTATTATAATATTGAATATAATAAATATAGACCATAGCATGGAAGTTGGCAAACTTTTTCTGTAAATGGCCATATAATAAATACTTTAGGCTTTGCTATTCATACAAGCTCTATTAAAACTACTCATCTCTGCCCGTATGGTATGAAAACAGCTACAGACTATATGTAAACAAGTGGACCTGGCTGTCTTTCAGTAAAACATTACGTGTGAACACTAAAACTTGAACCTCATGTAATTTTCATGTGTTACAAAATATTCTTTTTAGATTTTTTTCAATCATTTAAATATGTAGAAACCATTCTTGGCTTACAAGCTTTATAAAAATAGACATTGGGACCAGATTGGCCTGTAAGTCATAGTTTGACAGCCACTGCCATAGACTGTATTTTAGAGAGAGTGTGTTTGTATGTGTCTATGTGTGTGTGATTATACTCACCCATTGAAAAGGTCTCCTTTCTACCTTAATCTCTTTCTATTTAAAATTTTTTAAAATTTTTTTAATGAGTTTGGGGAATGGGAGTGTACAATTGAAATATGAGTGTTAAAATTGAATGTACATATACAACTGACTATGTTAGCTTAGCTGGAAAAGTGACTTTGGGGTAGATCTCAAGGGTCACTCATAGTGGGTTATTTCTGGGCCTCCAAAGTGAGTACGACTTAGTCAGGACTCAGGAGTTTTAGTAATGGGTCCCATTTGGGTTTGAGAGATGATAGGGGATAGCACCTTAGCAAACTGCTACAATCCACCTTCACTACCCCAGACAAGCAGGCTTCAGCAGCCCAGCCTAGGTCTAAATTGCATTAGAGAAGTTTCTCCCATATTGGGCCAGCTTTATTTGACTCTATATCTTTCCTGATATTTTTTACTTGGTCTCACTTTGTACTCTCCAGCCAGAGAGAGCTGAAGATTTTATTAGTTGTATTTTTATTGGTTGTATTTCTGTCCTCAAAGATCTTAGGAGAAAGAAACACACACACACACACACACACACACACA
>NC_041231.1:28869951-28877454 GCF_002837175.3 Physeter macrocephalus
ACCCTGTTAGTCACACAGCTCAGAAGAAAAAGGAGAAAAAAAGAAAGAAGAAATGAAAAAAATAAAATAAAATAAAGTTATTAGAATAAAAATTAAAAATTTATTAAAAATAATAAAATTATAAAGTAATAAAAAAAATAAAGAAAGAAATAAGATAGCAACCAAACCAAAAAGCAAATCCACCAATGTTAACAAGTGGTAAAAACTATACTAAAAAACATAAAACCAGACAGAACTGTAGGACAAATGGCAAAAGCAAAGCTATACAGACAAAATCACAGAAAGAAGCATACACATACACACTCACAAAAAGAGAAAAAGAAAAAAAATATTAATAAAAAAGGAAGAGAGCAACCAAATCAATAAACAAATCTATCAATGATAATAAGCTCTAAATGCTAAACTAAGGTAAATATAAAACCAGAAACAAATTAGATGCAGTAAACAAACCCTAAGCCTACTGTTGCTCCCAAAGTCCACTGCTGCAATTTTGGGATGATTCTTTGTCTATTCAGGTATTCCAGAGATGCAGGGTACATGAAGTTGATTGTGGAGATTTAATGCGCTGCTCGTGAGGCTGCTGGGATTGATTTCCCTTTTTCTTCTTTGTTCGCACAGCTCCTGGGGCTCAGCTTTGGATTTGGCCCCTGCCTCTGCGTGTAGGTTACCTGAGGGCATCTGTTTCCGCCCAGACAGGACAGTGTTAAAGGAGCAGCTGATTAGGGGGCTCTGGCTCACTCAGGCTGGGAGAGGGAGGGGTAAGGATGCGGGGCGAGCCTGTGGTGGCAGAGGCCAGCATGACATTGCACCAGCCTGAGGCGCGCCACGTGTTCTCCCAGGGAAGTTGTCCCTGGATCACGGGACCCTGGCGGTGGCGGGCTGCACAGAGCCAACCCCAGTCCTCTCCCTGGGATCCGACCTTTGAAGCCCGAGCCTCAGCTCCCAGACCCCACCCGCCCCAGCGAGGGAGCAGACCAGCCTCTTGGGCTGGTGAGTGCTGGTCGGCACCGATCCTCTGTGCAGGAATCTCTCCACTTTGCCCTCTGCACCCCTATTGCTGCGCTCTCCTCCATGGCTCCAAAGCTCCCCCCCCCGCCACTGAATCCCCTCTCCTCGCGCACCTTGAAACAATGGTCTCTTGCCTCTTAGGCAAGTCCAGACTTCTCCCGGACTCCCTCCCAGCCAGCTGTGGTGCACTAGCCCCTTCAGGCTGTGTTCACGCAGCCAACCCCAGTCCTCTCCCTGGGATCCGACCTTTGAAGCCCGAGCCTCAGCTCCCAGACCCCACCCGCCCCAGCGAGGGAGCAGACCAGCCTCTTGGGCTGGTGAGTGCTGGTCGGCACCGATCCTCTGTGCAGGAATCTCTCCACTTTGCCCTCTGCACCCCTATTGCTGCGCTCTCCTCCATGGCTCCAAAGCTCCCCCCCCACCACCCCCCGTCTCCTGCCAGTGAAGGGGCTTCCTAGTGTGTGGAAACCTTTCCTCCTTCACGGCTCCCTCCCAGAGGTGCAGGTCCCATCCCTATTCTTTTGTCTCTGTTTTTTCTCTTTTTCTTTTGCCCTACCCAGGTACGTGGGGAGTTTCTTGCCTTTTGGGAAGTCTGAGGTCTTCTGCCAGCGTTCAGTGGGTGTTCTGTAGGAGTTGTTCCACATGTAGATGTATTTCTGATGTATTTGTGGGGAGGAAGGTGATCTCCATGTCTTACTCCTCCACCATCTTGAAGGTTTCCTACCTTGTGATTTTTAATGACTGCATAATATTTCCTTTTATGAATCTCTGCACTTCATTTAGCCATCTATTTATTAATAGATGCTTAGGTTTTTCCTCATTTTTCATCGCAATCTTTAAAAATAATAGGCTTAGTACCCCTTCAATGTAATATGTGAATATCAGGTATATGAATATCAAGTATAATACTTCTCTTATTATAATATTGAATATAATAAATATAGACCATAGCATGGAAGTTGGCAAACTTTTTCTGTAAATGGCCATATAATAAATACTTTAGGCTTTGCTATTCATACAAGCTCTATTAAAACTACTCATCTCTGCCCGTATGGTATGAAAACAGCTACAGACTATATGTAAACAAGTGGACCTGGCTGTCTTTCAGTAAAACATTACGTGTGAACACTAAAACTTGAACCTCATGTAATTTTCATGTGTTACAAAATATTCTTTTTAGATTTTTTTCAATCATTTAAATATGTAGAAACCATTCTTGGCTTACAAGCTTTATAAAAATAGACATTGGGACCAGATTGGCCTGTAAGTCATAGTTTGACAGCCACTGCCATAGACTATATTTTAGAGAGAGTGTGTTTGTATGTGTCTATGTGTGTGTGATTATACTCACCCATTGAAAAGGTCTCCTTTCTACCTTAATCTCTTTCTATTTAAAATTTTTTTAAATTTTTTTAATGAGTTTGGGGAATGGGAGTGTACAATTGAAATATGAGTGTTAAAATTGAATGTACATATACAACTGACTATGTTAGCTTAGCTGGAAAAGTGACTTTGGGGTAGATCTCAAGGGTCACTCATAGTGGGTTATTTCTGGGCCTCCAAAGTGAGTACGACTTAGTCAGGACTCAGGAGTTTTAGTAATGGGTCCCATTTGGGTTTGAGAGATGATAGGGGATAGCACCTTAGCAAACTGCTACAATCCACCTTCACTACCCCAGACAAGCAGGCTTCAGCAGCCCAGCCTAGGTCTAAATTGCATTAGAGAAGTTTCTCCCATATTGGGCCAGCTTTATTTGACTCTATATCTTTCCTGATATTTTTTACTTGGTCTCACTTTGTACTCTCCAGCCAGAGAGAGCTGAAGATTTTATTAGTTGTATTTTTATTGGTTGTATTTCTGTCCTCAAAGATCTTAGGAGAAAGAAACACACACACACACACACACACACACACACACACACACAGTGGGAGGGACCTTATTATCCTTAACATAGAGTGGGGTCAGACACCAGTTTCTTTTCATTCGAAGCTCTCTGCTTCTGGTTTTATAGGTTTGGGTAGTTTTATAATTAAGTTTTATAATGAAGAAGAAGGTAAATCTTAGGTAAGTCGACCTAAGTAAGTAATCTTAAGTAAGCAAATGGAAGGAAAAACAGCAAACTGTTTCTTGTCTTCTTGTAGAATGGACAGAAGATCATTCATCGCTTGTGCCTCCTATTATTCCAAACCACCCCCCAAGCAATCCGGAGCAGGCCAGAGAAGCTCCACTTCAGGGTAAAGTGTTTTTATAATTGCATCCTAATTTGGCTCAAAATTTTAATTTTTTTAAAGAAACTTGAAAGAGTGGAATCTTGTAACTCCCAAGTCATTCCAAAGAATTGTTCCTAGACAGTTCTTTGTTGTAGGCTGTCTTGTATGTATTGTAGGACACTGAGCAGCGTTCCTGGCCTCTACCCACTAGGTGCCAGGAGAATCCCTCCCACTTTGTGACAAACAAGTCCCCAGATATTGCCAAATGCCCCTTGGGGTGGGGGGGAAACATCTTAGAGTTGTGAATCCTTGATTTAGAGACCACAGATATTTAATATTGTGTTAAATAAGATACACTGAAAATTCAGCACTAGATATTTCAAGATTCTAGTCAGCGTATTTGCTTTTGACTAAAATTTTCCTGTAATTGTAAAATGGTTTGATATTATTGTGTTTTAAACTCTAACCTCTATTCTTGGTGCAGTTTTGGCATTTATGCATGTTTTACATCGCTTCATTGGGTCTCACTTATTTACATTCACAAGTAGTATGCATCCCCTACAGAGATTCATTTTTGAAAATTGGAAGCTCCAGAATCTTGCTACTTTCAGGCCTCGTTACTCTTAAGGGATAGAAAAGGTTTTGGGGTTTTTTGTTTAGTTTTTTTTCTTTTAAATAAAAAAAAAATAGAACAAGCATCATATTTGATAGTGTTGGGGAGTTTGTGTTACAGAACCATTAAAAAAAACTAAAATTTGTGTTCCTTCTCTACATTTTAAAAGAAATAAATAATTGTGTTAGACATTAAAAGATAAGTAGAATAACTCTTTTCCCTAATTTTCATTCCTCCATTATAATTTTCATAAGAAAAATTGTTTCCCTTTTAGCTGATATTGTCATGAGATTGATATTAATATCAACTTATATAAAATAATTTCATACTTTTCTATGGTGTTAATGGTTTTAATACAGATAGAACATAGAAGATAATAACATATTAATTCATATCAACATGATTGTGGCCTGCTTTGTATTTTTTTAAATTTGAAATTCCTCTGTGGCCTCATGTTGTCTTATTTTCCTGCTCATGGGAAGTTAGCTACACTAACTTTTCAGTTCCTTGAACCCCTTTTCAATTCCTTAAATCAGTGAAACTATGGACCACATCAGGGCCTTTGCATATGCTGTTCCCTGTTTGCAGCTGTCTTTTCGTCCCACTCTTTGCTTTGCTAACTTCTACTCATCTAAGGTTTTTGCTGGATTCCCCCGTCTTACTCTTCCCATCTTAAACTTCTTATTTATAGAATTTAACTGTTGATAATTAGTGTGTATTTGTGTTCAATTATCTAACAACAGTTTCCTCTTCAGACTTTAAATCCTATGGAGGCAGGAGACTGGTTTTATTTCCCACTGGGGGATACCCTGAACTAGACCTAATCGCCTCTGCTAAATTTATTATTGTGTGAAACAACGTATGTACATCCATGATAACCAGCCTAGCTTCCTTAAAGAATTGTCTTAGAGATTAAATCAATTAAAGCTTTAAAGTTTCAGGTTCTGGGTGCCAAATGCTTAGTGCACCAGCTGCGTTAAGAGTCCAGATGGAATTGATCTCTATTACTAACTTTATCTCAGATTCTTTTCTTGTTTTAGGCCTTTTTTTTCCTTTTCTTTTTTCTTTTTTACTTTAGTCCTCTAGGCCCCCATAGTGGTTAGGGTTTGGGAGAGGCTCACTGAACTCCCTGTGGGATCTAGTCATTATTCTTAAAACCCTTCTACTCCATAGTCTCTACATTGATTCTTGTCTTTCAAATATAGTCATATCTTTGGAATATAATGGATACAGAAGCCAGTTTAAATCCATACCCTTTGACTCCAAGCTGCAATTGTGAGAAACATTAAATTGGATATTATCATCATAGGTTACAACTCTGAGTTCCCTTCCTGCTGGTTAAGCATCCTGGTCTCTGTTCCTGACAGTACTCTCAGGAAGAAGCTATATAGCTAATAGGTTTAGATTGTTTGGTATTAATTTTGCTAAGTTCACTGCTCAACTAAACTTGCTTCTGATCAAGAGTATACTTCTCATCCCAGCAAATGATAATTTTAAAGAGATCTGCTCTTGGAAATCTCTCCATCTTCCACCTTATGCTCAGAGAGAGATTTTTGTAGCCACCCGTTTACCCCACCCACTTCACCACCGCCATCATCAAAATAATAGCCTACATTTATTGAGCTCTTTTATGCAGCAGCCACCTCCCTAAGCACTTTACCTATGTTATCTGTCCACAGTTCTTCCTTACAACCATCATGTGAATGGTGAGGTTGGTACCCTCATTACCTCCACTTATGCATCCGACACTCAGGCAGAGAGAGGTTTAGAAACTTGCCCAAAGCCACACAGCCAGGAAGTAGTAGAGCAAAGATTTGAACCCTAGCTGTCATTAGGAACAGTTTAACTTTTGGCTAACACCTTTTTGTTGTTGTTTTTTGTGGGATACTTCATTGCATAGTCTCAATGTGTGCCATCCAGTTTGGCTGCTACTGGCTACATGTTACCAGTTAAATTCAAGTTCATTACAATTAAAAACTCAAAAATTCAGTTCTTCGGTTCCACTAGCCATGTTTCAAGGGCTCAAGGGCTGCGTGTGACCAGCAGCTGCCATATTGGACAGTGCAGATACAGAGCATTTCCTGCGTCCCAGGACGTGCTCTTGGACAGCACTGGTGTAGGGTATTCAAACAGTGCTACCAAGAATAGTGCAGCTTGGCAGAGAAGCAAGCACCTATGAGTTATTCAAGAGTAGCTGTTTGGGCCGAAACCCAGAAGATCCTCGTTCACTGAGTCCAGGGCAGCCCCTAGAAATGAGTACATCTTTAAAAAGTTGCCCAGGTGATCCTCACACATAACCACATCTACAAGTGGTGACTAGTAAAGAGATTAGCATCTCTTAGAAAATGCCACGTGCCACAGGGCTGCAGCAGAGAGCTCCACATTCCACTGCTTGTGGGTAGAAAACCACTTCTTTTCCAAAACTGCAGTAACTGATGGTCTACCCATACATAAAACGTAATAAAACGTGCATAAATGTGAAACCCTCTGATCTTCCCTCCCTAGTTAAGTGTTCAAACAGGAAGTCAGTGGTGTAATTTCAAAGTCTTCTTCATGTCTCTTTTAAGCTGAAAACATTCTGAGCTCAAAATATGCTAATGGCTTTAAAACATTTCATTCAGATAATCTGCCAGACACATTTTTACATTTTCTAACTTTGCCTATAATCAGGGTGGGAAACTTACACACTCAACCACCTCTTTCCGCCTTCTCAACGACACGTTAAATCTCATTTCTTTGTGCTGTTGTTCATTCATTCATTCAACACACAACATACAGTGAAACAGGCCGCGTTCTACACGCTGGATATACAAGCAGAAATCCTCATGGGGTTTCCATTCTAGTGTTGTATGTGTGGGCTTGTGCAGTGCCCCTCCTGCAAGGGGCTGGGGAGAGGGAGATAAAACCCCCAACCAATAAGTAAGATGTATACTGTGTGGGATGGTGATAAATGCTAACAGCAAAAATAAAGCAGGTAAGGGGGATTATGAATGTTGAAGGAGGTATTGCAGTTTTTAATATGGTAGACAGAGAAAGCCTCACTGAGAAGGTGATGGCTATTCATGGCTTTGCATAAGTGAAATACATTTCCCTTTGAGCTCGCCCTAGTAGCCTCTGCCTCAAGAATGTCTGCTATTCACATATCCCAAAAAGGAAAATTTGGGGGTTATCTCAACGGTCCTCGATTTTCCATCTAGTAATTACCATACCAACTGTCTCAGTACAAGCCCTGGCGGCACTTGACATCACCTCCCTGGTGCTCTGGCACACGACTTCACATGGTGAATCCTGCTAGGTCTCGCCTTTCATTAGCCACGGTGACAGGGCTGTAGTTTGTCATGCTTCCCACCAGCCTTGGGACTGCTCTAGAGAGGAGGAGGTGAGTGAGCAGACCTATGACTCCAGGCAATTTAAAACAGCCTTCTTAAGAGCCAGAAGCTTTTGAAATGTGCAATTAAAGATTGTATGTGTGCCCAGAGACCTTTTAAAAAAGATACAGCATGGGCTTCCCTGGTGGTGCAGTGGTTGGGAGTCCGCCTGCCGATGCAGGGGACACGGGTTCGTGCCCCTGTCTGGGAAGATCCCACATGCCGCGGAGCGGCTGGGCCCGTGAGCCATGGCCACTGAGCCTGCGCGTCCGGAGCCTGTGCTCCGCAACGGGAGAGGCCACA
>NC_041231.1:28877524-28897672 GCF_002837175.3 Physeter macrocephalus
GAGGCCCGCATACCACACACACACAAAAAGATACAGCTAACCAAAAATGAACTTTCCTTCCTGGGTGCCAGCTTCGTCGTGCAGGGATATATGTAGACATGGAGACTTTTTCTCCTGTTTGTTTGTTTTATTTTTTTTTATTTTTATTTATTTATTTATTTGTATAACATTTTTGATAGAAAAGAAATAGGGCAGGTGGAGAAACTGTGGCAAGGGCGGGAGATGGGAAGTATAATTAGGAGAGTTGAAAGAGTCTGAGCATAGAATGCTGTTCACTACCGGGGATAATCAGGGAAATTCCAATGAGCTTCTTAATTACAGAGAAATGCCCAAACCCAAAATAAAATTTTGGGTTTGTGTACAAAATGTTATTTGTGAATGTTATCAAGAAAACTCAATAAAACCTTAGGTAGCATGTTTGGAAGCTGTATATCTATTAATTTATTTTAAATAAGACGACTGAATTTGGAGCCATCTGGCTCTTGTTACTGTTTTGTTTAGTTTAGGTTTTTTTTCTTTTTCCTTAAATATTCTAAGCCACATGTCCTAAACTTTTTTTTAAATATTAAGTTTTAGCAGCAGACATATCTAGGCAATTCCACAAATTGTTAAAAGATGCAAATGAACAGGAAAAATCAGGTGAATTTTAGAATTCAATTCACAGTAGAGTTATGACTCTTTAATTTTTAAAATAGTGATTCTCCATTTTTATCAAGTTACTCTTTGTGATTATACTATGTCCTAGTATTATCTATTTAGTTTCAGAATGAATTTTCTGTTTGTCTGAAAGCTAAAGTTTTTGCTTAATTGGTTTTAAAAGTGGAAGCCAAGCACAAGGCAATATATTGGAAGCCATACTGGAAAATATAAACTATGACAAAACAGAAGACTCCAAGCAAAGACCCACTCCTCTACCTCTGAAGAACCTCATGTAGTTTGCTGTCAAACTACATGAAATAAAACTAGGGATCCATGTCAGACGATGGACACCAATGTCATCCTTCTCTTACATTTTCTTTTGGGTCTTTGTGCTGACACACTACAGCTAGGGCTGTACCCTAGCCCCCTCCTTACACAAAGGGGCCTAGGAACTCCCTTAGTACTGAAATCAAGAAAGGACTTTCTTAGGACACCTTTGTGCCCACATGCCCCAGCACAGGAGCTTGGAGAGTTATCTCTAAGTTCTTATCATTTCTTAGTTAATTCATCTTTTCACTCCTGGTGCTGTTCCTTATACATTTCTTGTTTTAATCCAGGCAAACCCTTTTTTACGCGAAACCCTTCAGAGTTGAAAGGCAAATTCATTCACACGAAGCTGCGGAAAAGCAGTCGTGGCTTTGGCTTCACGGTCGTTGGAGGGGATGAGCCTGACGAGTTTCTGCAGATCAAGAGCTTGGTCCTAGATGGTCCCGCCGCGTTGGACGGCAAGATGGAAACAGGTATGAGACACCACATGGTCCTGTGTGGTCAGGACCAGATGACACCATGATTTCATAAGTTTGTAAGTGTCCTTTGGAAACTTGGCGAGTGAGCAAGGTTCCTGCACTAAGTAAATGCATTCCCTGGTATAAATGAAAAGCTTTGAAGCATTTTAACATTTCCCCATTTTGGGGAACTGTTAGGGTGCTGTTGAGTACAGTAAGGCAGTAATTTACTAAAAATGTAGATCCATTTGAATAAATGAATTCTCAACTTGGTTTTTTATAGTGAGAATTTTTTTCAGAAGAAAGCTCCAATGTTCTTTCAATGATCGTTGTATTCTCATTAGCAGGGAAGACGCTAGATGCTACAGAAATGCCTGATTAGCATAAAATAACTAATAGAAGCAGTCTCTTTGTGCTTTACGGTACTACCCCCAAACAGTTTCAGTTCAGCTTCGTATTGGTAGGATTTGATAGTATAAAATTGATATAACTTTTCTGGGCACTGTTTTTTTAACCGTCAGCTCTTTTGCAGGAGATGTGATTGTGAGTGTGAATGACACCTGTGTTTTGGGACACACGCATGCACAAGTTGTGAAAATCTTCCAGTCCATTCCCATCGGTGCCAGCGTGGACCTTGAACTCTGCCGAGGTTATCCATTGCCTTTTGACCCAGATGACCCCAACACGAGTTTAGTGACCTCTGTGGCCATTTTGGATAAAGAACCAATTATTGTGAATGGGCAAGAGACCTATGACTCGCCAGCTAGTCACAGTAGTAAAACAGGCAAAGTCAATGGCATGAAGGACGCCAGGCCAAGCAGCCCTGCAGATGTGGCTTCAAACGGTTCCCATGGTTACCCCAATGACACTGTCTCTTTGGCTTCCTCCATAGCCACTCAGCCAGAACTCATAACTGTTCATATAGTCAAAGGGCCAATGGGCTTTGGTTTTACTATTGCGGACAGTCCTGGGGGTGGCGGCCAAAGAGTGAAACAGATTGTCGACAGTCCAAGGTGCCGAGGCCTGAAGGAAGGGGATCTTATAGTGGAAGTTAATAAGAAGAACGTGCAGGCTCTGACTCACAACCAAGTTGTGGACATGCTGATCGAATGTCCAAAGGGAAGTGAGGTCACATTGTTAGTGCAACGAGGAGGTATGTAGATTTATTATCTTTCATTGTTTTTAAACCCAAATCCATTGTTGTACTTATTGGTTATCAGGTAGCTATTTGAGGCTTTCTGAATGTCTGTTCCTTTAAGATCATTTTTATTTAAATATTGGGAAATGCATTCAAAATGCCTTCTGATTTCTCTAAATGCTAGCCTCTTTAGAATAAAGGTTATGTTTATACTTTATGTATTTATACAAAGGGACATGCAGCTAGAGTGATACTATTACTGAAAGTGGGGTCTGGCTGCTTGTCACTCAAAAGCTAATAAAAAGGCAAGGTTGGTGGAAAGGAAAGTTTGTTTTATTTCAGAGGCGGGCAACCTGGGGGGAGGGTGGACTCATGTCCAAAGGCCATTCCCCCCAGCAGACAGTCAGCGGGCAAGAGTTTTTGTAGCCAGAGGGAGAGGGCCACATGCAGAAACAGCACAGTCAGCTCTGACAGTCATCTTGAAATTGGTCAAGCAGTGGTCTGATCAGTGTCATCTTGATTGTTTCAAGTACAGTTAGTCTTCAGTTCCAGGGTCAGTTTGTTCCCATTTCTTTGAGACCAGTTCTCAGAATTGTGGCAGCTTCTGTCATGGCTGCAGTCTGGTCATTATGTAGTTAGCTTCTTCCACCTGGTGCGGGTTTCTGTATCTACAAACCAGCTGAAAGGATATGGCTGTGAATGTTTAGCCCTTGAGAAGGAACTAAAGGTCCCTGACTTTGCTTAATGACTGAACTGTTATTATTTGGTTCTGTTTGACTGTTTTCCTTAGCTTCTGTATTTTCTTACTTCTCTGATTAAACTTATTCTTTGAGTAAAGTTTTTCTGCAGACAAAAGGCAGATGGAGGACATGGCGGGGAAGGGACCATAGGGTCCTGCTCTGTTTCCATACCTTTAAATGTAAATCAGACTGTGCCTTTTAAAACCCGTTAAGCTTTGAAAACCTTTATCTTTTAAGTCTCCTGAACCTGGTCGACACAGTGTGCATGCAAAACGTGGCTCTCAGCCACTCTTCCAGCCTCATCTCATACTCCTCTCCCTTCCTCACTGTGCTTGGCCACCTGGTTTCTTTTCTGTAGTGCCTTCACTACTCTAAGCCCTTCTGTCTCAGGGCCTTTGCACTTTCTGTTTCCACTGCTTGGAAGACTCTTTTCCCCAGCTCTTCACTTGGCTGGCTCCGTCTCATTCAGGGCTCCTCCTGAGAGAGGGCTTCTCTGATTACTTATCTAAAGTAGCCCCCAGCAAGCACTCCTATGTAATCTCTGCTGCATCACCCCATTTCTTAATAGCTTTTATCATGATCATTATTATCACAAGCCATTGTTATGTATATTTACTTATTTTTCTTTGTTCCTCTCTCTTTTTCTTTTTTTTTATTGGAGTATAGTTTTTTAAATTTTTATTGGAGCATAGTTGATTTACAATGTTATGTCAGTTTCAGGCGTACTGCAAAGTGAATCTGTTATACATATACATATATCCACTCTTTTTTAGATTCTTTTCCCATGTAGGTCATTACAGAGTATTGAGTAGAGTTCCCTGTGCTGTACAGTAGGTCCTTATTGGTTATCTACTTTATATATAGTAGCGTGTATATGTCAATCCCAATCTTCCAATTTATCCCTCCCCCAACCTTACCCCCGGGAATCACAAGTTTATTTTCTACATCTATAAATCTATTTCTGTTTTGTAGATAAGTTCATTTGTACCCTTTGTTTTTAGATTCCACATATAAGTGATATCATATGATATTTGTCTTTCTCTGACTTCACTCAGTGTGACAATCTCTAGGTCCATCCAAGTTGCTGCAAATGGCATTATTTCATTCTTTTTTTATGACTAGTATTCCATTGTATATATGTACCACATCTTCTTTATCCATTCCTCTGTTGATGGGCATTTAGGTTGCTCCCGTGTCCTGGCTATCGTAAATAGCACTGCAATGAACATTGGGGTGTGTGTATCTTTTTGAATTATGGTTTTCTCCAGATATATGCCCAAGAGTGGGATTGCTGGATCAGATGGTAGCTCTATTTTTAGTTTAGTTTTTTATGCGGTACGCGGCCCTCTCAGTGTTGTGGCCTCTCCCGTTGCGGAGCACAGGCTCCAGACACGCAGGCTCAGCGGCCATGGCTCACGGGCCCAGCCGCTCTGTGGCACGTGGGATCTTCCCGGACCGGGGCACAAACCCGCGTCCCCTGCATCGGCAGGCGGACTCCCAACCACTGCGCCACCAGGGAAGCCCTATTTTTAGTTTTATAAGGAACCTGCATACTGTTCTCCATAGTGGCTCTACCAGTTTACATTCCCACCAACAGTGTAGGAGGGTTCCCTTTACTCTCTCTTTTTCATTCGAATATAAGCTCCATAAAGCCAGAGCCCACCTCTGCATGTTGGCAGCTGTATCCCCAGTACTTAACACAGTACCTGACTCCTGCTAGGTGTTCATGAATGAATAGGTAATGAATGAATGAATGGATATGTGATTATTTATACTTGGCAGCAACAACGGCTCCACCGATCGTATTAAAAACATCTCAGCATACCCACATTTTAATGAAGGGGTTAAGGATCTCAGAGAAGTGGGGTATTCTAAATCCTGAGACAGTTGGCTTTCTTTCCCCTGCCAGCAACCCCCTACCTCTGCGCCAGCGGAAATCCCAGGACCTCACGCTGAGAAACATTTTCCGCCTGTTGAAATGTCTTGCTCCTGGGTCTGTATTTGTGACTAATCTTGATTGATCACCTCCCACAATGGGCCTGAGTTTGGTCGTTTCCTTGACCCTTGCCAATAGGATGTGTTTCATGCACAGAGTATTCTGACCCTCTGAAAAGAGATCAGGACCCAGACTTTTATTTCCTCTCGGTTTCATTGAGACAGAAAAGCTTGTTTATGTCACACCAGCCATGTCCTCGGGCTCTCGTGAAGCTGTGTGTGTTCTGTGATCAAAATGAATGGGGTTGTGGGAAGGAAATCCAAAATTCAGAACTGTCTGTGTGAATCACAATGCTCAGTCCACTCTTCTTGAACAGGTGTAAAACCCATTTGCAGATTTTATTTTTTTTTAAGTTATTTCTACCAATAAAATTTTGAAGTTTCTTCTTGTACCTAGACCACTTGACTGCACAGATAATTTTGTTTTAAACAGTGACCAAGATGTAGTAGGAAGTGACTTGAGGTTAAGGATGAGGAGAGGGAGGGGGTGGGGGATGGTGGTACCTGGCACTTACAGACAAGTGAGCAGTTTACAAAGCGCTTTTCAAACCTACACACACCTCTCATCTCATTTTTACCACATCCCTGAAAAGGAAGGTACCAGCCAACAGTAGGATTGAGAAGTTCACCTGGATTCTTTGGTTTCCAGTCTAGTGCTCTGCCCTACTTAACTCTGAACACCACTGATTTTTGCACAACTGCTGGTTTCAGTGGCCAGCAACTTGGAAACTTTTAAATAGTTCTTGGTACGTCAGGGCATCTCTGATTCAGCCACTGCTCATTTGACATCATAAATCACCCTGCTCTCCTTCTTCATTTATTTGCTCCTTCATTTCTTTTGTCATTTTGTTCAGTTTTTCTTTTCCATTCAATTCACTTTTTTTTTTCTTTTTTTTGGCGGTAACGCGGGCCTCTCACTGTTGTGACCTCTCCCGTTGCGGAGCACAGGCTCCGGACGCGCAGGCTCAGCGGACATGGCTCACGGGCCCAGCTGCTCCGCGGCATGTGGGATCTTCCCAGACCGGGACATGAACCCACGTCCCCTGCATCGGCAGGCGGAGTCTCAACCACTGCGCCACCAGGGAAGCCCTCAATTCACTTTTAAGGAGACCAAAAAGTAAAGTCTCATTGTAATTTACTAACTTACAGTGGTTACTGGAGCCATATTGTAATGAATTTGCCCAAATTAGCAAACAACTCATTATAAAAATATACCCCTTGATTTTCAAATATGTTTACATTTTCTCTTCTTAATTCCTAAGACCTTCTTTTGGTTAATGCCATTATATTTTATAACATTAAATTAATAAGGGAAGATCCAGAATATATTGCCACATTAGTCAACATCTATGTAGTTTATTCCACAACCTGAGTAATTTAAAATCACTGTAACATCAGCAGTCTTTAAAATATGCCATATGCCTTATGTTTGATTTATGTGTCAGATAGAAAGTTTGTACATCTGCACTTGGCAAGCTAACACCAGCTACTATTAATCTTTCTAGAAAGCATATAAATGTATTTGTCTCTGCCATATATCAGTTACTTGAATTGGGGCTGGCATTTTAATCATTCCTCTTGTATGATGGGGGTGTAAATGAGAAGGTTTGATGATCATTTAGGATAGCCTCTAGGTTAAATGAGAAAGTAAATGGCCACTTCACTGATTCTTTCTAATGAATCTTATTTCCATCATATCTCCTGGTAAGCAGATTGATTAACTCATTAAGTCTACACCTCTCTTGATTCTCAGGAATAAATATCTCAAAGGTGGGGCTTTCTATGGTTTAAAAAACTAGTCTTTTCTACTTTGGGGCAGAACTTAGCTACATTTGTATTTTGGTTTTCACTCTTGACTCCCAAGCTCATTTTTTATTTTTGTTCTGGTCGAAATCAGGTGCATTTTGGTTTTTAGCATTTTTTTTTTCTTTAATCCCCCTCCCACCAATGGAAGTAAGCAGAGGTTGAAATATCATTTGTAAATTTCTGGAGACAGTTTCCTAGGTCAGGCTTGGGCTTGCTGGGCATGTCTATCCATAGCCCTGGCAGCTGGGGCCCTTACTTATTTGTTTACAAGTGTCTTCTTTATAAACATGTCCGTGCCTATGGATGTCACTCAAGTTCTTAAAGGGCAGTGCCTTCTTCCTGTGCCTGGCTGCCCATCTTCCCATGGTTAGTCCTTTCCTCCTTCTCCCTCTGCTGTCCAGTAAGGAGAATGCCTTTTATTTTTCTTAATTTTTCACATGGCATTTGCATTCAGACAGCCCATCACCTGACACCAGTGTAAGTCTAGAGGCAAAATTTTTTAAGCGTTTGGAAAATCTTGCTAGAAGGTGATTACTATTGTTTTGAAATTTTTTTTTTTTAATTTACAAAAGTTGTAGAATTTGTTCCATAAAGCTTTTTTTTAACTTTATAAGAGGGAGTGGGACTTCCCTGGTAGTCCAGTGGTTAAGACTTTGCCTTCCAATGCAGGGGGTACGAGTTGGATCCCTGGTCAGGGAGCTAAGATCCCACATGCCTCGCAGCCAAGAAACCATAACATAAAACAGAAGCAATATTGTAACAAATTCAGACTTCCCTAGTGGCGCAGTGGGTGGGAGTCCACCTGCCAATGCAGGGGACACGGGTTCAATCCCTGGTCTGGGAGAATCCCACATGCCACGGAGCAACTAAGCCTGTGCGCCACAACTACTGAGCCTGCGCTCTGGAGCCTGCAAGCCACAACTACTGAGCCTGTGTGCCACAACTACTGAAGCCCGTGCGCCTAGAGCCTGTGCTCTGCAACAAGAGAAGCCACCACAATGAGAAGCCCGCGCATTGCAATGAAGAATATCCCCCACTCACTGCAACTAGAGGAAGCCCATGTGCAGCAATGAAGACCCAACACAGCCAAAAATAATTAATTTTAAAAAATATTGTAACAAATTCAATAAAGACTTTAAAAATGGTTTTAAAAGAAAGAAAGAAAAAGAGAAGGGATTATATTGGGACTTCCCTGGTGGCGCAGTGGATAAGACTCCCACCTCCCGGTGCAGGGGGTCCAGGTTTGATCCCTGGTTGAGGAACTAGATCCCACGTGCATGCCGCAACTAAGTGCGAGCCACAACTAAGGAGCCCGCCTGCTGCAACTAAGACCCCATGTGACCAAATAAATAAATAATTTTTTTAAAGGGATTATATTATATGTGGCATAACTACCTGTGCCCCCTGTGTATTTTGTATATTTAGCTAATTTATACCTAGTAGGAGGTATGACACTCTTGAAGATCTCATTTGGGGTGGAGTCAGAATACTCTGTTTTTTTTTTTTTTTTTTTGTGGTACGTGGGCCTCTCACTGCTGTGGCCTCTCCCGTTGCGGAGCCCAGCCTCCGGATGCGCAGACCCAGTGGCTGTGGCTCACGGGCCCAGCCGCTCCGCGGCATGTGGGATCCTCCCAGACCGGGGCACAAACCCGTGTCCCCTGAATCGGCAGGTGGATTCTCAACCACTGCGGCACCAGGGAAGCCCAGAATACTCTGTTTTAAAAGACAATTTGGAATACTTTATGAAAGTGGAGAATGTGTGTTTTACTTTAGAGAGAAAAAGTGTACTGAAGAAAAAGCTGAACTAGAGGTTCCAGGAGCCCGCCTGTAGTTCAAACTGTGCCCATAGCTCCTCTGTACCTCTGACTGGGATACAGCTCTTGCCCTGAGACTCATTTCTTTATGCCAAAAAATGGATAGTTTGAACTAGCTCATCTTTAGGGTGACCCCTGCTAACTCTAATTTTATGCCAAAAAATGGCCTCATTGATGTGTAGGGGAAAGACCACAAGATTCGAGAGTCAGACAATGCGAGTTTAAATTGCAGGTCCTGCCTTTATTCCCTTTGTGACCTTAGGCAAGTCATCTGAAAAAAAGGTAACATTTGTGCCAATTCCTGACCTAGAAGCAGTCACATGATAAATCAGTGGTGTTTTACTGATATCCCCTAGTATCAGAAGCCACTGGGTATGGTGGGTTTCTTTTTTAAAAAAGAAAAAACAAAGTCTAGCGTGTACCTGCAGAATTTTAATTTCCGTGCACGATGAGCAGGCACCTGTATTTTTTTTAGAAGTTGCACTGGCAATGCTGATGTAAAATCAGAATTGCAATCAGTTTTAGGCTTCTGCCCTCGTGGTCCCTTCTCGTTTTGATTCTGTGACATATAACTTGAGAGTGAAATAAGTTTATAACTTAACAGTTATTTTCATCTCTAAGTAATTTCTTCTTTTAAAGTCCGATTCCTAAGCAATAGATTTCTCCATCTTCCCTAAGATCCATTGCAGCTCCCAAATTTGACATTTTTCTACTTCAGAGGAGGATAGAAAGGAAGACTTGGTCTCAGAGATGCTTCTTTTGAGCACAACTCTCCAGTGACTTTTACTGATCACAACAGAATTAAAAGTGATGCTTTGTATACTGAGTGCTCTTGTCAGGGTACTAAGTAATTTTAGGATCTGAATATAAAGTAATGAAATGTTAGGATCCCTGGAGGGGAGGACTATCTATATCCAACTTGCACTTTTGTATCCCTGGCACGTCATGGGGAACCTGGCATGTGGTAAGGTCTTCGTAAATACTAGCTGGATATATTAAACTTTCTCTTCAAGTCACATTAGAAAATTAATTATATAGCTTTGTAGTCACTTTTCATAACTTCAGAAAGATAAAAAAGATGTTAAAAGGCAAAATGAAATATGAAAATCATGGTAGTGATAGTAATAATGTTACTTACTGTGTACCAGGATTGTAACCATGGTACAAGCAATACATACATGTAGACACAGGCGGAAATAAAACCTCACAACATCTCACTGTTGTGACCACGTTGAAACCATCCATTTGCAGTGTGATTCTGAATAGGACCCTGTGGGAAATGAAGGCAGTGATTAGTAGGAAAAAAAAAAAAAGAAGTGAAGGAATTGCTTTTGTTGTAGGTGCTGAGATTCCACAGCTGAATTTGCTTAGTATAAAGCAAAAGAGAAATTTCTGGTTTAGTTGGGAAGCATGTATAAGACTCCTCCTTGCTTAAAGCATTTGTAATACATAAAAACATTAAACGCTTCTGCAATGTGCCAGGTGTAGTTGGTTCTAAACATTTTACATATCATAATTCAGGAGCCCTCTGAGGTGACTAAAACCTTACCTCCACTTTAGAGGAGAGGGTGCTGAGCCCCAGAGAAGCTCAGTGATTTACCCAGAATCACACAGCTGATTAATGCAAGCTAGGATTTGAACCCAGGATTTCTAGTTCCAGAGACCAATCTCTTACCCACTATGCTAAGCAGCCTCCTGGCTTGTAGATGAAAAGCTCCAATACCGTTAAGGAGTACATCTTATACATAAAAGAATAAGTAAGGTCTGAAGTCTGTGGCAAATTAATGCCACTTAATTTTCATCCAGATTTACTGATGATAGTTCATTAAATCGTCATCGATCCACACAGGGAAAGCAATATCTAATCTCATCATCCAAGCACATGATTAACATTAGCTCTTATTTGCGTGTGTTTTTCCCCCGTCTGAAATGATGCAAAACCATCATAATTAGAACCGCGCTGCTGCCGGAGAGTTAAACCTGGGTGATCTGCTGCCTCTTTTCTCTTTGCCCTCTGGTCACGGACTGGAGAATGAATTGCAAATTGCACTGCTTAAGTGTTTGACTGCCAGAATCTCTTCAGTTGAGCTGCAGGGCCTCGGAAAGAATTCAGGTTGCTGGCAGAGCGATATCCTAATAGTGGTGGGGTCTGTGTATTCACATCAGCACATCCCGTCTATTCCCCCTCCTCTGTCGTGTCATCCTCCCACCTCTTCCCCGGCCTCTGCCATCCATCATGTGGCACCTGGCCTCGATGTGGCCTTGCAACAGGTCTCAAGGCTTCCTCTAGTCCATTCTCCGGCTGGAGTGATTTAAAGTCAATTGGATCCAGTCGCTGCTCATGTCAGGATGACGTCCCATCATTCAGAGTAAACTCCAAAGTCCTGTGTCACAGACAAGCACTTGCTCTTTCTTCTGTCTGTGTGTTTCCTGTCACAGAGAGCCACAGAGCTTTCTCACTCCTGTCCTTGAAGTTTCTGCTCAGGGTTCCTTTCCTTCAAGAAGCCTGCTCTGACCGCTCCGTAGAAAAGAAAAGAGCATCCACCGCCATCATGCTCTGCTCTGTCCTTCCTTCTCAGGCCGTGGATGCTTCCTTGTGGTCTCTGTGAGAGTAGGGACTGGGTCTCAATCATTATTTCATCCCCACCACCTAAAATCATTCCTGGCACATTGTAGGTCTTCAGAAAATCATCTATATTGAAGGAAAACTCTGAATTAATGCAAGGCCCTTTGTTTTCATAAATGCTCATCATCCTTTAGAGAACTTTCTGGGGTGAGAGCTTATCATTAGAGCTGGGGAAACAGGCAGCAGGAGATGGACCACCTCGAAAATCACACAGCATGGAGGTGAGACAGCCTGACTTCCAACCCAGGTTTGTTGGCCTGTAAAGCCCATGCCCTCTGTCACAGGCTGTTCTAAATGACAAGGAAAAAATGATACAAATAAACTTATATACAAAACCGAAATAGACCCACAGGCATAGAAGACAAGCTCAAGGTTACCAAACACAACATTGTAAATCAACTCTACTTCAATTAAATAAATAAATAAATAAATGACAAGGAAATGCAGTTCATGGCAGTGGATCATGTTGGTCCAATTAAGCCTGTTCTCCAGGTCCAGTGCAGTAGTCACTATCCACATGGGGCTATTTAATTAATTAAAGCTAAATGCGATGTAAAATTTAGTCCAACTGGCCACGTTTCAAGAACCAAATAGCCACATGTGGCCAGTGGCTGCCATATTGGACAGTGCAGTTACAGAACCTGTCCACTCTCGTAGAAAATGCTGTTGGACAGTGCTGCTCGAGAGATTTTGATTATTTTGCCCTCAAAAGTGATATGTTGCATGCCCTTTATTTTACCCTTTCTCTGATATGCTTTTGATGCCCTCAAAAGTGATACGTTGCATGTCCTTTATTTTACTCTTTCTCTTATATGCCTTTGATGGAAGAAAAATATGGAATTGAAGGCAACTTTATGGTTAATACATTTCTTTTTATACAGATAATGATAATAATAGGTCCTATTTATTAAATTATTTCCATGTGTAGGTACTGCTCTAAGCTCTTTACATGTGTTAACTGGATGTTAGGGGGTCACAAGGAATTGAGACTCAGAGAACATGAAAGACTTGTAAAGTATTAGCACTTGGGCGATCTGCTCTATCCTAATCCTGAGACAGCTCATCAACTTTTAATGGGGATTATAGGGCTTCCACCTGGCCAGGAAGCATCTCATCTTTAATTCTGGACTGATGTTAAGGAGTTTAACTTAAATTATTTTATTATGTAAAGTATCTTTAAAAAGAGGAAGAAACTTTTTTTTGAATTTTATTTTATTTTTTTAATACAGCAGGTTCTTATTAGTTATCCATTTAATACATATTAGTGTATATATGTCAATCCAATCTCCCAATTCATCCCACCACCCTGCTTTCCCCCCTTGGTGTCCGTACATTTGTTCTCTACATCTGTGTCTCTATTTCTGCCTTGCAAACCAGTTCATCTGTACCATTTTTCTAGATTCCACATATATGCGTTACTATACGATATTTGTTTTTCTCTTTCTGACTTACTTCACTCTGTATGACAGTCTCTAGGTCCATCATGTCCCTACAAATGACTCAATTTCATTCCTTTTTATGGCTGAGTAATACTGCATTGTACCTATGTACCACATCTTCTTTATACATTTGTCTGTCACTGGGCATTTATGTTGCTTCCATGACCTGGCTATTGTAAATAGTGCTGCAATGAACATTGGGGTGCATGTGTCTTTTTGAATTACGGTTTTCTCTGAGTATATGCCCAGTAGTGGGAACCAGTGTGAGGTGATACCTCATTGTAGTTTTGATGTGCATTTTTCTAATAATTAGTGATGTTAAGCAGCTTTTCATGTGCCTCTTGGCCATCTGTATGTCTTCTTTGGAGAAATGTCTGTTTAGGTCTTCTGCCCATTTTTTGATTGGGTTGTTTGTTTTTTTAATATTGAGCTGCATGAGCTGTTTATATATTTTGGAGAGTAATCCTTTGTCGATTCATTTGCAAATATTTTCTCCCATTCTGCGGGTTGCCTTTTCATCTTGTTTATAGTTTCCTTTGCTGTGCAAAAGGTTTTAAGTTTCACTAGGTCCCATTTGTTTATTTTTGTTTTTATTTCCATTACTCTAGGAGGTTGGTCGAAAAAGATCTTGCTGTGATTTATGTCAAAGAGTGTTCTTCCTATGTTTTCCACTAAGAGATTTATAATGTCCGGCCTTTCATTTAGGTCTGTAATCCATTTTGAGTTTATTTTTGTGTATGGTGTTAGGGAGTGTTCTAATTTCATTCTTTTACATGTATCTGTCCAGTTTTCCCAGCACCACTTACTGAAGAGTCTGTCTTTTCTCCATTGTATATCCTTGCCTCCTTGGTCATAGATTAGTTGACCATAGGTGTGTGGGTTTACCTCTGGGCTTTCTATCCTGTTCCATTGATCTATATTTCTGTTTTTGTGCCAGTACCATATTGTCTTGATTACTGTAGCTTTGTAGTACAGTCTGAAGTCAGGGAGTCTGAGACCTCCAGCTCCGTTTTTTTCCCTCAAGATTGCTTTGGCTATTTGGGGTCTTTTGTGTCTCCATACAAATTGTAAGATTTTTTATTCTAGTAATTTGATATGTGTTGCATGAATCTGTAGATTGCTTTGGGTAGTATAGTTATTTTCAAAATATTGATTCTTCCAATGCAAGAGCATGGTATATCACTCCATCTGTTTGTGTCATCTTTGATTTCTTTCATCAGCATCTTATAGTTTTCTGAGTACAAGTCTTTTGCCTCCTCAGGTAGGTTTATTCCTAGGTATTTTATTCTTTTCGTTGCAATGGTGAATGGGATTGTTTCCTTAATTTCTCTTTCTGATCTTTCATTGTTAGTGTATAGGAATGCAAGAGATTTCTGTGCATTAATTTTGTATCCTGCTATTTTACCAAATTCATTCATGAGCTCTAGTAGTTTTCGGGTAGCATCTTTAGGGTTCTCTATGTATAGTACCATGTCATCTGCAAACAGGGACAGTTTTACTTCTTCTTTTCCAATTTGGATTCCTTTTATTTCTTTTTCTTCTTTGATTGCCATGGCTAGGACTTCCAAAACTATGTTGAATAATAGCAGTGAGAGTGGCCAGTCTTGCCTTGTTCCTGATCTTAGAAGAAGTGCTTTCAGTTTTTCACCATTGAGAATGATGTTTGCTGTGGGTTTGTTGTATATGGTCTTTATTATGTTGAGGTAGTTTCTGTCTATGCCCACTTTCTGGAGAGTTTTTATCATAAATGGGTGTTATCTCTTCTCTAAATGTTTGATAGAATTCACCTGTGAAGCCATCTGGTCCTGGACTTTTGTTTGCTGGAAGATTTTTAACCCGTTTCAATTTCATTACTTGTGATTGGTCTGTCCATATTTTCTATTTCCTCCTGGTTCAGTCTTGGAAGGTTATATCTTTCTAAGAATTTGTCCACTTCTTCCAGGTTGTGCATTTTATTGGCATAGAGCTGCTTGTAGTAGTCTCTTAGGATGTTTTGTATTTCTGTGGTGTCAGTTGTAACTTCTCCTTTTTCATTCCTAATGTTATTGATTTGAGTCCTCTCCCTCTTTTTTTTGGATGAGTCTGGCTAAAGGTTTATCAATTTTGTTTATCTTCTCAAATAGCCAGCTTTTAGTTTTATTGATCTTTGCTATTGTTTTCTTTGTTTCTATTTCATTTATTTCTGCTCCGATCTTTATCATTTCTTTCCTTCTACTAACTTTGGGTTTTGCTTGTTCTTCTTCCTCTAGTTCCTTTAGGTGTAAGGTTAGATTGTTTATTTGAGATTTTTCTTGTTTCTTGAGGTAGGCTTGTATTGCTATAAACTTCCCTCTTAGAACTGCTTTTGCTGCATCCCACAGGTTTTGGATCATCACGTCTTCATTGTCATTTGTCTCTAGGTATTTTTTGATTACCTCTTTGATTTCTTCAGTGATCTCTTGGTTATTTAGTGATGTGTAGTTTAGCCTCCATGTGTTTGTGTTTTTTACGTTTTTTCCCCTGTGATTTATTTCTAATCTCATAGCATTGTGGTTCGAAAAGATGCTTGATATGATTTCAATTTTCCTAAATTTACTGAGGCTTGATTTGTGACCCAAGATGTGATCTATCCTGGAGAATGTTCCATGTGCACTTGAGAAGAAAGTGTGTGGAATGTCCTATAAATATCAATTAAATCTGTCGGGTCTGTTGTGTCATTTAAAGCTTGTGTTTCCTTATTAACTTTCTTTCTGGATGATCTGTCCATTGGTGTAAGTGAGGTGTTATAAAAGTCCCCCACTGTTAGTGTGTTACTGTCGATTTCCTCTTTTATAGCTGTTGGCATTTGCCTTATGTATTGAGGTGCTCCCATGTTGAGTGCATATGTATTTATAATTGTTATATCTTCTTCTTGGATTGATCCCTTGATCATTATGCAGTGTCCTTCCTTGTCTCTTGTAACATTCTTTATTTTAAAGCCTATATTATCTCATATGAATATTACTACTCTAGCTTTCTTTTGATTTCCATTTGCATGGAATATCTTTTTCCCTCTCCTCACTTTCAGTCTGTATGTGTCCCTAGGTCTGAAGTGAACAGTATATATATGGGTCTTGTTTTTGTATCCATTCAGTGAGCCTGTGTCTTTTGGTTGGAGCATTTAGTCTGTTCACATTTAAGGTAATTATCAATATGTATGTTCCTATTACCATTTTCTTAAATGTTTTGGGTTTGTTTTTGAAGGTCCTTGTCTTCTCTTATGTTTCCCACTTAGAGAAGTTCCTTTAGCATTTGTTGTAGAGGTGGTTTGGTGGTGCTGAATTCTCTTAGCTTTTGTTTGTCTGTAAAGCTTTTGATTTCTCCGTCGAATCTGAATGAGATCCTTGCCGGATAGAGTAATCTTGGTTGTAGGTTCTTCCCTTTTGTCACTTTAAATATATCATGCCACTCCCTTCTGACTGTATTGTTCATCTCTGTTTGTTTGTTCTTTAATTCTTTTAGGTCTTTGTTCTTTAATTCTTCCAGGTCTTTGTTAAACATTTCTTGCATCCTCTCCATCTTTGCCTCCGTATATCATGCCACTCCCTTCTGACTTGTAGAGTTTCTGTTGAGAAATCAGCTGTTAACCTTATGGGAGTTCCCTTGTATGTTATTCGTCGTTTTCTCCTTGTTGCTTTTGATAATTTTTCTTTGTCTTTGATTTTTGTCAGTTTGATTACTATGTGTCTCGGCGTGTTTCTCCTTGGGTTCGTTCTTTTTCTGAGGTCCTGGATCATCTTCATTATCATTATTCTGAATTCTTTTTCTGGAAGGTTGCATATCTCCACTTCATTTAGTTGTTTTTCTGGGGTTTTATCTTGTTCCTTCATCTGGTACACAGTCCTCTGACTTTTCATTTTGTCCATCTTTCTGTGAGTGTGGTTTTGTTCCATAGGCTGCAGGATTGTATTCTTCTTGCTTCTGTTGTCTGCCCTCTGGTGGATGAGGCTATCTAAGAGGCTTGTGCAAGCTTCCTGATGGGATGGACTGGTGGTGGGTAGAGCTGGTTGGTGCTCTGGTGGGCAGAGCTCAGGAAAACTTTAATCAGCTTGTCTGCTGTTGGGTGGGGCTGAGTTCCCTCCCTGTTGGTTGTTTGGCCTGAGGTGACCCAGCCCTGGAGGCTACAGACTCTTTGGTGGGGCTAATGGCACACTCCGGGAGGGCTCATGCTGAGGAGTACTTCTGCTGCCAGTGTCCTTGTCCCTGTGGTGAGCCACAGCCGCCCCCTGCCTCTTCAGGAGACCCTCCAACACTAGCAGGTAGGTCTGGTTCAGTCTCTTATAGGGTCACTGCTCCTTTGCCCTGTGTCCTGATACACACACTACTTTGTGTGTGCCCTCCAAGAGTGGAGTCTCTGTTTCCCCCCATCCTGTTGAAGTCCTGCAATCAAATCCCACTAGCCTTCAAAGTCTGATTCTCTGGGAATTCCTCCTCCCGTTGCCGGACCCCCACGTTGGGAAGCCTGATGTGGGGCTTAGAATCTTCACTCCGGTGGGTAGACTTCTGTGGTATAATTGTTCTCCAGTTTGTGACTCACCCACCCAGTGGTTATGGGATTTGACTTTATTGTGATTGTGCCCCTCGTACTGTCTCACTGCAGCTTCTCCTTTGTCTTTGGATGTGGGGTATCTTTTTTTGGTGAGTTCCAGTGTCTTCCTGTTGATGATTATTCAGCAGTTAGTTGTCATTCTGGTGCTATTGCAAGAGGGAGTGAGCGCACGTCCTTCTACTCCTCCATCTTGAACCAATCTCCAAAAGAGGAAGAAACTTTAACACAAGAAGAATTCACCTTAAATTCTTATATATAAAATAATATATAATCTGCTGCATGAGCATCAGCAATTTACAGTTTGTCAGACCTCTATTTAAAAAGGAAGATGTGGAAGTTTTCTTGGTATATTTATCTGATTCAATATCTCAAACTAATTGACCTCCCTGCTTACCTGTGGTACTTGGTTTTTCTACTAATTTTGGAAGTCGAGCCCTCTTGTCAAATCTAGTGTGCTACCTAATATTTTCCTAGCTATTAAATGTTTTTCACGTTAATTTAGCAAACTTCCTGTTACTTCCATGGTGCTAAACAGGCTGCCATTTGTATTTACTATTAAGGAGCTGCCTTTATTCCTAATGCAGTTTTTAAGTTGCTGTTTTGGTTTATTGCCACCGTTGAAAGTTACCAAGGATTTTACTTGAGAATTCTTTATAGGAGGGTAGGTCACATTTACATTTGAGATGACTTATAGCAAAAGATGAGATAAATTTTAAAATGTCTCTATTTTAGTTCTTTCATTATACAATGGATACAAATTACCCCTCACTTTCAGCATCTTAAGTAAGGAACTCTGATTTTTGATCTCATAATTTTTAAATTGATTTTGGTCCTAATTTTTAAACCTAAGCAGACTGCATTTATTTGTTCTAACATTTATATGCAGGTTTTGACTTGGTTGGATGGTTTGAGTTGTAATCCTGTTATATTCATAATGCAAAGTGATCAGCACACCTAAAACCGCATTATTGTTTTTGTTTTTGTTTTTTTCTGGTAAGGGAATGTCTCATCCTCCTTGAAGGTAAACTTAATGCACCGAGTTATTTGTTTTTGTGTATTATTTATTATAAATGTGTGTGATTTATAATTCTCATTAAAGAGTGGTGACAGGGCTTCCCTGGTGGCGCAGTGGTTGAGAGTCCGCCTGCCAACGCAGGGGACACGGGTTCGTGCCCCGGTCCGGGAAGATCCCACATGCCGCGGAGCAGCTGGGCCCGTGAGCCACAACTACTGAGCCTGCGCGTCCGGAGCCTGTGCTCCGCAGCAAGAGAGGCCGCGACAGTGAGAGGCCCGCGCACCACGATGAAGAGTGGCCCCTGCTCGCTGCAACTGGAGAAAGCCCTCGCACAGAAACGAAGACCCAAAACGGCCAAAAATAAATTAATTAATTAATTTAAAAAAAAAAAAGAGTGGTGACATCGTTTCCCCTTTCTGGAAGAGTGTAGGAATTTCAAGTTAGAATTATTACATTGGTCGGCAGGCTGTAGAATAATCATTCTGTGTTTCTACCTACAGGGCTACATTTGAATGTAAAGAGGTTCTTTTGTTTTCCCCTTTTCAGGGACAAATTCATGAACATGGTGGGCCAGGTGTTGTCTAGGTGCTGTGAATCAAACAGATCATCCAAAAACAAAACAAGCAAGTTTGCTCCTGATTTCGTGAACCTTTTATTCTAGAGGAAGGAGAGAAAGGGCAGAAATAATCAGATGAACAAAAAAATATCATCCAGAGAGAAGTGCTGTGAAGAAAATAAAACTGGATGAAGTTTTAAGGGTAGGGCCGAGAGGGCTGCTTTCGATTAGGTGGTGAGATTTGAATGACCATGAGGAAGGAAACAGCATTCCACGAACAAGGGACAGTTAGTGCAAAGGCCCCAGAAAAGAACTAGAATGTGGGACAGTGTGGCTGAAGAAAGTTGAGCAAGAGGAATGGTGATGAGTTTCAGAGACCAACAACCAGGGTTAGGAATTTGGATTTTATTTTCTGTGTGATGTTCAGTTTTAAGCAATGAAGGGACGAGATCTCATTAACATTGTTAGACAATCCCTCTGGCATATGTGGGAAGAATAGATTTTAGAGTTGGCATGGAAGGGGGAGACCCAGTAGGGCCATTGTGGTTGGAGAAGGGAGTTGGCAGCATAGAATCAAGTGATGGCAGTGGGGACGTGGGAAGTGGGGCGTTGGGGATGTGTTTGGAGAGTCAATAGGACTTGGTATGTTGACTCAGAATCAGGGTTGGCAAACTCTTCTGGGAAGGGCCAGATTGGTCAGTATTTTCGCTTTGTGGGCCATACGGTTTCTGTCACCTCTGCTCTCCTCTGCCCTTGTAGCAGATGATATGGAAGCAAATGGATTGGTAACATTCCAAGAAAACATTTTTTAAAAAAATTTTATTGGAGCATAGTTGATTTACAATGTTATGTTAGTTTCAGGTGAACCACAAAGTGAATCTGTTATACATATACATATATCCACTCTTTTTAGTATTCTTTTCCCATATAGGTCATTACAGAGTATTAAGTAGAGTTCCCTGTGCTATACAGTAGGTCCTTATTAGTTATCTATTTTATATATAGTAGTGTGTATATGTCAATCCCAA
>NC_041231.1:28902715-28926983 GCF_002837175.3 Physeter macrocephalus
TTATTCTGCTATTGATTCCTTCTAGTGTATTTTTCATTTCAGTTATTGTATTGTTCATCTCTGTTTGTTTGTTCTTTAATTCTTTTAGGTCTTTGTTCTTTAATTCTTCCAGGTCTTTGTTAAACATTTCTTGCATCCTCTCCATCTTTGCCTCCGTTCTTTTTCTGAGGTCCTGGATCATCTTCATTATCATTATTCTGAATTCTTTTTCTGGAAGGTTGCATATCTCCACTTCGTTTAGTTGTTTTTCTGGGGTTTTATCTTGTTCCTTCATCTGGTACACAGTCCTCTGACTTTTCATTTTGTCCATCTTTCTGTGAGTGTGGTTTTGTTCCATAGGCTGCAGGATTGTATTCTTCTTGCTTCTGTTGTCTGCCCTCTGGTGGATGAGGCTATCTAAGAGGCTTGTGCAAGCTTCCTGATGGGATGGACTGGTGGTGGGTAGAGCTGGTTGGTGCTCTGGTGGGCAGAGCTCAGGAAAACTTTAATCAGCTTGTCTGCTGTTGGGTGGGGCTGAGTTCCCTCCCTGTTGGTTGTTTGGCCTGAGGTGACCCAGCCCTGGAGGCTACAGACTCTTTGGTGGGGCTAATGGCACACTCCGGGAGGGCTCATGCTGAGGAGTACTTCTGCTGCCAGTGTCCTTGTCCCTGTGGTGAGCCACAGCCGCCCCCTGCCTCTTCAGGAGACCCTCCAACACTAGCAGGTAGGTCTGGTTCGCCTTTTCATCTTGTCTATCTTTCTGTGAATGTGGTTTTTGTTCCATAGGCTGCAGGACTGTAGTTCTTCTTGCTTCTGCTATCTGCCCTCTGTGGATGAGGCTATCTAAGAGGCTTGTGCAAGTTTCCTGATGGGAGGGACTGGTGGTGGGTAAAGCTGACTGTTGCTCTGGTGAGCAGAGCTCAGTTAAACTTTAATCTGCTTGACTGCCGATGGGTTAGGCTGGGTTTCCTCCCTGCTGGTTGTTTGGCCAGAAGCAACCCAACTCTGGAGCCTGCCTGGGCTCTTTTGTGTCGCTAATGGCAGACTCTTGGAGGGCTCACGCCAAGGAGTACTTCCCAGAACTTCTGCTGCCAGTGTCCTTGTCCCCACAGTGGGTCACAGCCACCCCCCGCCTCTGAGGAGACTCTCCAACACTAGCAGGTATGTCTGGTTCAGTCTCCCCTGGGGTCACTTTTCCTTCCCCTGGGTCCCAAGGCACACACTACTTTGTGTGTGCCCTCCAAGAGTGGAGTCTCTGTTTCCCCCCATCCTGTTGAAGTCCTGCAATCAAATCCCACTAGCCTTCAAAGTCTGATTCTCTGGGAATTCCTCCTCCCGTTGCCGGACCCCCACGTTGGGAAGCCTGATGTGGGGCTTAGAATCTTCACTCCGGTGGGTAGACTTCTGTGGTATAATTGTTCTCCAGTTTGTGACTCACCCACCCAGTGGTTATGGGATTTGACTTTATTGTGATTGTGCCCCTCGTACTGTCTCACTGCAGCTTCTCCTTTGTCTTTGGATGTGGGGTATCTTTTTTTGGTGAGTTCCAGTGTCTTCCTGTTGATGATTATTCAGCAGTTAGTTGTCATTCTGGTGCTATTGCAAGAGGGAGTGAGCGCACGTCCTTCTACTCCTCCATCTTGAACCAATCTCCAAAAGAGGAAGAAACTTTAACACAAGAAGAATTCACCTTAAATTCTTATATATAAAATAATATATAATCTGCTGCATGAGCATCAGCAATTTACAGTTTGTCAGACCTCTATTTAAAAAGGAAGATGTGGAAGTTTTCTTGGTATATTTATCTGATTCAATATCTCAAACTAATTGACCTCCCTGCTTACCTGTGGTACTTGGTTTTTCTACTAATTTTGGAAGTCGAGCCCTCTTGTCAAATCTAGTGTGCTACCTAATATTTTCCTAGCTATTAAATGTTTTTCACGTTAATTTAGCAAACTTCCTGTTACTTCCATGGTGCTAAACAGGCTGCCATTTGTATTTACTATTAAGGAGCTGCCTTTATTCCTAATGCAGTTTTTAAGTTGCTGTTTTGGTTTATTGCCACCGTTGAAAGTTACCAAGGATTTTACTTGAGAATTCTTTATAGGAGGGTAGGTCACATTTACATTTGAGATGACTTATAGCAAAAGATGAGATAAATTTTAAAATGTCTCTATTTTAGTTCTTTCATTATACAATGGATACAAATTACCCCTCACTTTCAGCATCTTAAGTAAGGAACTCTGATTTTTGATCTCATAATTTTTAAATTGATTTTGGTCCTAATTTTTAAACCTAAGCAGACTGCATTTATTTGTTCTAACATTTATATGCAGGTTTTGACTTGGTTGGATGGTTTGAGTTGTAATCCTGTTATATTCATAATGCAAAGTGATCAGCACACCTAAAACCGCATTATTGTTTTTGTTTTTGTTTTTTTCTGGTAAGGGAATGTCTCATCCTCCTTGAAGGTAAACTTAATGCACCGAGTTATTTGTTTTTGTGTATTATTTATTATAAATGTGTGTGATTTATAATTCTCATTAAAGAGTGGTGACAGGGCTTCCCTGGTGGCGCAGTGGTTGAGAGTCCGCCTGCCAACGCAGGGGACACGGGTTCGTGCCCCGGTCCGGGAAGATCCCACATGCCGCGGAGCAGCTGGGCCCGTGAGCCACAACTACTGAGCCTGCGCGTCCGGAGCCTGTGCTCCGCAGCAAGAGAGGCCGCGACAGTGAGAGGCCCGCGCACCACGATGAAGAGTGGCCCCTGCTCGCTGCAACTGGAGAAAGCCCTCGCACAGAAACGAAGACCCAAAACGGCCAAAAATAAATTAATTAATTAATTTAAAAAAAAAAAAGAGTGGTGACATCGTTTCCCCTTTCTGGAAGAGTGTAGGAATTTCAAGTTAGAATTATTACATTGGTCGGCAGGCTGTAGAATAATCATTCTGTGTTTCTACCTACAGGGCTACATTTGAATGTAAAGAGGTTCTTTTGTTTTCCCCTTTTCAGGGACAAATTCATGAACATGGTGGGCCAGGTGTTGTCTAGGTGCTGTGAATCAAACAGATCATCCAAAAACAAAACAAGCAAGTTTGCTCCTGATTTCGTGAACCTTTTATTCTAGAGGAAGGAGAGAAAGGGCAGAAATAATCAGATGAACAAAAAAATATCATCCAGAGAGAAGTGCTGTGAAGAAAATAAAACTGGATGAAGTTTTAAGGGTAGGGCCGAGAGGGCTGCTTTCGATTAGGTGGTGAGATTTGAATGACCATGAGGAAGGAAACAGCATTCCACGAACAAGGGACAGTTAGTGCAAAGGCCCCAGAAAAGAACTAGAATGTGGGACAGTGTGGCTGAAGAAAGTTGAGCAAGAGGAATGGTGATGAGTTTCAGAGACCAACAACCAGGGTTAGGAATTTGGATTTTATTTTCTGTGTGATGTTCAGTTTTAAGCAATGAAGGGACGAGATCTCATTAACATTGTTAGACAATCCCTCTGGCATATGTGGGAAGAATAGATTTTAGAGTTGGCATGGAAGGGGGAGACCCAGTAGGGCCATTGTGGTTGGAGAAGGGAGTTGGCAGCATAGAATCAAGTGATGGCAGTGGGGACGTGGGAAGTGGGGCGTTGGGGATGTGTTTGGAGAGTCAATAGGACTTGGTATGTTGACTCAGAATCAGGGTTGGCAAACTCTTCTGGGAAGGGCCAGATTGGTCAGTATTTTCGCTTTGTGGGCCATACGGTTTCTGTCACCTCTGCTCTCCTCTGCCCTTGTAGCAGATGATATGGAAGCAAATGGATTGGTAACATTCCAAGAAAACATTTTTTAAAAAAATTTTATTGGAGCATAGTTGATTTACAATGTTATGATTCTTTTCCCATATAGGTCATTACAGAGTATTAAGTAGAGTTCCCTGTGCTATACAGTAGGTCCTTATTAGTTATCTATTTTATATATAGTAGTGTGTATATGTCAATCCCAATCTCCCAATTTATCCACCCTGCTTAGGGCCAGATAATTCTTTGTCACAGGGGTCCATCCTGTGAATTGTAGGATGTTTAACAGAATCCCTGATCTCTGCCCAGTAGCATACCTGCCTCTACACCCCCTCCCCTGATTTGGCATGACCCACTCATGTATTTTTTAATAGTCTCTTTAAAAAGTCTTTTAAAATTTTCATGCCTTTATCTGGCACCAACAATTCCAGTTTGCCACAGGCCTGCCATTCCCTTTTATCGTCCATCTGGCCTCACACACTCTTCTGCGTTACCTGCCTGCAGACAGCGGAGTTCGAGACCCAAAGATCGCATGTGTGCAGGCACTGACGGGGGGCACGGAGGGCATGGACCTGCCGTAGGCCTGTTTCCTAGATATTTCTTTTTACCATCATCATCATCTCAAAATTTCAGGAACTGACTGCTTTTCCTTTCTTTTTGGTTTAATTTATACTTTTTTAAAAAAAAAAAAAAAAAAAGGAAAGAAAATGTCCTCAGACCAAAATTTCAGGAACTGACTGCTTTTCCTTTCTTTTTGGTTTAATTTATACTTTTTAAAAAAAAAGGAAAGAAAATATCCTCAGACTTTTTTTTCCCTTGATGCTGGAGTTTATTTTCTACCTTTACTTTGGTTCCATATGAAAATTAACTAGTGGTCACCTCCTCGGGATGGGGACTCCGACGTGAAAAGCATCTGCTATGAGGAACGTTATTACGTTTCTTATTATTATTATTTTGCCTTCTCTGATACTAGTTTTGCAACCTCACTTCATTGAGATTCTCTTTATTGGAAGTGGTATCTTCCTAGCCTCCCCTCTAAGCATTTTGCAGTTCTGAACATTTTCAAAACTATTCTCTGAGGCAGAGAGTTTACTCAGGGTAATATTTTTCCACCTTCCTTCATTTTCCTCAAATTAAATCACACATTCTTAACCGCCATCTGGAGTTAAGTGTCTGCTATGGTTTTTATTGAGTCTGTCTTTGCATTGCCACCTGCAGATTTAAAAACATTCCCCAACTTGTACCTTGCCTGTTATTTCCCCTTTTTGTATTCCTGCTCAGAGATTACTCATGTCCCTTATTTATGAACATAATCCTTTTTGGTTCTGAAATCTTGTTGGTAGAATCTTAATGTCTGAAAATAGCACTGGGTCCTTAGGAGTGTTGTTTCTGCTGGCAAAATGGAACTTGCCTTTTTGATGCCAAGTTGGTACCTGGTTTTATTTTATATTCCTGTTCCTTTTTGTGTTTCTAATGTTCTCAATGTTTTTTGTTTCTCACCACATACAGCGAACACTATTCATTCTTTCGTTCATTCAGTGGAACTTCAGCACTGTGCTAATCTCTCGTAATAGATGAATGATGTGCAAGTAAACATCTAAAATACAGCGTGGTGAATCACATCCTCTCCATTTCCTCGTGCTTAATTCTTTTTCTAGAAATTCCATTTGCCATATTACCTTTGCCTTGAAAAATTCTCATATACTGTTTTTGTGATTTTAACATTTGAGGCACAGTTATTCAAAGGATCCTTTTGCACTGTATCTTAGAGTAGCAGTCATAATAGCTAGGCAACTGCAATGTGGAGCAATTTTAAGATTCTGTGATAGAGGGAATTCCTTTCCATCCCTGGTGTCGGCTATCAGCTCACCTCATTCAGCAACCTAAGTTTTTATTAGACATTTATTTTGACAGTTGGTATGTTCAGAGGCCATGGCATGAGGAGAACCCATCGAAAACTCTGTATTTAAAAAAGCTTTCTTGTAGTTGCGTAAACACTAATCAGTTTGTTTTAATCATTTGGAGATAGTTGGAATTAGGTATGTGCTTCCTGAGATATTTATGTTGTTTCTAAATTGAAAAATGTTCTCCGTCATTACTTTTGCCATAGATACTATTGACCAAAGGGGGAAATGCTTGCACTGGAAAAATAAAAGCAGTGCCTGTGAATTCATGGGGTTCTTTGTTTATGTAGTCTGCCCCTGCAAAGCCACTTTCACTTTGACTTTGGTGGGTGAAGGAAGAAGAGACAGTTGTTTTTTTATCCCAGAGTTTCTCAGACTGGGCACTCTTGGTGTCATGGCCTGGATGATTCTTTGTTGTGAGGGGCTGTCCTGTGCATCATGGGACGTGTCACAGCGCCCCCGGCCTGTACCCACTGGAGGCCAGCAGCACTCTCCTCCTCCCCAGCGATGATACCCAGCAGTGTCTTCAGACATGGCCAATGTCCGCTGAAGGGCAGCTGCAACCTGGACTGGGAACCATGGCTTTAACCCCTTCGACACCCTTTGTTTTTACTTCTTGGAAATGCTGCGTCTTATTTTTTTTAAGATGCAAATGAAATCAGTTTATGGATTTTTGTGTGTTGAACTTGGAAGGAAGAGATTTCACGGAAGAAGTCCCCATTTCTTCTCAGTCATTGCTTCTGCATCAGCTCAGTGATGGAAGTAACCCCTTGGCCATGTTACATCTCCCTTCTGGCTTCCTCTCTGCCACTTGCTAGCAACACAGCCTGAGCCAGCTATGGGCAATGTCCCCGAGCCTCCGCATTATCATCTGAAATATAAATGGACCTGTACCTTCCTCAGTACTGCAGTGAGGATGGAATGAGATGAGGGCTCATCTTACCCACACTGCTGCCCCATCCTGATGGAGGGTTGACTGCCCTGTAGGATTGGTTGGGGCTTAGGAGAAAGGAGGTGGATGAGATGCTCAGGCGGTCCTCCCATTTTCAATACTTTAGGAGTAGTTTTCTGGGGTAGAGAAAAGAGAAGGCAATTAAGAGGCGCCGGAAAGAAAAACGTGGCTGGAGGTGTACCTTCTGGTCTGTGGTGACAGTGATTTTCAGTAAACAGTGAAATGAGAAAAAGCAGGACAGAGTAGCAGGTTATTCATGAAGTGAAGTTTTTCGAAGGTGTAAGACTCTCTTTTAGAGATTATATCCTTCCTATTTTTTTTTTCCTCTGCAGAACTATCCTTTTACTTATAGAATGGTAGTCGGTTGTTATTTACCTCCCACTTTTTTTTTTTTTTTTTTTTTTTGCGGTACGCGGGCCTCTCACTGTTGTGGCCTCTCCCTTTGCGGAGCACAGGCTCCGGACGCGCAGGCTCAGCGGCCATGGCTCACGGGCCCAGCCGCTCCGCGGCATGTGGGATCCTCCCGAACCGGGGCACGAATCCGTGTCCCCTGCATCGGCAGGCGGACTCTCAACCACTACGCCACCAGGGAAGCCCTACCTCCCCCTTTTTAATGTTCCTAGTTTGCAGAATAAGGAATTGGCACCTTGTGACCAGTCTCTCAAATCTGTTTCGTGAAAATTTGCTGGTCCCTGAAATCTAAAATGCAGGAATCACTGCTGTAGGGAAGGAGGCTGTCAGGAAGTTAGGGAGAGAAGAGGAAAGGAGGGAGGATGCTTGGAAGTAATGTGTGAGTGGGGCTCTAGAATCCAACCATGGGAACGTCTGCCTTTGTCTTAGCAAGTACTTCCACGGTCTCTTAATCTAGGGAGAAGCTGGGCGTGAGCTCAAGGCCAGGGATGGATTCATCATTTTTCTCTGTGTTGCCCCTACAAAATACTACATTTTTTGGTTAGACTCTTTCAGAAATTCTTTGTCATGTATAAGTTATTAGGGTAACCCAGAGAATGTTCAATCCAAAAGCAAGAGAAAAATTGGGTGAACTGTACACGTTCACTGTGCATGGGGTGCCCCAAAATATCCATGGCTAATTTCTTCCATATAAAAAGCAGTCTCAAAAACTTTATGACAGGGCTTCCCTGGTGGCGCAGTAGTTGAGAGTTCGCCTGCCGATGCAGGGGACACAAGTTCGTGCCCCAGTCCGGGAAGATCCCACATGCCGCGGAGCGGTGGGGCCCGTGAGCGATGGCCGCTGAGCCTGCGCGTCCGGAGCCTGTGCTCCGCAACGTGAGAGGCCACAGCAGTGAGAGGCCCGCGTACCGCAAAAGAAAAAAAAAAACACTTTATGACAGCTTTTAAAAATCCATTTCCAGTGTATTTGCATTAAGTTCTAAACCTGGTTAGAGACTCATTCCCTTAAAAAAAAAACCAAAAAAAAAAAAAACCTGCCAAAATCAAACAGGAGAGGGAGCAAAAGAATTCTGGCATTTGATCTCTACCGTGAGCAACGCGTTGAGTATCTTCTGCACTATAAATGCCTCCTGGGGGATCATGTGCGTTGTTTCCAGTGTGAATTTCTGTTACTTACTCTTCCCTGCCATAAATGCAGTGTACTTCTTCACAGCAGTGCCCTGTTGTATATCTCGTTCCCAGCTAAAATATTTATTAAATGGCCTTGCAGTCCTTGAATTTCCCCTGCCTCTTAAATGTACTTGACCGATCAAAGTTCTTTCTAATTGATATTCATCCTGAGTGGGACAGTGTGTGTGTTGGGGAGTATGGGAGTGAAACTGATTCCCATATTCTGCCTTTAAGCAAATCCAAGTGGAGAAATGAGTATTGACTCACTGAATCCTGAAATCTAATAGTTGAACAAAACATAAGCTTCTACTGCTTCCCATAGCTGTATGGGGTAGCAATCATTAGAAACTGACAAAGTCAAGGCAACAGCTTTTTTTCCTCTAATTCACATAATCACTTAGACCAGGGCAGATATTGTTTCAGCAAGAGGATTTTGAAGACATTTAATATCTCCATGGGAGATGAATGGGACTGCTCATCATATGTCCTTTGCTCTTTAGAAAAACATGACTCTTTAGTAAATGGCTCTTTATGTCTGACTGCCAGACGCTGTGAATAATGCAGTGCTTTTGGACTCACAAGTCGGATCCCCTTGCGGTTGTTAACCATGACCCCTGCCTTCCAAAGCTAATATGATCTTCTAAATTGAAGAGATGGGAGTCAAGTTTGATTCGGTGCCGGCGGTGGCTTCCGTCGCAATTAAGCAGTTCGGTAATGAAGTTAATTGAAATGGCTGAATAATAGACGCCCTTACCGAGCAGACAGGAAAACTGCCGTCCTATTTGGCAGAAGTACATTGTGACAGGAAAGTGATTGTCACACCCAATAAGGCTGTTAAAACTGCTCCAGAGATTCATGGATTTGGCTGAAGAAAGGAACCTGAAATAGTTTTCATCAGTGTGTGTTTGCCTTTTGTAGGGAAGGGTGAGACATTTGGAGCTTTTTAACTCAGTGTTGTCATAAAAGTTACTTTTCTAAACAAAGACGTGAAGGTGTCCTTAACTGAAAATGTGCTTAGATTCTCCAAGAGCCCCTGAGAACACACTCATTTGCTGGGACCAATAACTGTTGGGCTTAGGGTTGCTTTGTGAGCCTCCAGTTAAGTCTGCGAGTTGAGCGCTTCCCATCTGTTGTGATAAGGAATTTAGAACACAAGGTGGCACAGCAGAACCTTGCTCTCCACGCAGAGGGAGGTGGAGGTGAGTCTAGCGGAGCCTGGCAGCTCACCAATAAATCAAGGAGCAGCCCAAGGGTCAAGAGCTGTTAAGTAGTCACAGCAGTGATGATGGTGATCAAAAGAAAGGCCAAGCCGCCCTCCCCTTTACCTCATCCACTCTTCCTGCATCCCTCAAGACACAGGCTCACTTCATAAGCTCACATCAGTCATGCATTCCTTCCAAAGATATTTATTGAACTGGGGGCCAGATACCATTCAAGGGTGGGGAGGCTACCCCTAGCATAAGATACAAGGTCCCTGAAATGGAGACAATAAATAAGTAAATGATAACAACAAACAATATAAACGATAAACAAGTAAACAAATGTATTAATTTTAGAGACCCACAGGGTCTCTGAAAACAAATTGGGCTGTGTGAATACAGTGGGACAAAAAAGGTCATTTCCAATCTGCTGATAGCCTGGATCCCTGGATGGCTTCTCTGAAGAAGTGACATTTGAGGAGAGCCCTGAGTGATGAGAATAAGCTGCTCCCACGTAGATTGCAGGCACAGTGTTCCAGACAGAGGGAACAGCCAGTGAAAATGCCCAGAGGAATGAAAGGAATGAGCCCGGAAGTGGAGAGAGTGCCAGTCTGGCTGGGGTGCATAATCAAGGGGAGGAGTTCTGGGATTTAAAGAGGCAGGCGGGCTCAGAGTGAGGAGGGCTTTGTGGGACACAGAAAGAGTTTGTTTTTTGTTGAAAGTGTGTCGGGAAGCCACAGGGATATGTAGTCAGGAGTCCATTTAATTTGATTTATGCTGTAGAAAGAGTTCTCTGGCCTCTGTGTGGATGATGCATTAAAGGGGATGAAAAATAAAACAGAGAGACCAGGGTTTTGGCGCTTGCCATCACCTAGGCAAGAAAAGGCGGTGGCAGTGGAGATGAACAGACATTTCAGGATACATTTTGGAGATGAACATGGTAAGAAAAATAAAGAAGCCTCAAGAAGGGCTTCAGATTTTAGGGATTTGGTGTCCTGTAAGTAGAAAACTCAGGATACCTTCCTGGATCTCTTACTTGGTCCTGTGCCTAACTTACATTACTAAAAATAAGCAGCCATGATAAGAATCATCCTAAAAGTCAGTAATCCTGAAGAAAAGGATCCTGGCATGTATTTTTTTTTTTTTAACCTAGAAACGTCTTGGCACCGGTTACAGTGATAGGTTTCCCTTTGGGGCCAGTGACCTTAAAATAAGGGCCCACACAGCATCCTGCTTTTTCACCCCAGGAAAGGAATCCTTATCGGTTTTTTTTTTCAATCAGCTATTTTGAGCTATTGTTTCATAATCCTCACCATACATCCTATGCAGCTAAAAGTCAAACTTTTAACTTTGGAGGCAGTGCCCTGGAGACAAGTTGTCTCTCCTGTCCCAGGGAGACCTCGATGAACTGTTGATAAGAAAGAATGGGTATAACAGGGCCAACCCTTAAGCATTTGTGCAAAAAGCAATTATAATTTGAAATACAGGTGGTAGGAGAGCCGGCTGGGGAGTCTTCCTAAGAGGTAGAAGCATTTATAGACTAAGGTAAGATCTATCCCAAATACCCAAATTACAAACATTTCCAACCCACATAGAGTTAGAGGGCTTTCCTGGAACCATTTGAAAAACTGGCTTAATTCCACCCTTTTAAGTAGATCTTGGTAGGAATATTCCCTGGAGAACAAAGATTGGCCTCATAGTACATCATGACAAATTAGTGGACTTTTTTTTTTTCAATTTATTTTTGGCTGCGTTGGGTCTTTGTTGCTGCGCACGAGCTTTCTCTAGTTGCGGCAAGCGGGGGCTACTCTTCATTGGGGTGCGTGGGCTTCTCATTGCGGTGGCTTCTCTTGTTGTGGAGCACGGGCTGTAGGGCGCCTGGGCTGCAGTAGTTGCAGCACACAGGCTCAGTAGTCGTGGCTCGCAGGCTCCAGAGCGCAGGCTCAGGAGCTGTGGTGCATGGGCTTAGTTGCTCTGCGGCATGTGGGATCTTCCCAGACCAGGGCTCAAACCGGTGTCTCCTGCATTGGCAGGCAGATTCTTTTTTTTTTTTTGTGGTATGCGGGCCTCCCTCTGCTGTGGCCTCTCCCGTTGCGGAGGACAGGCTCCGGACGCGCAGGCTCAGCGGCCATGGCCCACGGGCCCAGCCGCTCCGCGGCATGTGGGATCCTCCCAGACCGGGGCGCGAACCCGGTTCCCCTGCATCGGCAGGCGGACGCGCAACCGCTGCGCCACCAGGGAAGCCCGGCAGGCAGATTCTTAACTACTGTGCCACCAGGGAAACAGTTAGTGGACTTTTTAAGTTGACTTTTTTAGTTCTTTTTCTTTTCCCTCCTGGAGAGAAGGTGCTGTAACTCACTCCTCCCGACTCTCTCCATCTTTTCCCTATCACCAATTTTTTAAAAAAATCCTATTATCAGGTAGTGTCAGAACACATTTTCAAGCTCGAAAAAAGTAGAGGCTTTCGAAAGTATTCCATAGGGCTTGATGTCCAGCCAACCTGTTAGTTATATACAATACCTTAAAAGACTGGCTTCGTTGCCTTCAAATTAGAGACCCATCTTGTTATATTTTAGCATGTGTAGCTTTAGATGGCCAGTGGTTTCCATACTGTGACTTGGAGTAATATCACAGACATCTTAAGAACTCGATTGACTATGCATAGACTCCCGTGCTATTTGTAGAAAGGAAACCCTCTTCCTAGATTCACATCACAGTTATGGGTCCAAGATACCTCGACCCATTGACCTATAGGTTGATAGCCATATATTCCATGAAGCTATATGCAAAATTTGCTATGAATACACTTTGTATGCACCAACACTGTCATTTTAATCCCTTCATAATGGGCTGTGATCCAAAATAGATGAAACACCTTTGAATGAGACTGTACAGTCAGTGTTTAAAAGCACAAACTTGGCATTAGACCAAGTCTTCAGGCAGCCGCTCACCTAACTGTGTGGCCTTAGCAGTGTTATTTAACCACCAGTGTCTCAATTTTCTCACCTGTAATAATAGGGATGCTATTAGTACTTAGACAGCAGTTATGAGGAATAAATGTATGTCAAAGGCAAGCTCTCAGTTCTTGATATTTTTGCACTCAGCCCTTGCTTTTGAAGACCCCCTTTAAAATTTTTTTGTAATTTTTTTTTTATTTAACACCTTTACTGGAGTTTAATGGCTTTACAATGTTGTGTTAGTTTCTGCTGTATAACAAAGTGAATCAGCTATACGTATACATATATCCCCATATCTCCTCCCTCTTGCGTCTGGGAAGACGCACCCTCCCTATCCCACCCCTCTAGGTGGTCACAAAGCACCGAGCTGATCTCCCTGTGCTATGCGGCTGCTTCCCACTAGCTGTCTATTTTACATTTGGTAGTGTATATATGTCCATGCTACTCTCTCACTTTATCCCAGCTTACCCTTCCCCCTCCCCATATCCTCAAGTCCATTCTCTATGTCTGTGAAGACCCCGTTTTTATTTACTTATTTTTTAACAAATGAGAGGAGAAGCTGAGTTGGTGACCCTTCAAGGTGTTTTTCAGGTTTTCAAAAGCCAACAGTAGGACTATCCATGTTATTTCAATGGTACCCTTTTTGAAGTGACCGTTTATCTTTTAGGAATTGCATGAGGGCAATTCATCCATCTTACCTAGGTTTTGGAGCAGCCCAAAGTATTAATGACTCCTGTCTCTCCTCACCTGTGCCAATTCAAGGCTTATGACTGAGGTGAAAGGCTCTGTAAACCATTAGCAATCAGCAGCCTTGCAAGCCATTTATTTCTCTTCAGGACGTATTTATTAGGCTATATGTACTGTGTAATTGAAGCAGACTTCTCCATAGCTGTAAAGCTGTACAACTATATTCTTAATCTTCTTAACAAAATGCCACCTGACACAGCATTGGGAGCTACTTAGTCCATACGTCGGAAGTCCAACTGTCTTTTTAAATTATGATGGCCATAATATTTCATAATGACCATTATGAGGTCCCCAAAGGAAAGAATGTCTTCATCTTTTTGGAGACATTGAGCCTGATGCTCTCGTTCTTGGCAATTGGTATCATTTTTGCATTGAAAAATTCTGCTGCAGGGTTGATGATGGTATTTGGCTAAAGGAAGGAGAAGAAAAAGTGAAACGTGAAAATTAGAACCATTTTTTATTTGGTTTTATGGATTCAGTTTTGTGATATATCGTGTTTGTAAGGTCCTTCAGTGGAAATGTACTCTGGTTTTAAACTTGGCCTTGAGTTTATGCTGGCACACTAATTTAGTTTAGGGGGAGAAAAAAACCCTTAAAAAAAAGGTCATCATCATTATTCAATCTAGCATCAATTATTGCATGTTGCTCCCAGCCCCTTGAGGCCATGTTTAAATGCTGGCCCTCCCTCAGTGTTCATTGTCCTCCCTGCGCCCTTCTTCACAATGGATTAGCTTTCTTTTCTCATGCTCCCAAGAGCAATGGTGCTCCCTCTTATCACACACAGCACTTAGCACTGACCACACTGCATTGTAAGTGTTGCTTTGCTTTTTTCTCTTTTAAGACAGACTGTGAAGTCGTCCAGGTCAGGGCCATGACTGATTTACCTTTATCTCTTGAGTCATGCTTCACTAGGCATATGGCAGAGCTCAGTAAATCTTGCATGGATGAATAGGTACATGGATGGTCCCTTCTCATGATTCAGGTCTTAGCTCAAATACTCTGTCTTCAAGAAAGACATGCTTGGCCACCGAGTATAAACTAGCCATGCATCCCAGGCTACTGTTCCATTATCCTGCTTCATTTTCATCTCCGAAGTTATCACTCTGAAATCATTTGCGAAGTTGTTTCTTCTCTGTTTCCCCACAGAATGTGAGCGCTGTGAAAACAGGACCTTATAAGTTCAGTTCAGTGCTTTATCTCATGCCAGCTCTTGGCACATAGTAGGCCCTTAGCCCAGTTTGCCTAAATGCGTGAGTGCATTTTCCCTAATTTCCTTCCTGCCCTCAGTGGAAAGAATTAGGGCTGACTGTACCTACCTTTTTCAGTTTTCTGAGCTGTCCTTATTAGCATTTCACCAGTAAGGCAAGGGCAATTTAAATTTATTTCATGGTTTATATATTATGTATTAAACAAAACAACAAAATACTAATTGGCAGAGAATGGTGCAGATGGCTTTTTTTAGAAAGGTTACTGACCATTAATGTTAATTGTTTAGAGCCACTGGTTTGCAGTCAAATAATCATCAATTCTGCCTTGCCAGGAAAATCACAGGTTTTCTCACTCTGTTTTTCCTGCACCCCTTCCCATCTGTACCTCGCTGATCTCTTAGTATTTTCATCCATCATCATTACTTACTAGGTTCATAATTTTTTCATGCAGCAGCATTTTTGCTGATAAATATTAGCGTTCTGGTGTGTTCTTTAATGCAGTATCTCTCCTCAAATTTTTTTTAGCTGTTCCCTTTAGATCTTCCCAAGAAAGAAGAAGGAAAGCAATGGAACTTTTCCCTTTCTGCTTGATCCTTCTCATTGTCCCCTCTATTTGCAGATGAAATATTTTACATACACTGTTCTTCTTAGAGGCACAGACTCAGCTAAAGTGAACCTCACCCTAGGAATTCTAACACCATAGCCATGTGCTTGGAGGAGATGATTTAACCTGAGGATCATAGACCCCGGTAGAATGGGTTTCTCAGGGTCCCTGGTCGAGGTTTCAGAGACTCCTTGAATTTGTATGCAAAATTGTGTGCTTCTGTGAAGCTTTGCTTCAGAGAGGCTCTAACAGCTTTTTATCCCGTTTTCAATCAAGGCCATGGCCCAGTAATTTAGTAAGTAGCACAGACATTTGAGTAGAAATGGCAGTCACTGAGCCAAGAGAGAGCTAGAAAAAATTCCAGTTATTTTTTAATCTAGCACTGCACTAAAGCTGATAGGTATATCCCATTGTCCAAGCACACACAGTATGGCAGCAACATTCAGTAACAATTAGCTGTTTATGATTACAGCTCTATTGTATGTAAAGTCTTGGAAAATACCAGTAATAAGAATATGAATGATCTATTCATGCTAGCATGAATAGATCTGAAGCAACATTTTAATACATCTTCCTCTAGTCTTTGAGTGTATGATGTATGTGTGATATATACATATATCTATTTTTTAACAATGAATTTATATCCTCTGGCAGTTTTAAATCTGCTTTTCATATCTTATGTCATTACCATTCTCCCACGTCACTGAACAGTCTTCACTTTTACAATCCATTCATTTTTAATGAATTCATAAATTTTCATCTTGTTGATATAACAATATGTTTGCTCATTCCTTTGTTCTTGGAAATTCAGATTGTTTCCATTTTCTATCTTCTTTAAATAACACTGTGTTGAACATCTTTTTTATGTAAATCACTGTGAGACTCTCTGCTTGTTCTCTTAAACTCCTAATGATAAGTTTAGTGAGTTAAAGTCAGCTGTAATCTTTGAGTCCGACATTTAGGATTACGTGTTGATAAGTTTTAGAATAAGAGAGAAGGCTAGTGGGGTCCGAAATGAAAATGTGCTCAAAAGTAGTCTTAGCATCTTTGGAATCTAAGACTAGCCCCTGGCCAAGTTCTCAGTCTTCTTTCTGTGGGTTTCCTTGGGCTCCATGAACTAACTCTCTCTCTTTCTAAATATATATAAGTTCCTTGCTTCTTACACATGGCATTACCGTATTCAGCACCAGGACAGTTGTTAATGCAGCCTTTTGCTACACAACCCTCTAAAGAATCCCATGTGTTTGATGATATGTGGATTAGTGACATAGTGTTTGTCAGAAAGCTGAGGAGGAAACCAAATGTTTCCATTAATATGCTCAAATCTAGAAACCAAGTACAAAGGGGATGAATATCACAATGAAACCAAAGTAAATTGATGACACAGTACAGTTTTGTTATTTGAAGATCCACTTTGCATTTGACAATGACTTTAGGATCCACCCTTTCCAAGCCCTTTGCATGATTTTTCTTGCTTCTTTCAGATAGTGAGGTTGGTTGACATTCTCACTTCCTTTAAACCTAGAGGAAATGAGGTCCAGGGAAGACCATTCTCTTTCCCAGCATCTCAGGTTTTGTTCATCTCGGTGCCAAAATGGCAGTGATTGCCTTCTTTTTGGCTTCCTGATAGCCCGGCTGAGCTCTCCGATGTCTTCCCTGTTTCCATTTAGTCACTAGGACAAACACAGGTCTTAATTTCAATAGGATGCTTAAAGAAACTCATTATGTGTATATTCATTTTGGGAAAAAGTAAGCAAGTCTTGGAGGATGTAGAGGTCAGTGATGGCTCTAGAGGTTTAAATATGCAATAAAATGTTCTGAAATTTGCTGCATTTGTCTTACAGAGGCAGTATAGACTTTTGTTTATTGTGGTATCTGTGGGTATGTATATGTTCATAAGTAAATAAAGCTTTTCTTGTTGTAGAAGATTCTAAAATAGGTAATAAAGCCATTCATGATCTCATGAGCCCAAGAACACACACTTTAAGTGTATAACCTTCTATTCTTTGTTTCCAAATGCTTATGTATTCTGTTACATTTTTTACTTTTTTCATATAAACTTTTGTGTACAACCTTTTTAAAATTCCACCAAGAATAACATTTGCCATTTAGTTATGTGAGAACATGTTCAGTAGTGTAGTTTATGGCCTTGATATTTAAGGGAAAGAGATTCCTCCTCCTCCTCCTGTTAATTGGTCAGATCTCAGTCACCAGCAAAGAATTTGCCATTTGTTTTCTCCAAAGGGACACCTTTTTCATTGGGAACTTGAGAAATTCAGGTCCCAAGCTTTTCTCACTTCTGTAGATCACACTTAGACTCCCACTTTGAAGGTACACTTTCCCGTGAAATTGTCTGGGATCCCTTTGAAGTAGCATTTGCCACCTCCCAGGCTCTAAGAGCAGATGGTGCTGTCCGTGGATTCTTTCTGCTGCATCTTCTCAAGATTCCCCTTCCTCTCCCTGAAGGGAGCAGACGAGCCTATTAGGACAGGTGCTGTCTCTGTCCATATGCCTCCTCTGTAATATGTGACACGACTCCTACAAGTACGCTTCCCGCTTCCACTGGGAGCACAAAGTGTGCCTTTGCCCTAAGGAAAACCACTGACGCGCCATCGAGTGTGGGATCGTGCTGCTGCCTGTCACCCGTCCAGTGTGGGATGGCCGCACTCACCTCCAGCTAGACAAGGGCCACAGACCAGGATTTCTCGGTCTTGGAGAATTCTTCCAGGGATCTCTTTTAGTGCTTCCCATCAGGTCTTCCCAGCTATTTTCAGTCTGTCTGAATAGCTCTGAATTAATTAACGTTTATTTTTAAATTAATATTTTATTGCGTCAGCAAGATGTGAATTTGGTGTTGTTGAAAAAAATTCTAGATTCAGGCTGAAGTCTGCTTAAACTAGTGCATCCAATCCCTGCCCCTTCTTTCCCCACCGGAAATACAATACTTCAGTTACCAGTTTTCATGGGTGACAGTCAAGGAGAGGGTGTGTGTCTGAATATGGTTAACACCTGGCTCCTATGGCTGCCCTTCTACCTCGTGCTGTTCTCATTCAACGTTATAGTTTGGAGACCATCCATGCTGTTACCCATGGAGTTAGCTCGTACCTTTCAACCTCTGCGGACGGCTTATAGGTTGGGTGTCCCTGAGTTTATATAGAACTGCCAGTCATTTCCAGGTTCCCTTTATACCAGCCGTGCTGCACTGAGCATCCTTGTACCTGCATAACCTTTGGATGTGTGTGCGAGTGTTTCTCTCTGATAGAGAATCCACGGTGCTGTTTATTTTATACATGAAAATCTTAACAGGTTGAGAATTTAAGATGGTCAGTTTTAGAAATGATGAGCAGAGTGTGGATGGAAGTCATTTTCCCTGACTTTTCCTAACTAGTTGGAGATTCTTTACAAAGTTCTGTAGAGGGTCATTGGGACCTTGGGTGACATCAAGTCTAGTAAAAGCTCACTCCAGTGAAGTGTTGTTTATTCCAATGAACTAAGAACGTCAGTCTGAATTAGGGAAAAATCTGTATTTAAAGATGGGATATTTGACCATTTTGAAGTGTACACAGTGACCCAAACTAATATAACTTGATACAATTCCTTAAGGGAATCACATTAATGAACAAATTAAGGCACCTAATAATTTTTTTTTTTTTTTTTTTTTTTTTTTTTTTTTTTTTGTGGTATGCGGGCCTCCCTCTGCTGTGGCCTCTCCCGTTGCGGAGCACAGGCTCCGGACGCGCAGGCCCAGCGGCCATGGCCCACGGGCCCAGCCGCTCCGCGGCATGCGGGATCCTCCCAGACCGGGGCGCGAACCCGGCTCCCCTGCATCGGCAGGCGGACGCGCAACCACCGCGCCACCAGGGAAGCCCCCCTAATAATTATTTTTAAGAAAAATGACATCTAAATTGCTCAAGACAGTTATTCTCATCCATAGGCAAAATATTTCCCCTACGTATTTTTTGCATTTTAGCATGCTAGGCAAATGATTTTTCCTAATTAGAGTAAGATAACCATAGCCACTTTTTTTTCCCCCAAATGGTATAAATTAGCAAAGGAAGGTAAAAGCGGTTGACACTTGAGGGCCTGCTCTGTGCCAGGTATGAGGCTTTTAAACATTTTGTCTCTTTAATTATCACAACGAGTACAATGAGTCTTATTCTCTCCACTTCATAAATTGAAAAACTGAGGTGCAGAGGACTTTAAAGCAACTCACTGAAGGTAGCCTGTCCGAGTTTGCAGGACTTGAAAGAGCAATAATCCTCGTCCTACTGTATTATGGTTTCCTTAAATGGGGTCCTCCAACCTTCTTTGTCACAATCTTCTGGGATGTTTGTTCATACTGCAGATTCCTTGGCCCCTGAGGGTGGCTCCTGGGATTCTGCATTGATAAGACGCTGCCACACCTTCCATGTGCACTCTGAAGTCCCAGAGCCACTGTGCCAGACCGTGGTGACCTCCTCTTGGTGATGTGACGAGCCGTGCCAGAAGAGTGCCCCTACTGCCTGTCCCTGTCACGCCTCTCTTGCAGGGGGCCCATTAGCAGCGCTCCTCTGGGTGGCTTCCTCCTACTCGCCCACTTCCCCGGCCGCCTGTTACTTGCGCTGAAGTTAGCATGGCTCCTGGTTTGACAAGTCACTTCCAAGAGAGTTGAAATCGTTACACTACCTAGGGATTATGTTCTAAAAAAGGTTGACCTTTCCGGTGCAAAATCATCAGATCCCAGCACATCAGGTCCTGCGTTGTGCCTAACACGGGTGGAATCTGCATTTTGTATTCTAACCTTGGCTCAGACCAAAAATTACGAAACAAAATGAGAGGACTGCTTGCAGAAATGATTACTTTAAAAACACGGATAAATGTTTTTATGTTCCTTTCCAGCCCTCCTTTGCCACACTTCCTTGGTGACAGATTTTCTATAAGTCTGCCCCTAATGGCTTCTGACTTTCCCAGAAGTGAGATCAGCGGCCCCTTTCAGCTCTCACCCTGCCACTAAAGACAGGGTTTTGGAAGAGCCAGCAAGGTTCAGTGAGCCCCTTTTTCTCCTCTGCCTTTCTCTTTCTGCGTTATTATCTTTTTCTCTCAGCTCCATGAAATTTCTCTTTTCATTCCCCAGCAGGATGCTTTTGAGGGGCTAGTCCCAGCAAACTGAATGGGAGTTTGCTCGGATGAGTGATGTGCGAAGGGGTGTGCTGACGATCCAGAGGGTGTCCTAAACCAGCTTGGATTTGTGTTCTGTTCTGGCAAAAGAGCATCCGGTTTTGTTTTGGTGTTCAGCTCATTCAAGTAAAGAAGGCATTTCCTCTCCTAAAAGGCAGAGGGAAAAAAAAAAAGGAAGAAAAAAAAGAAAGACAAAAAAAAAAATTAATTTTAACCATTTACTCCTCTGAAACTAAATATACACCCCCTTCCTCTGTCCTGATTGGTCCACTTCAGTTGACAAGTGGAAAGGAAAGGAAATATCCTGGACTTAATTGTAAATTAAGTCGCTCTTAATCCAGAAGAGCATTTGAGATTCTGTCCAAGTGTTCAATTTCCCAGGCCGCTGAGGTCTGTGAATTTCTTTTCCCAGCCTCCAGGCTGCTGCAGTACAAGTCAGCATAGCTAATGCAGATAGATCTCCAGCCTCTCCCTCTCCTCCTCCCTCTGCTTTGATTCGATATGAACAGCCTGGTAACTCCGATGCTGGGGAGAAATCTGACATAACTCTGCAGATGGCTAGGTTGCCATGAAACACCTGGGGATTGTTCTTTAAGGAAAAGGTAACATTTATATGCTAATGATTTCTTCCCCGCTTCCCTCCTTGTTGCATTTTTTCCAGGGCTGCCAGTTCCCAAGAAGAGCCCAAAGTCGGTAAGGACTTGTCAGTTACTTGGTGCTCGTTTTGGGGGGGTGGTGGCTGGGAGAAATCTGACATAACTCTGCAGATGGCTAGGTTGCCATGAAACACCTGGGGATTGTTCTTTAAGGAAAAGGTAACATTTATATGCTAATGATTTCTTCCCCGCTTCCCTCCTTGTTGCATTTTTTCCAGGGCTGCCAGTTCCCAAGAAGAGCCCAAAGTCGGTAAGGACTTGTCAGTTACTTGGTGCTCGTTTTGGGGGGTGGGGGGTGGCTGGTGAGGGTTGGGGGGAACGCTATCTGCCTGGACTTAAATGTGTTTTAGAGTGGGTGGAGGAGACAAAAACCAGGGCTCTTTTTATTAAGTTCTGGGGATCCGTTTCATATGGAAGGTATTGGGGTTTGTCTTTAACTGTCTAGTGATGTGTAGGCAGGCTGCGGGAGCCTGGATAAAGAATGCATGTTTGGAATCTTCTCTGTATAAATGCATCACAACTCTCATTTCAGTGGATGAGTTTCTTAGATGTTTTAATTTGATACAAATGCTACTGTTTCTTTTGAGAGAAGGAAAAGACAAAAAACTCTACCTGCTTCCTGAGTAGCATTGCTCTCAGCTGGTGTTTCAAGCCATTCACATGGGTAGATTCTCTCCCTCAGCTTTCTCTTGCACTGGATGATGAATTATTTAAGGATTTTAAAGCCTGTAGGTTTATGGTAGAATTGCTCAGCCCTGTATATATGCCCATACTCACATGGAAAATGCCCCAGCCCTGAGAATAAGACATTTCCTTGTTGTGGAAATATCTTTTGTTGTTTTGCCAGCTTTAGTGGCATTGTGCTGCAGGTGTAGGAGTCTTTAAAAAAAAAAAAAATCAATGTTATGCTGTCCTTTCTAATCTGGTTTCCCTGAAGATGCATTACCTAGTTGACATGTTCGCTAATAGCTTTGAGGCTCGAGCGTTTCACTTGGTGGTGGTGAGCTTTTGCTCCCTGGGCACTGACAACAAATTAAAATGCTACTTAAAACCTCAAAATCTGGAACTCTGATGCCTGTGAAATTGATGTGGTGAAAGAAGCATCCAAAATCATTAACAGTAAGATAAAGAGGGGTGTACTTCTTTGTGGCTTAGAGTATTGGGGGGAGGAGGAGTTGACAACCTCTGCCATCCGGGAACGGAGAACCTTTAAAACTTTGCAGCTTACGGTGGTGCTGCAGCTGAATTCTTTCCACCTGTCTCCAAGCCTGGCAGCAAGAGGCAGAAGTTTATTCAGGAGATGAGAGAGGGAGCTTCCTGCATTTGTAAACCTTACTCCTAAGTTCTCCAAAGAGAACAACCTGCAGTAATTGATTCCCGTGGCATGGTGCCATGGTGATGGGAACACGTGACTTCAGGGCTGCTTCCCTTGTCATTTTGTGTTAATGTCCAGGCTGAGAAGTGCTGGTAGGTGTCTACATTGGAACCACAGAGATGCCAAACAAAGCCGTGGCTGCTGGATTCAGCTCAGCTGCTTTACCTGGCAGCACGGCTTATATTCTTTCTGCTTCATCTCCAGAAAAAGTGACTGCAAACTTAAATTTAAATAATGTAGAGGAATTGTGTGTGTGTGTGTGTGTGTGTGTGTGTGTGTCCCTCCTGGGGTCACAGTCAGAAACCTATTCAGCATTCAGAAAAATAGAAGCACATCTGAGAGATGTGTCACATGAGCTTGAGTTAGCAACAGTCGTCCTTTTCTCTCCCGCAGCCCCAAGCATGCTACCTGAGGCATGGACTTATTTTACACCCTCCACATGGCATGGAGTCTTGACCAGAAGCGTATACTGCGGGGGGGGGACAGCTTGGCACACACAGCATGACATCGGGTAGCAAGGTGTTCTGTTTCGTTTTGCATCCCATTTCAACTTGCTGTGCAAAAGGATTTTTGTAGAGTCATTTGCATCTCTTCTCTTCCAAAGTGTTTTGGAATTCCCCATTGAACTCAAAGGGTATCAAACAGGTACAGAGCCTGCATTCACCAAGTCAGTTAAGAGAATTCCCCATGACTGCTTATTTTGGAGGAAGTCATGTCATGAACAAGCAGCAAACCAATTACTCAGGCTGCATTCCTAGGAAAAAAAGCTCTCTTAACTGCGTTGCCCACAGTCTGCTGGCTCTTAATTACCACAAGCTAAGAGACTGGTGTGTTGCTGGGTTAGAAAAGAACCATCCCCCAGCTTGGGGCTTGTCCTTCGCTGGTTTCTCTGCCAGGACAGGGATGATGGCTTTCACAGCACTGCTGGCACACTCTGGCAGCTGCTGTGCAAAAGTAGGGGGATATCAGCCAAGGTCTGCTGTTGCCAGTGGAACCTTGTAAACATCTGTGATCAGTGGGAGTTCTGTACAGGTGGGTTGAAAGCTGTTTCCCTTTCCCAGTTTGAATTTTGATGAGGTCCTGCTAGAGAGACAGATGATGATAGGATTGTTCTGGTAGGGTCGGAGGGAATCCATGGGGAAGCTGGATGACGTGGTTCTGGAAAGTCATTCCTATAATGACAGGCAGGGCCAGGTGGGCTACGGAATGAAACGCACACTGATTGTGCCTGGGTTGTGATACGCTGAGAGTTACCATTAGCTCTGAGATATACCGTTTGAACCCAGGACCATGTCTGTTCTTTATTCTTAGAGGCTCCTGCAATTGTTGGCTTGCTCATGTGACTGACAGCTTCCTTTGCCCTCATACCTTTTTTTTTTTCCTATAAAGGTTTTCAATGATTAAGTAGTTGGGTTTATTAGAACAGAAGGACTTCTCTTTTTGATCTCACTTCCCCTCCTGAATAGCCACTGTAACTTACTCTCACGCAGCAATTTCACCTGCTAGATTTAGTGTAAATGTTAAATTTATGGTTTAAATACTCAAGGGGGACAACAGCAGTGTCTTAATAAAATTTAACTAATTTAATACCCGGACATCCATAGCATCAGGGATTTTTCTGCCAAATGGCAGAGACAAAAATAAGACATATTTGCTGTCAGGTTTTAGGCCTCACTGGGAAAATGGTTCGGTGGTCCACTTTAATCATCCTGACTGGAAACTTGTTTAACGGAGACCCTTGGTCGAAATCACACACAAGGATTTTGTGTGTGAACACTGAAAACTCTAAATATCACACCAAACCCTGAATTTTAGGTAAGTGTTCACCCAGGTTTTTTCACTAGTTCATTTCCCAACTATTTCTTCCTTTGCTCCCTTCTTTCATCTGTCCATTTGTCCATCTGTCCATCCACCATATATCCATGCATCTATCCATGCATTTCTCTTTTATCCACTCATCCATTCATCCTTCCATTCAACAAGTTGGTGTTGAAAAACTACTAAGTGTCAGGTTTGGTGTGAGCCATTGGAAATGATATAATAAATAAGATGGTGCCCTTCTTCTTGGAGCTTATAAATGATTTATTGATTGCTCCTTTCAAAAAAAGAATTCATTGTCACAAATCATTAAATTTTTTTTTTTTTTTTTTGGGGTACACGGGCCTCTCA
>NC_041231.1:28927057-28978012 GCF_002837175.3 Physeter macrocephalus
TGGCATGTGGGATCTTCCCAGACCGGGGCACGAACCCGTGTCCCCTGCATCGGCAGGCGGACTCTCAACCACTGCGCCGCCAGGGAAGCCCTCACTAAAATTTTTTATGCATTTGTTCCATCAACAGATATTTATTGGGTATCTCCTGCATGCCAGACCCAGCACTAGTGTACAACAGGAACTAAAACAGAAAACATTCATGTCCTCATACAACTGGGGAGAGATAAATAGGCAGATCTGTACAGACCCTCCTCATGAGGCCTAAAGTATGATGAGCATATACTTTCAAAAGGTAACAAAAGAAATATAACATAAAACAAGTACTCACATAATAAAACTCATTCGGCTCTTAACGATAATAACCTAAGTGAAGTAGTCATCCAAAGCCATAAAAAGCTATTTAAAAAATTGAATTTGTTACTGTGATAGAGCTATGGAGTTATTCCAAGTTCCCCAGCAGCCTATGCAGCATAGGTAACCACATTATTTACTTAGCTTTTATTTTCAGATCAAAAAAAAAAAAAGCATAACGTGTTCACTAAGGAGACAGTGTTTCCCTAGTTCCTAAAAAAGTTCTCACAGGGACTTCCCTGGTGGTCCAGTGGTAAAGAACCCACCTTCCAGTGCAGGGGACCCAGGTTTGTTCCCTGGTTGGGGAACTCAGATCCTACATGCCGCGGGGTGGCTGGGCCCGCGAGCCACAACTACTGAGCTCACGTGCCTCAACTAGAGAGCCCGCGTGCTCCAAACTACAGAGCCTACACACTCTGGAGCCTGTGCGCCACAACTAGAGAAGAAAGAACCCACACGCTACAACTAGACAGAAGCCCGCGTGCAGCAAGGAAGAGCCTGCATGCCACAACTAAGACCCGATGCAGCCAAATAAATAAACACTTAAAAAAAAAAAAGAGTTCTCACATAAAGGTTTCATGTAGGGGACACCAAGTGATGGGCAAGGTAGTGTCCTCAGCAAATGCAGCAAGCTCTGAAAGGTAGCAACAGGGACAGGTTTCTGTTCCATGGTCCTGTGTCCCTTTCCCGTGGAAGGGATGCTAAGGACACAGCTGACAGCTAGTCATTAAGAAATACGAGGGAGAGAGCTTAGACAATGTGCACAGTAAGTGACCCCGGCCCGAATCCTCCTGAATGCTGCCTCTTTCTCAAACTCTCTTGGTGGCCTTAGCACCCCAATGCCACTTGTCCCAGTTCCAGGGCATAGCACAACCCACCAAAGCTCCAAGCTACAAGGAGAAGCAGTGAGAGTAGTACATGGGAGAAGGCCTAGGGTTACTTAAGGAAGTCTCCTTGCCTCGTGTTGCTCACAGCAGCTCATATCCTCGGCTCTTTGGAGCCTTAAAAAATAGAATTTGCTGTTGTATTAGACTCCATTAAAACATTCAGTATGAACTGAAATTCATTTTCATATCCAATCAGTACTTTCCTTTTCTTCTCCATTAACTCCTCTTTCTTGCCTTTTGGAAGAAATCATTTGACTTAGACCCATAAATGATAAAAGAAACAGACAAAAAGAAGGACCATCCTCTGCTTTGGCTTGTATTTGAGACTGATTTTCGTGCAACCTTTAATGATATTGGCCTGATACCTCATCAGCACTTGCAGTTTTTCCTGTTGTCCATGTAAACCGTTTCAGTGGCCTTCAGTCTTGGCAGATACATGAACTGTAAATAATTTTGCCTTAAAAATGGATTGATTTGTCGTTTTTAAGCCACATGAATTCTTTTCATCATTTAAGCTAAGTGCTGTCTGTATTCATTTGCTCTTCCGAGCAAATATTTTCAGCTCACTTTATAAGTACCTCCATTTTGAAATCATTCTGTGAAATACTAATGAGCTGACTTTTTTCCCCATTTCCATTTATAAAGTCCATTGCATCTTCCCAATTTCTCTGGCCTGTCAGTAATAAGGAAATCATTTGTTTTAGGAAGGTTGGTGCAGTTCTGTTTTAAATGGTCTTATGACACAAGTTCACGGCCAGATGTGGCCAAGGATTTCTGTGGAGTTTTCAAAATTGATATCATTTCTTTTTTCCTAGTTGGCCCTGATTTGATACTCAGAAGTAAAAATTTTGCTTCAAAAATATCCACATAGTGACAACAGCTAGTGTTGGAGATATTCAACTCAATATATGGCCCTCCTTTCGAAGCATTTATTCAAGCTGGAGATCTGGAGGTGGATATTTGTTTCTGAGAACTCCTCCTCCCTCCCCCTCCCCCCCCTTCCCCCTTCCCCTTCTCCTCCTCCTCCTCCTCTCCCCACCGCCCCCCGTGCAGCCTTTCAGCAATGCCTATCAAATCCGGCACCAAAATATCTTTTGACTTTACTTGTCCCTCCCCCTTGTCACAGCTTTTCCCCTTGTATAAGCCACCCCGGGTCCCTCACCTGGTCTGCACAGTAGCCTCCTGACTGGCTCTCTGCTTTTACTCCCACCCACATCAACCTATTCTCCAGACAGTAGCCAGACCAAACTTTCTGGAAATAAGTTGGCTCCTGACACATCCCTGCTATAAATTCACTAATGGATTCCTCCTCCCCAGAACTAAGAGTGAAACCGAAACTGCTTAAAGTAGCCCACAAGGCCCTTGCATTATTTGGTCTCCAAGTTCCTCTCAAGCCTCGCCACCCCCTGCTGTGCCACACTAGCTACCTCTCTGCTCTCCAAACAGGCCAAGCTCACTTTTGCTTTGCAGACTTAGCACATACTGCTTCCATTACTGGAATGTTCTTCCAGAGGCTTCTCCTTACTACTTACCTTAAGGACACTGCAGTGTGTTGTCATCAGTCTGTCATGATTATTTGATTAATATTCCATCTCCACACACACACACACACACACACACACACACACACCTAGATACGTAGGTATAAATTCTCAGGTACTATCTCTTTCTTACTTACGTATTGTATTTTTCAGAATCTGGCTTATAGCAGGTGATCAGTATGTATTTATTGGATGAGGGAATAAATGTATTGCATGTTACTTAAGAGGGGCTATTCTGGATGTTCTGTCATTGATGGATTGCACCATCCATGTTCTTAGCATGCATAGAATTACTTTAACAGACTTGAAAGCGTATCTTTATTAATGCTTATTTGAGGGCCAGTTTCTCACCTAGAAAAATGAGGTGAGAGACAATCACATTTGGTGCAAGTCAGATCCTGTGTTCAGAAGTGAATTTGTCCTCATGGCCCAAGTCTTCTGGGAGGGAATCCAGACTGCTGAAAAAGCATACAAGGTGACTTTAATTTGAGAGCTATATAAACATGGCTTTTCTCCTGGACAGTTCTGGACCCTAACCAAATAAAAGATAATGTCATATCTAATTAACATGTTCTCAGAAAATAAAAAGGCATATTTTGAACTTTTCTACACACACAGAACATAGCTTCAAAAAGCTTAGGTGCCAAGATACTAAATACAGAATGCATTTTCAAATTAAGTCATTTTCATAATTGAATTTGAGAGGAAACGTAAAGCGAGGTTAAATCTTATCAGGGAAAAATCCAAAAATCTTCCAGATGCTCATGTGTTTAGCCCGTGAGGGTGGGTTAGAATATGCCATTTAGTGATAGGTTAGTGATGGCCTAGTTTTTAGAGCATATTCTCAGGATGCTGCTGTACTTTCATTTTCCAAATTTAGGAGCAAAGTTTAGATGGCATTCAAAGGGGATGCAGAGGTGCAGTTTGATGGAGAGGCAGTTTTGTAGACTCTGTCCAGACTGTATCTGTCATTTTGTGATAAATTGGACATAAATGCGTCCTTTATGGGGAAGGTGAGAAAAGGTGATAAAAGTTTTTAAACGGCCCAAGCCATTTCTGGTAAACTTCATTTGCACCCTCTGGTTATGGTAAAGCTGTCTCTTCATTTAAACTTGAGATTTCCAAGTCCTCTGTGTCAGATTTGTTACACTGGGACAGCCATCAAAGGGTCTTGGAAACCCCTGAGGTGACGTACAGAATCTGTGTACATGCATTTGTGGGCGTGTCTGTAAAAGCACATGTGCATTTGCTGTTGGAGAAAGGTCCAGACTCTCTCAGTGGGACAGGGTTGCCGGAAAGGTATTTTTCTCCTGTTCAGGAAGAGGCAGTGATTGGAAGAGGTTTCATTTCAAGAGGTTACCAAGTATCCCCAGGAAAGGAAGAAGAAGATTGTGATGAGGTTTCCCTCAGGTAATCCTGCAGTGCGGCTTACAGGGTCCTGGTGAGGCTTTGTGAAGAGGAACCTCTACACGAAGGAGACTGGAGCTTCCACGGTCAGAGACTGACTCTAACCATGAAATGAACTTAGTGTCAACGGACCGACCCCACATGTAGCATTTGCTACTCATCTGAAAAACCAGGCGAGGGTGATCATTTGAAGGGAGGGATGAAACTCTCATGGTTAATCCAGAGGTCCTTCCTCTATTGAATTATTTGCTTTCACTTTTAAAATATCTTCTTCCTGCCCTTCCAAGAGGAGAGCGGACCCAAAACGCTACCAAAATGTAAAAAATAGAAAGTAACAGTACCATTAATTCTCCTTACCAAGGTTCATTTCTAAATGAAAACAGCTTTACATTTGGTCTTGATTATAAAGAACATTCTCTGTACATTATAAAAATAAGAAGTAGGCAGTACAGGAAAGTATAAGAGGGGGAAAACCCACCCAGAACCCATCTTTTTTTCTATTTATGCTGAGGTGTGTACACTACACATGCTTGTTTATAATGGAGACCCTTACAAAGACCGCGGTGAAGAGGAAAACAGATTCCCACGCTCATGCAAAAGGGAATGAGGATTGTATCCTTCGTTAATGTTTTTCTGACTCTGAAAATCTTCAGCATGTCCCCAGGGGAAGCAAGAAGGCAGGCTTTGACCTTCTTAGGGAATAGAAAGGAGATAGCTGGCCCTGAGAGCCGAATTCACTTTGGGGAGGACCCTGTTGGAAGTTGGCAGAACCAGGTTCTGTCCCAAGTCTTCGGAATGCGGATCCATCCAAGTCTGAGCGGAGCCCTTGATCCTCAAAAGGGAACGATGGTGATGTGGGGTAATGGTGATGGTTGTCCCTGTCCAAACATCAATGTGTTTTCCTGACCTGTTCACCCAGCGTATGTTGTCCCCTTGAGTCTGAGTGAATTAAGCCCCTCATATGGGTGGTTCCCAAGACCTCTTTGCTAGTTTAGAATATGGTCCTCACATTTCTCCCACAGGCACATCAAGTATAATTTTAAAGGGTCTATCTTACCTTCATGAAATACATGCCCAATTTTCGACTTTGAATCCTTGCTAAAACCTATCTTCAGATCTGTGATCTGAACAGTCAAGGGAAAATGAAGTTTTTGTCCTCCTTGGCCTTGCTTCAATGCTTATTTCAAAGCAAGGACCGGAAGGGGAAATTGTAGAGGGACCTGAGAAGTAAATGAACAGGACCTTGGAAATTTCCACGGAGATGCAAATGGAAGTTGGAGGCTACCTGTGGGAGAGAATAAGGAAGAACGGTGTGATGGGACTGATTGCAAGACTGAGGGCAAGATTTTGACACTATAAAGAACTTTAGGGAACTGGAATGTCTAGGTCAGAGATCTTATAAACTACTCAAAAATCATAAGCTATACAGGATCTATAAGACAGGCCGGAGATGCCCCTTTACAGTGCTCTGAAGCAGTTAAGTGTAGTGACATGGCATCTCTTGTGTGAGAGACAGGACTCCAGGATTTTTCTTTTGCATGGGGGGACCTAAACACTTGGGCTTACCACATCTTTCACTGGAGAAAATAAGAGCTGAAATTATTTTATTGCCCATACAGTATTTTTCCTCCCACTAGATTTTGCTGTTCATTCAGTGGCCCTTCCAACAAAGAGCATCTCGTAAAATGGGAAGGGTCTTTAGCTGAGCAGATTTTAAGGAGCAGGAACCTACTTATTCTACTGAAATTTAAATGAAATTCTTTGCCTTTGACTACTACTTGGAGTTTGGACAAGTTGCAAATCTAAGAAGGCTGACCCCCGGAGGTCAACCCATATATAAAGTTGGATCTTGGTTTTCAACCAACAGTAGTATCAGGAGATCAAGAGGTGTAATGCGATGTGTCTGCAAAATTGATTCACTAAGAATTATGAAAGCTCTTCAGATAATAGTTTTTTATATACTTGTAAGTACAAGTGCACACATAATGCTAGGCATGATTTTTTAAAGATCTGATCCATGTTTCTTACAGGCTAGCAGGACTGATGGTAAATCCTTAGCAAGAAGTTGGGTATTTTACTACTGAAAAAGGGAAAATGTGGAGTCCCAAGGAGCATTTTTAGCCCTGATCGTATTTCTTCTGGATATTCTAGCTTTCCGTTTAAACCACGCATGGTATTCTGTGTCACATGTTTGGTTTAAAAATGAAGATGTTAAAACGAGTACATTTCGTAATAAATGAGCCCAGTGACTTAGCTGAGAACCTGTGATGAAAATTGGATTTATTTTCTGCTCCAGCCCTGAAAGCAGTATGGTTTGCCACGATGTCCTTCTGTCTGGTCCACCCCTCTATCTGTCTGACAGTCCCCAGGGGATTTACCCGCATTCAGCAGGAGCCAAAGGTGGAAGCCAAAATGTTGTTGATAAATTTATGTATGTGTCCGCAGAAGCACTGAACAAAAACAAGCTGATGAAAAACACCCACTCCGGGAACCAATAATAATCTCTTCTTGCCCCTCTCACTCGCTTCCTTTCAGCAACCACTGGAAAGAAAAGACAGCCAGAATAGCTCCCAGCACAGCGCTGCCAGCCACCGAAGCCTGCACACAGCCTCTCCCAGCCACGGCACACAGGTGCTACCCGAGTTCCCACCCGCCGAGGCCCCGGCTCCAGATCAGACTGACAGCTCTGGGCAGAAAAAACCAGATCCTTTTAAAATCTGGGCCCAGTCCAGGAGCATGTATGAAAACCGACGTGAGTAGCACCCTGGCTCCTCTCTTCCCTGGACCCCGCCGCAGGGCTCCAACTCTCTTCTTGAGGCTTATTGAGAATAGATTGTCAGTGTGTGAACAGGAGAGAGGTAAATCCAGGTGAGAGGTGACAGCATCTCAAAGCAGTGATAGAATCTGCTGGATATTCACTGAGGCCCCGTTACGTCTTCTGTTTGGGCAGGTGGGGTAGTCATGGATGGTCATCAGATGAAGGGCCTGGGTAAAATGGATTTGTTTTTCCTCTCCATTAAAAGAAGTGGCCGAAAAAATAACCAGAAAAAAGAAGTGGCCGGTAAGTGCTGCTGCCTCATTAATTCTTCCCTACATGGAGACGGTGGCCTCCTCTGAGCTCCTGTCTTGTGAAACAGCTCTGATATACAATAGAACATAAATACGATTGGTTTGGATTGCAGGAGTAATGAGAAGAAATTAAATGCTTTCTCAGTGGTCTCGGTTTTTAAGAATACTGGTAATTTTTTTTCAGTGTTATCGGTCTTTCTAAACATTCCCCTTAAAAAGAAAAAAAAAGAGTAGTGAGTGGTTTGTGCTTTAATCATTTATACTGTGTTTAAGTATGTTCCTTTAGCTTCACCTTTTTGAAAAATATGAACTAGTGATGTCATACATAGTACCTTTTGGGCTGTTATAAACCGAGTAATCCCTTCACATTTAATGTTTTACTTTTTATTATGAAATGATTTCCAAAAACTATTCACTCTAAACAGTATTCACTTACCTTACTGTTAACAATCAAAGTTCCTAAAATGCTTTCATCTTAGGGGATACAAATAGGCCATTTTTGTTTGTTTTGTTTTGTTTTGTTTGTTTTGGCTGTTGCTCTTACTGACCTTTTCTTATGAGTATGATTGCTTAGGATGAAGCATCTATGAAGAACATGCACTTCATTTTCCCTTTTTGTCATAGGATAGGAGAGAATGATTAATGAGGGAAGAGGCCGGGTTTGCTGAAGGGTCAGATTAAAACTGGAAGAGAGAAGAGAAGCATTCTGCCTTTCCTCTTGGTCCCCAGCCCCCTCAGCCCAGGTTTCATGTGGAGCCACAGCTGTGGTTCTCTTAGCAAAGCCCCGTGGAGGGCCGAGGCATGGGGGGGATGGGGGGGGGCACTGCAGCCACCCACCCACCCCCTTGGACTTGGCTGTGAAGCATTTTACTTGCTGGCTGGAGCCACTCCTCTGTGACCCAAACCAAACAAGGGAGTGAGAGCAGCGTCCCTGCCTGAGAAGGAAAGTGGCCCACCCTGCTGGGAGCAAGTCAGCACTTAGGAGGCACGAGGCATGACTGGAGTCTTGGTGATGATCAAGTTTTAGAAGTCACCCAGGGCTCCCTCTGTGCTTTTCCTCTTCAAGGAAGAGAGATCATTGCCTTCTTACTACCATAGTGCGTGGAATTAAGTAGGCTGTTTTGACTAAGGCTTCACTATGCTGGCAAAAGCCCGGTAACTTGAGAAGGGATTTATTTAGTCCCTGTACTAGAAAGACCCCTGAGTACACCTCACTCCGGGCCAGAGGAAATGAAGTTCCATTTGGAACATCCCTTGTAAGCAGTAGTTGCTAAGCATGAACCTGGTGTCTGTTCTCACTGTGTCTTCTCACTAATTGGAATGATTTCATGGAAGAAATGTTTTCCAAAGAGGAATATTTTCACATTCCCTTCAACATTTCTCTTTAATCATGCAGGTCCTCCAATCAATGGCCCAACTTCAGTTGATGTGGAGATAACTGCTTTGTTGACTATGCCCCTGCTTTTCTCAGTAGAGTACACATTTATGACTGAGTTTCCCACGTATGGATCTTTTTGCAATAAAGTAAATCGGGTTCTGAAGTGCTGGTGCGGGCCTCATGGATTGACAGACAATTCTAATGCACCCAAAGAATAGGAGGCTCTAGCTCAGATGCTATTTTTACCTTGATGGAAGCAGTATTTCTTCAGAATTGGTATTTAATCCATTTTTTAAAAAAGTTTTCACCAGAAAAAAAAATAAAAATATGTAATTCTGCCACAGCCAGCTGCTCTAAGCATTGAATGAGAGGCAGACTGAAATATTTGTAATGGTGCCAGTTTAGGCCTTAACTTTCTTGAACATCTAAGGAATAGGATCTAGCAGCACAAATGAGAATCAGGTTTTTTTGCTGATTAGAGGCTCCGTAACTGAGTGATTGTAGCAACCTAACCAATGTTAAAATTCACATAGATTTCTTCCTCACCACTAAATCAGGATAATGATGAGACTTTTCCCTCCATGATAATTATTCAGTATCTGTCACAGATTTTCTTTTTTTCACAGTACCTATGAATGAACCTACGTCAATCGTGTCTTTTAATCAGTATTTGGCTTTATCCCAGATCAGTTTCTGCCATTCCCTTAGGCTGTTTTTTATCTTGTCTTTTGGAAAAAAATGAAAAAGTAAAGCATGTAGCCTCATTAGATGTTATTCCATGCCCGTCTCCCCAAGACATATTAAAGTGAGCAAAGTACTCCAGGAAAAAAAACCAAGAAAATTAAAGTCAGCAATAGCATCTTGATTGTACCCTTAATTTATCCCCCCTTTTTTTGGGCAAATATATTTTCCTCATATTTCATTTTATTGTAAAGGACAATGTGAAGATTCTTAACAAAGTCTCTGATCCAGTTCCTTCACCTGGTCTGAATACCGTGCAAAATATAGCATTCTTGATATGACCATCTGTCAAAACAGCAGTGTCCAAATGAATCAGTCTGAATTACAGATGTGTTAATAAATCCCTCTGAAGAGCTTAAGTGTTCAATTAAGAACATGCATGGGTGGTGGTGATGGGATGAACTGGGAGATTGGGATTGACATATATACACTAATATGTATAAAATAGATAACTAATAAGAACCTGCTGTATTAAAAAAATAATAAAATAAAATTCAAGAAAACCCGAGATTTATTTTTAAAAAAAAGAAAAAGAGAGAGCATGCGTGGAAGGCCTTTAAAAGCCATGTTACCTGTTCATATTTTCTCTAGATCACATGCCAGTTGTGTACATCTTTTAAAAATGACATCGATGCAATCTTATTTATAAGTGTTCAGGAAGAGCAGCTAGTACCCGCTAGTGTTTACTGTGAAGCAAAATCCAAAGCTTGCAGTTCAAACTTTGCCTGTTCACAAAAGAGTTGGGAAAGAAAAATGACAAAGCTGTCATTTTAACGAGCATACACCTGTCCCTCGAGAGAGACATGCTTAATGATCTGGAATTGGTGTACAGCTCCTTTATCATAGTTTAAGGAGCTTGGGTGTACGTCTGAATTTTAAGAGCTATTATAACAGTTATTTGTGTATGTGTTCAGCTCTTGGCCAGATGTGATGATTTGTGTCACTAAACAAGACTGTTTTGGTTGAACTGCCCTAGAATTCATCTGAACAGGTTTTAGCCCAAGAATTAATCCCACCAGCAACTGTATACTATTTTAAATAAACACAGTAATGTGGCAGTGACAAAAGTATGCTTAAATTTTTTCAAAAGGAAATAAGGGGTTAGACAAATCTCAAGTTCATGACATGATTCAAACAAGGTCATAAGAGAATGGGTTCTTCAGGGTATAATTAAATAGGAAGAGTCTAAGATGGTAAAGGTAGTTCTGTGAAATTCTCAACGGTACAGTTGTAAATTCTAGCTTTTTGACAAGAAAAGTACCGTGGGAAAAAAAAAAAGAATCAAACCATAGTCTTTTAAAAGCCACAGCAGCCTTGACCTTTACTGTGAAAGCTTAACTGCACGTTCCTTATCAATCAAAACTAAATTAAAATGAACTAAGAGAAAGCACATACATTCAGCTTTGCAAAATTATGACATTACTATTCCAGCTATGTCACCTTCGCCTGCATCGGGATTGAGCAAGGGTGAAAGAGACAAAGAAATCAATTCCACGAATTTTGGAGAATGTCAGAGTAAGGATCTGCTGAAAACTTTCATTTCTCCATTATTACTCATCCTGTTTGATGTTCCCATTGGTCTAGGAGGCTAGAAAGAAACTCAGAAAAAGGAGGGAAGAAAGAGGGATGCCATGAACAGAAGTGTTTGGGGCGTTTTTATTGACCAAGGCTAGAGCAAAGACAAGATGAAATTAAAAGTGATGGGCATGTTTTAACCAAGTCTGCAAATGTGTTGTGTGTCTGTAGTAATAGAGACGCCAGGAGGGTTCTCTGCAAACATGGTGATTCCATTTTTTCTAATTATCAAAGGAAGTCTTTTGACTGCTTTATTGGGTCATTGGTGGAATTACCAAAGGAAATGAGCTGCTCTGATTGTCCCCTGTACCAGGGCTTAGAAGTGAAGAGAGCTGGATGAGATTTTCTTAGCTCTTCTTGATTTAGTCTCAAAAAGTGGGGGGGGGGCGGTGATAGTAATATCAGAAAGGTGGTTCTACCCTGCTGCCTTCTGAAAACTTAATTCTAATAAAATCTGCCTGAAATAAAAAAGAGAACAAAAAATGTTTGGGGGGAATAGTTTAGAAACTTTAGTGCCCTTGGGAAGAAGGGACAGCAGAGGACAAAGAAGAGAAAAATCATTCTATAATTCTCTAATATGTTTCAGTACTGATTGATCCCCAAAGTTATATATTTGGAACATGGCATTGGGTTCGTAGAAGAATATAATTGTCAAGATGCCCAAGTTCAAGGACCAAAAGACTTTCTTTGTAACACATCTGTGTTTGTGTGTGTTTTCCTCAAAGGCTCATCATTGGCATCTTCCACATCCTTGGTGTCTGTCATTGGGCATCTTCATTTTCAATAGGAAGCTTTTTAAATAAATTTGCCGTCTGTTTATTAACTCTCAGAGGAACAAATTTTTTTTCCAATGGACTGAACTGTATGATAAGCCTAAGTCTGTTGGCCATAATCGCCCATCCCATGGTGGCTTACTCCTAAATGAGTAATAAAAGGCAGAAACTTGCTACATTTGGTGACACTGTAGGATGGGCAGGTGTTCTGTGTTAAATGATGCTGCAGAAAAAATTGGTCTGAGCTGGAGGTCTCTGCAGAGGTCTTTCCCTTGTTCACAGAAGGGCTCAGCAGATTTCAAGCAGACTCTGCCAAGAACCTACTGCTGGCTGGAAAGCACCCGTGGTCTGTTTTGGTAATAATCCTCCTGCTTGAGTGCACCAAAGACAGAGACTCAACCTGATTTCATGTGTTGTTTCAATGAGGCTCTTGAAAAAATAGCCAGCTACTCAAACAGAATGAAAATATTGTTACCTTTAGCCAGCTACTCAAACAGAAAGAAAATATTGTTACCTTAGCATGCTGAAGAAAATACCATTCTCGAATTATGTCCCGTGACATAGCCTAACTCCATGTATCATGGCATCTTACAGCTTAGCCTCAGCAATTATAATAAAAAAGCATTGGATAAGAAGCTCCCTTGAAAGCATGGCATTAAGATAGCTCAAGCACGAATATTCGATTCAGACTCCTCTGACTGGTGCTTACCTGTTCATTTAGTTTCTTCTCTCTCGGCATACATTTTAAGCTCATGGGTGAGTCCCGAAAAAGGGACATCTCTCGCCAGCTTGAAGTCTAAACAACCACCTTCTTCTTCCCTATTCCATTGTACAAAATCAGAGAAGATGGGAATTCAATTCTTAGTACATACACACTCCTTCAGCCCCAAAGCCAAGGAATTAAAGAAACCAGAAATTCTGCAGAACAGTATTTGAAAATCTCCTTTAGGATTCATGGCCACTAAATTATATATTTTTTTCTTTAAATAAAAGATTTGTCATCTTACAGACTGTAAAACATACTACTTAAACACTAAAATATTAAGTAAGAATTAAATAGAAGTAACCCTTTTTTTATTACTTTAGTTAAGTAACAGTGGTATATAAGACAATCTCATGCACAGTAAGCATGTTCTTAAGGAAAATACTTCTCTTTAAAAAAAAAAAAATGAGATTTTCATTTGAAAGCCCTGGACTATTACTGAACTTTCAAAGTAAAATATCAAGCTGTTAGATAATTAATGAATACTTATAGTGGTGAAATATTATAGGCAAATACTGGAATAGAGCACTTATTTTAGTGATGAAATATGGTTCATTGATATAGGACAATTTTGTTCTCACCAGTGATCTTAAGGATATAGACGGCTGACTACTTTTTCATAATAGCAGTGAAATCATAGTAAATTTTGTAAATTTGGAAATATTAGGATGTTTGAGAGTAAGTCTTTCGGCAAAAATGATCTAACAGATCATATTATTGGCATTGCTAGTCTTGATTATTTTAAGGGAAAAAAGAAGTGATTTTCTTCTTTTTAATTGAGAACACTTCTTACCTCAAGCTGTTTTCTTTCATCTTCTAGTTGATAACATCAGGCACTTAACAGGTCTTCTAAATCCTCGGAGCCAACCTCCACTTCAGAGGTCACTCTCACAGCATGAGCTCCTTCCTCAGACATGGGCACCCACTTTGTGATGGAGAGCCTGATGATTTTAATTTATTTAATTCCCCTTGCAACAATACCCAGGAGCGTGGTGAGTGCTGACTGCAGCCTTCATCAGGGATAATGGCCTGATTAGGAATTATCAAACAGTGATTAGTCCTTTGAAAAAAATCTTAAGGCTCAATGACTATTTCTACCATTTACTTTCGCCCAGTGTCCTCTGTTATTACACCCGTCCAGATTATTTTGTTTGCTTGTGTGTACTGGAACGCTGTCATCTGCTCAAACACCATCAGTATCGGTGCTGTTAACTGTGTTCGCCTTAGGCCTCTGATTCCTTTTATCAGAGAAATAATCTCTCTCTTCCTCATCCCTCTCTGCAGTTCCAGATTATCAAGAACAGGACATCTTCCTCTGGAGAAAAGAGACTGGATTTGGATTTAGGATTCTGGGTGGCAATGAACCAGGGGAACCTGTGAGTCTTTTGTCTCCCCGCCCCTCGCCCCCCATCCCACCCTACCCTGCACCACCCCGTGCAGTTTTCTAAGACTTCAAAGCAAATTGGCAGCAGTGACAAATCACCAAGATTTGAGTCCCGACAGGTGCACCCCTGTTTCATCTTTTTAAAAAAATTTTATTGGAGTATAGTTGATTTACAATGTTGTATTAATTTCTGCTGTACAGCAAAGTGATTCAGTTATATATATATATATATATATATATATATAGATTCCCTGACTGTTTCATCTTAAGCACTGGGGGTTATTCTTTGGATTTTGTGAACTCTTTCTGTCTTGAGGAAGAAGGGACTAGATCCTTTCTAAAAAGTGTGTGTTCGTGTTTGTGGAAAGCAGCAGCTGCAGCGTCTGGAGCTCCCCATCAGAGAAAAGGGAACCGAAAAGCAAAATAGAAATAGACATCAACTGAGAATACAGTGGCCTGATGCTTCTGGCCAATTCTGTTAAATCTGCCAGCAGGTAGTTGGCTTTGTATATTGAGTAGCTAGGACAGAGAGCCCTTGACAAGGCATTATGAAAGATTAGAGAAAGTAGGACCACACTCTTTACAAAGTTAGAGAAAGAATCCTGAACAAGGATCAGGAGACTTTTAACCTCTCCAGGCCTCATCTTTAGAATAAATTGAGGAGAACATCACAGGATTCTTTTGAAAGGGGAAAAGAGAACTAAAGATAAGTATTGTTCATTTCCTCATCACAGTAAAAATAGCTGTTATTTCTTGAGTGCTTACTATGTGCCAGGTGCTATGCTAAAGGCTTCTAACACCTACTCTTCTCATGTATCCATCAAATCTATGAATCTATCCCCATTTTTCAGATCATGAAATAAAGACACAGAAAGGTTAATGAACCTGCCTGGCATCGCAGAGTTAGTAAATGGAGGGACTGGAAAGGGTGTGATTCCAGAGTCCATGTTCTTAAGCACTCTTCTGTCAAAGTTCTTTGTAAATGATAAATGCCATGTAAAGATCGTTGTAGCATCATTATCTAGAGAGAAGCCAAGAAAGGCACACATATTTCAGCTAAAGTTTAGTGAATGGTTAGTATAACAACAGCAGGACACTAAATGTAAAGACCTGCTCTGCATGCAGGTACTATAGACTATGAAAATAGGGATGCCCAACCAGACTTTGCTTGATTTATCCCTTCATTTAACAGCATTTATCATGCATTCCCTTTTGCTAGGCACATGCTGACCTTTAAAGCAAAGTTGTATTACTATTATAATTAGTAGAGTTTTCTGAACAGAGGCCTCTCAGGTGGATAGAAAAGGGGAAAAAGTTTTGCCAGTGAAGGGAGTAAAATGTTTTATTTTTGCAAAAGGGGAAAAACAATGAGTCAGCAAACCACAGATAAATGTCTAGGTACTAAACAAGAAAAAGTGATTTTTTTCCATTTAAGAATTATTGTGCCACCTAGTACAGCACCTGGTTCCCAGTGGGCACTCAGTAAGGGTTTGTGGTATGGATGCAGACATGAATGAATGAATTGAATTGTTCTCAGAGATTGTGAAGGCTGTCGTTTTACAGGCAAACTTCGTTTTATTGTGCTTTACAGATATTACATTTTTTTACAAATTGAAGTTTGATGGCAGCCCTACATTGTCAGATGATGGTTAGCATTTTTTAACAATAAAGTATTTTTTAAATTAAGGTATGTACTTTTTTTTTAGACAGAATGCTATTGCATACTTAAGACTACAGTATAGTGTAAACATAACTTTTATGTGCACTCGGAAACCAAAAAATACACGTCACTTGTTTTGTGGTGATTAGCTTTATTGCGGTGGTCTGGAACCGAACCTGCAATATCCCCGAGGTGTGCCTGTAATAGTAAACCAAAAGGTCAGTGTTTCATCCATCGTCCAATTGCTCAACAGATTTATATCGGTCACATCGTACCACTGGGTGCTGCTGATACAGACGGCCGCCTGAGATCTGGGGATGAATTAATCTGTGTGGATGGGACACCAGTCATTGGCAAATCACACCAGCTTGTGGTCCAGCTTATGCAACAAGCCGCCAAGCAAGGCCACGTCAATCTCACAGTGCGGCGTAAAGTGGTGTTTGCAGGTATGTTTTTCATTCATCCCTTTAGACAGTACCTTGTCACTTTATGCACAGAAGAGGCCCCTTTCCTGTGTCCATCTCCTCAAGCATGTATTTTAGCAAATGTTTATAAATGTGATTAAGCTCAGAATTTCCAGATGGAACCCTGCAAAACTACTGTCATTCAAAAGCACTTTAATGTGCCATCCGTACATGTTCAGCAAAGGCTTTTAGAAGAAGCCTAGTTGAATATATATGTTACCTCCCTCCATCCCCTTGCTAAACAGAACTTAGTTATTCTCTTCACTTGGTGAGAATTCTCAACAAAAGAGGTTAGGAGAATTGTAGCTTCAAATTAAGAGAGCAAAAATTAGGTTTGCACTGCCAAATAAGCTCATAAAAAAGCTGCTCTGTGGTTGACAGTCATATGTATTAAACTATTTTAATTTCTACATTTTTCTCTATAAGCAAGTTGTAGAGCTGGCCAGTTCTAGGTCATGTTTGAGTCCTTCCTCCTGCAACTCAAATTCATATACATCCTTCCAGGCCCAACTCAAAGGTAACCTTATCTGTAAAACCCTCAGAAATTCCCTCCTTCCTCCAGCTGTCTGCTGAGTTTAGCCTTCCCTTCTTGCCATCCTTGGGTATCGTGGTTCACTTCAGTATCAGAATCTGCCATTTTGAGGCAGTATTGGGTAAGTGTCTGCCCTTCCCATTCATTCACCATCTTTACCTGCAGCCCCTGCCTCCAGGTGTTCAAGACAACCCAGAATGCAGAAGAGGCAGATTCCATGTGGTATCCGTTGAATTACTGCAGAAGGATGACGTGAAATATTAGGAATTCTCCATAGCTATAATACTAGTTGAAACACCTGTTTATCAGATAAAATCAACTGGCATCTTGTTTTAAAAACAAACAAAAAAAATAACTCATAGGGACGTCCCTGGCGGTCCAGTGGTTGAGACTCCTCGCTTCCACTGCAGGCGACATGGGTTCGATCCCTGGTCGGGGAAGTAAGATCCCACATGCCTCCTGGCACGGCCAAAAACCAAAAAACTCATAGAGCTCATTTAAATGGTATATAATTAATTGCAAAAGAATTAAGATGTCAGATTCAAGTGTGAGAGCCCTACCTGTTGCAGCCATGAAAAGAGTGTTAATCACTTATGTCCCTAGAGCTCATTTATGGCCTCAGGATCTTAACGTAGTATCGCATGCAACCAGTAGCAGCAATCAGAAATGGCTTTTGAGATGAGTTGAAAACTTTCTGACTTCACTGGTCCAAATAAAAATAGTACAGCAATGTGATTTTTGTTTGTTTCAGATTTATTTTTTAGATCTTAAATATTGGGGTTTTTAAGCTCTGCGTTAAAGGCATGTTAAATCTTTGAAAAGACATAAGGCTAAATGAAATAAGCCAGTCACAAAAGGACAAATATTATATGCTTCCACTTCCATGAGGTATCTAGAGTAGTCAAGTCATAGAGACAGAATGTAGAATGCTGGCTGTACCAGGGGCTGGGGGAGGGCAGAGTGATTAGTTAGTGTTTAATGGGTACAGAATTTCAGTTCTGGAAAATGAAAAAGTTCTGGAGATGGATGGTGGGGATGGCTGTACAACAGTGTTTCTGTGCTTAATGCCACTGAACTGTACACCTAAAATGGTTAAAATAATAAGTTTTATGTTCTGTATATTTTACTACAATAAAAATGAAATCTGTGAAAGGAGATGCTTTGGGGAATAAATTTAGTAGTCCTATCCAAAACCTGAACACATATTTTGCTTTTGGCATGAAAACTAAGTCGGTCCCTGCCTACTATGGTGGCTATTTAGGAGTGCTTTACCCTGTCACTTGGGAAAGCAATAAAACTGAAATTTGATAAAACGAATTCTGAGGGAGGCTAATGTATCCAGTTGTGGGATCAAAGTAGATCATTGACATCTGGAAGCGAGGAAGAGAAGCTAAGTATACCTCTGACAGGTGTTGTCAGGAATCCCACAGTAGGGAAATCTTAATGGTACTGTCAGCTTACCATGTCTCCGGTGATGGAAAAAGCAAAGCAAAACTGTTTGCAAATCTGAGCAGAATGTGACTTGAGGGTAATGACAATTTGAGTGCAGCGAAGGGCGTGTCTCTGAGGCAAAAATGGTAGTCATCCTTGCTGTGGGCCACAACCTATACTTCCTTCGATGGGTCGTTTTTGTTTGTTTGTTTCATTGAAGTCCAGTTGCTGTACAATATTATGTAAGTTACAGGTGTACAATGCCGCGATTCACAATTTTTAAAGGTTGTACTCCATTTATAGTTATTATAAAATGCTGGCTATATTCCAGTGTCATACGATATATCCTTGTAGCTTATTTTATACCTAATAATTTGTACCTCTTAATCCCCTAGCCCTATATTGCCCCACCCCCCATCTTCTCCCGATTGGTAATCTCTAGTTTGTTCTCTATATCTGTGAGTCTGCTTCTTTTTTGTTATATACACTAGTTGGTTGTATGTTTTAGATTCCACATATAAGTGATCTCATACAGCATTTGTCTTTCTTTGTCTGACTCATTTCACTCATCATAATGTCCAGGGGTTGTTTTTTGATTTGTGAACCGGGAAATATTTTAGAGTGGGCCGATCTTGCTGCAAATTTGAGTCTGTATGCAGATGTTGAGATACAGTATGCTGTAAATGATACAGAATTGGGGTGTTTTTCCATGAGCTGTTTTCAATTCCTGTAACTCAGTTCTGTGAGGCCAGCTGCTGTCATAGCTGTCACTCTCTTGATTTCATTGCGGAGTCTTGGGGGAAGGAGGAAGGGGTGGGCAGGGCACGTTTCTCACCAAGGCGGGTAACTGAGAGGTGCATCTCTCGCACAGCCTCCAAAACAGAGAACGAGGTGCCCTCGCCAGCCTCCTCCCATCACAGTAGCAACCAGCCGGCCTCACTGACCGAGGAGAAGCGCACCCCGCAGGGCAGCCAGAACTCCCTGAACACAGTGAGCTCCGGCAGCGGCAGCACCAGCGGCATTGGCAGCGGCGGCGGCGGCGGCAGCGGCGTGGTGAGCACCGTGGCCCAGCCCTACGACGTGGAGATCCGGCGCGGGGAGAACGAGGGCTTCGGCTTTGTCATTGTGTCGTCGGTGAGCAGGCCTGAGGCAGGGACGACATTCGGTGAGTGCGGTCACTTCTCCCCAGTGTTTCCTGGGATGCCCGGGACTGTTCTATGGCAAGTAAAAGACAGCCAAAATCTCATTAACAGAAGTGCTTTTCATGCTTTCCGCTTAAGATAATGAAAAGTCTTTTTTTTTTTTTTTGACATCTTTTTTTGGGTATAATTGCTTTACAATGGTGCGTTAGTTTCTGCTTTATAACACAGTGAATCAGTTATCCACTCCTCTAGGTGGTCACAAAGCACCGAGCTGATCTCCCTGTGCTATGCAGCTGCTTCCCACTAGCTATCTATTCTACGTTTGGCAGTGTATGTAATATGTCCATGCCACTCTCTCACTTTGTCACAGCTTACCCTTCCTCCTCCCCACATCCTCAAGTCCATTCTCTAGTAGGTCTGCATCTCCATTCCTGTCTTACCCCTAGGTTCTTCATGACTTTTTTTTTTTTTCTTAGATTCCATATATATGTGTTAGCATACAATATTTGTTTTTCTCTTTCTGACTTACTTCACTCTGTATGACAGACTCTAGGTCCATCCAAATGAAAGTCTTAATTGAGGATGGAGTTAATTGGGTGGCTTTTCCCCTCCTGAAGGCTGGGATTTTTTGTTTTTAACCCTTCAGCTTCCATTCTGATTGCGTGTTCACAGGCAGACAATTTCACGCATAGGTGAAATTTGCAAAGCAGACTCTTGACAGGATGGAGTGTGAGAAATTCTTGCTAGAGAAAGCCGTTTGCAAGGTCCTGAGCAGGATATCAATCATAGCAGTTGCCTCAGAAGGTCTGAGTGGTTTTTTTGTTTGTTTGTTTGGTTTGGTTTTTTAATAAATTTATTTATTTATTTTTGGGTACGTTGGGTCTTTCTCTAGTTGCGGCGAGCGGGGGCTACTCTTCGTTGCGGTGCACGGGCTTCTCATTGCAGTGGCTTCTCTTGTTGCGGAGCACGGGCTCTAGGCGTGCGGGTTTCAGTAGTTGTGGAGAGCTGGTTTCAGTAGTTGTGGCGCACGGGCTTAGTTGCTCTGCGGCATGTGGGATCTTCCTGGACCAGGGCTCGAACCTGTGTCCCCTGCATTAGCAGGCGGATTCTTAACCACTGCGCCCCCAGGGAAGTCCCGGTGTAGGAGTTTTTAAAAGAAGCATATAGTTGTAGAAATAAATGCCTGGGGAAAAAAACAGGTGTAAGGAGTAAAAATATAAATGAAATGCCCCTTCATCTTGTCCTTTCTCTATCCCCATCTGAAATTTTAAAATTTTAATTTAAAATAATATGTTTACTGTTGCCTGGTTAAGAATCTAATTAAAATCTGAGTTCAGAGCCGTTTGTCTTCACTGCCCTTGCATTCTAGGAGGGATGATCATCCTGTCTCATCCAGATGTTGGGGGTTTCAGCAGAGTATGGAGAAACACAGTTGTCACCCTCTCAGAAGGTTAACTCTCTGCTGGGTGCAATAGCTGAGACAAATAGGAAGCCAGATGATTCCAGGAACTAGGAATCTATGAATCCGTTTCCTATTAGGATGGATTATAAGTATGTACTCCAAAACTGGTCACCTTCCTCATTAAATAAAACATCATTTGTTATTTTCCCCAAGCACATTTGTTAATTAATCTGAACTATGATGGGAGACAGGGAAGGGCTGTGCAGGCTTTGAAATGTACTTCACCTCTGTTTCCAAATGACTTACCCACAAGGAGTCTGGGGACCCTTGGCCCAGGTCGTTTGCTGGCTAACATCAGCTAGGTGCTCCCTCCGGTTAGCCTCCTGCTCCGGTACAACTCTGTTTGCCTCCGTTTAGTCTTGGTACATTGCTTCCTGCTAAAGCCATTTCCCGCTAAGGTGTGTTCATTAGGAGACAGTGAGTTAAGCCAGTTCCATGCATGTGTGGCTGCCGAAACAAACACCCATTACTAACAGTGCTTCTGGGAGCTCCATTAATAACATTATCACAGCATGTCACGGGTGGTGGGTGACTTGACCTCCAAAGCAAGGTTGTTTTTTGGTTTGTTTTTCAATTAGTTTTGGAGACTTTTCTGCCTAATTTAAAAATAGAAAGAAAGGCGGGGGGGAAAAGAAATCTCAAGTTATTTTCTTTAGATCTACAGTTTGTCCCCATGTACCCTGTGATGTTCTCAGGATTTCAGAGTTCTCAGTTTCCCTTTCTAGAATGAAATAGCAGATATGTCTATGTTATTTAACGAATATTGAATGACTTCACCCACAGTTTGGTCTTTGATTGCTTTCCTCTGGCTCTTACAATGAACAGATTAAACTTTCCCTAATACCTTGCATGAGACTTCTGAGCTATGCAGAGCTTTCCTCCCACCTGCTGTATGATACCTTTCCCATGGGACTTGTCCTCGGAGATGGGCTAAATTTAATCAAGACCTTGAATCTGAGTATGGAGGCTTTCCACCACACCTGCTTGTTGCTTGTTCCAGAAGACTGTTTAACTACCTTTTGAAAAATTCTTTGACCTTGACCTTACATCCCGTGATACAGACTCAGGCAAATATGCTGAAATTCAAAGGAATTGTAGCTCATTTTCCCACACATTTTATCCTTAAGCTCTAAATTAGGATGGAAGAGTCCTCTCAGTTTCAACATCTTCCATGTTAGTTTTGTCACCTTTTCCCACAGTAGCTCAAGTATACAACTCTCTTTACAGTCCCCAGAAAGACAAACTCTCAGAATCAGTGAATATGCCTAAGAAAGTTTGAAACTCAGCATGCGATTATCTGGAAACCCTGTGTCAGGCATCAAAGCCAATTTTCCACCTCTCTTTAAAAGTTACCAACGCTCTTGGTTGTGACATGAAATGCCTCAGAGGACACAGTAAACCTTCTTCTTCAAATGCACTTTTCCTGGTTTTTCTATCGTAGCTGTGTAGTAACTGATCAGGACCAAGGAAATGATTAAAGGAAAAGGGTTGAGGCATGATTTGAACCTAGCTTTGGTTCACTGTCCTCAGCCTGAGTATGTCCTAGATTTTCTTATTCCTTTGAGGGGATTTTCATGAGGAACAAGGAGGATTTCAGAGCTAATGAGCCATTTGGGCCCTTCTCTGGAAGCACATGAGAGAGGCTGATGGAGCAAAGGTCCTAAAAAGAAAAATACGTGTCAAGGTCGGGTGCTTTCTTGGCTCATCTCATAATTATGCCCTTTTGCTAAACCTTTCATCATTCTGGATAGAAGGCAGAAAGTCTAAGTGTGTGTCTGTTAGGCATTTTCAGATTGGGTTTTTGGCGCTAGCCGACTCTTAGGCCTCACCAAATGCCCAGTGATTATTTTTTCTAAATGGAGAAAGAACAAAACATTGGCAGAAGCGTGAGCAACACCTGGCGAAAATGATGTGACATGAACACAGAATGCGCAAAAGCCTCCCTCCCAGCTCTGGGTTTCACGTTTGCAGCCCCCCAAATAAGCCTACGGCAAGTTATTTTGGGGGCTCTTGAGAATCTTTGGAAGTTGCTATAGATCCCAAATTTTGCCACTGATCGAAGGAGGGAAGCTTGGGGTACCCCCTTGTTTTAAATCGGGAAAGGACTGCAGCAATGAACTATCATTTTTCAGGGCTGTAACTTCTTAAACAAACGCCCGGAACTTTGCCAATGTTTTGACCGCCGGCACAGAGTTCTCCTTTAATAACATTTGCTTAATGCTTTAATTAATTAACACTTAACCTTCTCTTTCCCTTCTCAACCCTTTTTCTCCTCCCTTCACTCTATTCCCATGTAACTTAAAAAAAAATTAAAACTGACTATCAAAGCAGGCAATGCATGTGTGGCCATGCCTCACAAAATAGGTCGGATTATTGAGGGGAGCCCTGCTGACCGATGTGGCAAGCTGAAAGTAGGAGACCGGATCTTGGCGGTAAATGGATGTTCCATCACCAACAAGTCCCATTCCGACATTGTCAACCTCATCAAGGAAGCGGGAAACACAGTTACCCTCCGCATCATTCCCGGGGATGGTAAAGTATACCTATTGTGTGTGTCTCTCTCTCTAGCTCTGTCTCTATCGTTAGTGTTCATGTAATTGAATCGTTTTGACTTAGAGGCAGCCTTATCCATGTCTAACTGAACATACCCATCAAGCAAACATGAGCCACTGTTACTAAATCTTACATCACCCTCTTGACTTCATCCTCTAGACCTGGGACCCTGTCTTGCTACAGAGATAAACATTTCAGAAAATCTTTAACTTTCTCCGATTTATTTTGGCTTTGGTGCCCTTGTCTTTAAAACAGCAGAAAAGTTTGAGTACAGGTGGTGAAGCTCATCTGATAGTCTACCTGGCAATTATTAAAGATTTTTTTTAAAACAATGACTAAAATCTGAATGCGTAGTATGGTGACATCACAAAACTTATGTAAGGACAATGCAGAGCCAGTGCTCTTTTTTTTTTTTTTTTTTTTTCAATCTGAATAAGTGAATGTATCAAAGTTTTTTATTTAATGGGAGGTTATTAGGATTTGTGCCTATGTGGTTTGTCCCTAATTTTTGCATGTGGATGAAAAAAGAATAAAATCTCTGTGTTTTTGATATTTTAACAGGCCTCCATTAAACTAGGCCTGTTCTTGTTTATTTGTTTGATTGGTTCAATTCAAATCTTTGGTTCTTTTGTAGCACTGGTGATTCTGTCCCTTGGGGGGACATTTGGCATTGTTTGGAGTGGGTGCTAATGGCCTCTAGTGGGTAGAGAGCAGGGATGCTTCTAAACCTCCTACAGTACATGGGACAGCCCCCACTGTCAAAGATTATCCAGCAAAAAGTGTCAATACTCATTATTCATATTTAATAAAAATGAAGTTGATACGCTAATGTCACTAAGTATAGATCCTTCAGAGAATTAAGTCCTGTATATTGACTTCCTTCTAAGCAGACTTTGCCCTTGGGAAAGAAGTGATAGTTGTCCTAGAATGTTTTAGTGTCTTTTTTTTTCATTCTTGCTACATACGTTATAAAATAAAATATATTCTAAAAGTCAATGAGTATTTCTCAAGAGGAAACTGTGGTTTATGGGGGAACTGTGATAAAACTCTCTGCCACTAATCTATAAAATAAGAAAATCAGAGATTTTATCTGAAAGTAATTCACCAGATCAACATTTTTATATAGTAATTGCTAGAAAGTGAACCATATTAGTTTAAAACTCGAGTGCTGTAGACTGTGCCTTTCAGAAGAAGAAAATCTAAAACCAAACAATAAATATTTGAACATCGTTGGTTTTAAGAACAGAGAAGTTCCTCTGTACCAAAAATACCCCATACCAAACGTAGAGGAAAAAATAGCTCCTTGAATGATGGTCTATTTCAGCCTGCCTCAAATGCATGGTTAGTAATTTACCATCTGGTCTAGAGTCCATTCTACCAATTCACCACTCTGGAAAGCTATTACAATTTAGGAAAGTGATCACAAGATGATAGAACATAGGCTCCTAATGGAAAGGATGAAGGAGGCCAGAAAAATTCGGTGACAAATGGTTGAGAGAGCCTAATGTAGTATATAAATTCAGATACATTTATCTCCATGCTGTGGAGAGATTTCAAAAAAATTAATCCAAAAGAAAGAGTCACAGGAATTGACTGGCTGGGTCTATGTTGGTCAGTCTTAATGTGGGAATGAGAATTTCCAAAAAGGAAGGAAGGAAAGAAAGTGCTCCTTAAGGGAAGGGCTTAGAAAAAGAGTTCACAATCGGGAAAGATGTAAATATGCAGAAGCAACTTATACTCCTGTGCACATACTTGTTGACTTAATTTAATGTTCTGCAAGGGAAAATATTTTTGGAGAACCTGAACACCAAAAAATAGAAAGCAAGATAGATCATCCAATAACAGTTGTCAATAAAAAGACACTTTTTAAAACTTCAGTCCTTCAACAGTGTAAAATTCAGACAGGCATATCACAGGCCATCTTGGTTAGAAGAAAGTAAACATTACAATTGAGACAGTGTAGTTAAGGAATGATATGTTGCTGAGGATGTGATTTCATTCTGTGATATTTCAGGAATTCATCACCATGATAATAAAACTCTTCACCAATTACTTCGTAATTTTCAAAGTCCAGGTAAACGGAATCAAGCCTGGCAGCCAGAGGATGGGTTTGTAATGCTCATCTTTTAAATGGGGCCAAAAGTTGCCATCTTGGAAATTAGAGTGAAGGCAGGGGAGTTAGTTTTCTGGAGAGATGGAGAGATGCTGGAGCAATCCAGAAGGATTTTGCAAAAACCTAGAAGACAGAGAGTGACCATTACAATCTGATGAAGAGAAAATCATGCTGGATCCACCTCCTCTCCGTGAAAGTGTGTTGGACATGGTAGATTGTAAGGTGAAAGGAAGGTGTTCTCTCCATGTTAGGGACCTCTGATCTCCTTCAGTCTCTCACTCTAGTATTTAATGGATCCAGTAGCCCAGAGGCATTTTGTTCCATGATCCTTACAAGGAGACTGAAGTTCTTCATTAGAGTGGCTTTGAAGCTCTTAGAAATCCATCTTGTCCAGGGTACTGTTCTCAGAAACCCAAGGAGGCACTTCACAAAGAGGCTCTCTTATGAGTCAGACAGGAGATAAGCAGACCAAACTTGGAGGAGATCAGGCTAAACACTTTATGTGAGCTTTGGGCTACAGTTACTTGTCCATTACTGAGTGGAAGAAGACTAACTCATCCTTTCTTTGCATAGTTCCTCAAAGAGTAACTTACAAAGCAAGGTAGTCTTGAAATGTCACAAGGCGGTTGAGCAATTTTAACAATTTTAAGTTCTTGAGGTTTATTTTTATCAGACTTTCAAGTCAAAGGTGTGACAAGGATTGAACTGAAGTCATCATTTTCAAACTGTCATTTAATATTTGTGTTCTCTGACTTTATCCTGTCATGTGAATCTTATTTCAACTCAGGATAAATATTTGCAAAATGTGTATCCAAAGATGCCTCTAAGAGATCACCCATCTACCATTAATGGAGTCATGAATTAAGGAGACATTTGCATATAGTTAATGACCGAGAATGTCCCCAAATGAAATTCACAACCAAAATATTAATATACGGTTTAAAGGATTAAACTATACCTGGCATTAGTCCCCAAATGACTTTATTATATACTTTCCCTCTGTTTTACGTCAGGCATTGTAACCGTCATTTTGATTTCTTACCACAAATTGTTTTAGTTTTCTTTTTCTTTTTTTTTTTTTTTTTTTGTGGTATGCGGGCCTCCCTCTGCTGCGGCCTCTCCCCTTGCGGAGCACAGGCTCCGGACGCGCAGGCTCAGCGGCCATGGCTCACGGGCCCAGCCGCTCCGCGGCACGTGGGATCTTCCCGGACCGGGGCGCGAACCCGGTTCCCCTGCATCGGCAGGCGGACGCGCAACCACTGCGCCACCAGGGAAGCCCTGTTTTAGTTTTCTAAATAAAAAAATGATCAAATTTAAGAAAAAGAAAAAGGAAGATGCACCATTGGTTGGGCAGTGCTTAGAACCCACTCCCCATCCACTGCCTTATCTAGCTCATGCTGCTTGTTCTTTTTTTTTTTTTTTTTTTTGTGCCACACTGCACGGCACGTGGGATCTTAGTTCCCCGGCCAGGATCGAACCCGTGCCCCCTGCAATGGAAGTGCGGAGTCTTAACCACTGGACCACCAGGGGAAGTCCTATGCTCATGTTCTTTTTTTCTTGTCATCAGTCACCTGATTCTCCAGCTTCACTTCTGTCTAAGTAGTTTCCCTCACTGTCCCTCTCTTGTTTCCTTCTCACGTTTCTGGCTCCAACAAAAGCTTTGAAACATGACCCCCTTGATTTGGCACTATTGTGTTGTTCAAAGTCCTACCTTCACAGTTCTAGGACAGGCCTGGCTCAGAGTTCTCACCATCTCTGCTTTTACTACCTTTGGGACCAGGATAGGAGATGAAGTAGGGGCAGAGCCTCTTCTCCTATGAGAGATGGACAAGGGATAGGAAATTGATCATGGCAACACAGAAAGGCCCACAGGATGGCTGAACATACTGAATTTGAACTTGAATTTTGACTAGTTACACCACACATAACTTCCTACCACTTGTGTTGTATAGCAACACCCTGTGAAATCTGGGTGGAATGAGACTCTAATCAGACAGAGGCAGACCCTGACTGAGCAAGGCTAACATGGAAAATCATCAGATTGAATCAAGTTCAAGGTAATGAAAATATTTATGAGCTTAAAAATATATTATTTAGGGACTTCCCTGGTGGTCCAGTGGTTAAGACTCCACGCCTCACTGCAGGGGGCTCGGGTTAGGTCCCTGGTTGGGGAACTAAGATCCCATGTGCTGCCTGGCGCGGCCAAAATAAATAAAGAAAGAAAGAATAAAAATAAAATAAAAATATATTATTTAAATATAGTCTTTCTTCTCCTGAAGTCTTTTTTAATTTTTTTTTAATTTTTACTTTTTATTGGAGTATAGTTGATTAACAGTGTTGTGTTAGTTTCAGGTGTACAGCAAAAGTGATTCAGTTATGCATATACATGTATCTATTTTTGTACTTCACATCTCTCTGATTTAAAGTATTTGCTTGTATAGGTAATAGGGCTTGGCAACTTAGATAGTGCTATTTCCTTGGCAAAGGCCTAAAAGAGTTTACTTATTTAATAGAAAGCTCTGTGGATATGATAGCTAGCATATACTCGGGGAAGAAGAGCAGGGTTTCCATCATATACATTTTAAAAGTCTCCCAAAACTTTTCATGTATTTATGGCATTTAAATTTTCAAATGCTCCCTTCAGATATTTATTACATATGTTTATGCATTAAAATATTTATGAAAGGAATGATTGTATCTGTTGTTGATTTGCTTAAAGTATTTGCTTGTATAGGTAATAGGGCTTGGCAACTTAGATAGTGCTATTTCCTTGGCAAAGGCCTAAAAGAGTTTACTTATTTAATAGAAAGCTCTGTGGATATGATAGCTAGCATATACTCGGGGAAGAAGAGCAGGGTTTCCATCATATACATTTTAAAAGTCTCCCAAAACTTTTCATGTATTTATGGCATTTAAATTTTCAAATGCTCCCTTCAGATATTTATTACATATATGTTTATGCATTAAAATATTTATGAAAGGAATGATTGTATCCGTTGTTGATTTGCTTGGCCTTGTAATGTAGATTCCATAAGGATGGCTAAGGATGTTAACATGGGAGGAAGGTTGGAATTGTAATCACTTGTCACGGAGGTAACTTGAAACCCAAGATAGGCGGCGCTCCTGTCAGAAGTTAGTGCCCCCCCCCCCACCAAAAAAAGAAGAAGTTAGTGCCCTGATTTAGCATGGCACCCTGTCAGTGCCTTGAGAGCTAGGATATGCTCGTCTTGATACACGATTGCTGTAGAAAGTGTCGTAATATCCATTTTCATTCCTCTGGGAGAGCTAAAGCCAGGTGTAAATACTGTTTAAGAAAGGATGTAGGGCACTTTTTGGAATTTATAATGAAAACAGCCAATCCGTCCATCTATCTGCCTTGGAGTTTTAAAGGTCAAATACCTTGACACCCCTTTATAAAACTGCCTCTAGGGTGTACTCTTATATCAAGCCCTTCTTTTACATTTTTTCTGTTATATGGGGCAAATTTTGCTTTGGGATAGAGATATAAATTTGTGAGAATGGGCTTCATCTCTGTATTTTAAAAAGCTGGAGAGAATTTCAGCACATACTGTCTTGGTTTAATTCTAAATGAAGACGTAAAAGCTCATTTAAAAACATATAGGGCTTCCCTGGTGGCGCAGTGGATGAGAGTCCACCTGCCGATGCAGGGGACACGGGTTCGTGCCCCGGTCCGGGAAGATCCCGCGTGCCACGGAGCGGGTGGGCCCGTGAGCCATGGCCGCTGGGCCTGCGCGTCCGGAGCCTGTGCTCCGCAACGGGAGAGGCCACAACAGTGAGGGGCCCGCGTACCACAAAATAAATAAATAAATAAATAAAAATAAATTTAAAAATAAAAACATATAAGTTTATATTAATAGATATTTAAAAAGCATCCTGGAAATCTAGGGTACACTAAAAGTTATTTTAGTGCTTGGAGATGGCCCAGGAAATCTAGAAGTCAAAACCAGGGTATTTTGTATCTTAATTAATCTCTGATACTGCCTAGTGAAGTTGGTGGTACTTATACAGGAAGGTAAAAGTACTTGCTTATTTGAAGGGAATGTACCAATCCGATACGATTTCCTTGACACCAGTGCATAATTCCCTTGTAAACAGAATGAAACTAAAAGTTAACTCTCAGGCAGGCCCTTGGTTTAATTCCCATTGCCTCCACTTGCTCTCTGGAAGACCTTGGACATGTTGCCTACTTATTCTAAGCCTCGGTGTCTCTGTCTATAAAGTGGGGGTAATTATTTGCACCTATTTCATTGAGCTGTGAGGATGAAATGAAATAGTACACGTGATAATGCACCTAACACAGTGCTTGACGTGTTGGAAACAATCGAGATATGGTGGTTGTTCACAGATTAAGGAAAACAAGCAAAAGGAGAAAAATTCAGCGGGCTCAGCTAGGCATTTGCATATTAAATGTTAATTTTTGAAATGCTTGAAATTAAGCTTCAATCCAAAACAGATTTGCATATAAATATGTGAAAAGTAACAAAGGAATGATGGAAGGAAAATTAATAAAAGAATTCTATTTATATGTATGTTGAGTGATTATCAAACCTTGAAAGTGGCATAAGTATTAAAATGGTTTGAGAATGGGATCTGCCCTGCCTAGAAAACTCTGGCTACCAAACACACCCAAGAGGGACTTCCCTGGTGGTCCAATGGCTAAGGCTCCAGGCTCCCAATACAGGGGGCCCGGCTTCGATCCCTGGTCAGGGAGCTAGATCCCACACGCCGGAACTGAGACCCGGCACAGCCAAACAAACAAACAAATAAATAAATAAATCTTACTGATTTTAAGCTATAAAAAAACAAAACAAAACACCCAAGAACTCTAAAGGGGAACCTCTGCACAATTCGGTAATTATAATCACTTTAATTACAAGGAAACATTTTTTTTGGTATCCTGATGATGATTTCCCCATGGCCCTAGCAATCTTGTGATTTCCCAGAGAGTCTCCATAAAATTAATTACAATGAGCAATATGAAGTTTTTTAAAATACACATGTTTATGAAACTTCTGGCAAATCACATTGACAGGCTGTGCGGTCTCCTAGTCCTTTGTACGGACACAGCAGGCAGACTTTATGAAATACCACTTAGATTTATTGCTTTGGTTGTGCCGCTTAACTGCAGTCATAAAAATGGACTAATAATGTACTCAATATTGTGATAACAGTAATAAATACTTGCCACCCATAAAAAAGATGCTCATCACTTTTTGAGCAGTTTTTGTGTGCCAGGCACGAACCCAAACACTTTCCTCCCAGGTAATCTTTGTACCAGTGTTCTTAGATATTTCTGTTATGCTGTATGTGTAGATGAGGAAACTGAGGCATAGAAAGTTTAAGTAACTTTGCTTCAAGTCCCAGCCAGTAAGTTGCAGAGTTTGGGTTGCAAAGCCAGGTAGTCTGACTCTAGAATCTGGCTTTGTAACTATTACACCTGACAAGCTTAAGAAGTACCACTTCCCCACCTTGGAGGGTCACAAAACGTATTGGCACAGTTAAGGGTCCACAGGAGAAACAAAACACAGACACACAAAAACATTTCTCTCTGTTTCACCCACTATTTTTCACCCTATTTGACCACAGATTACTGTTCCCTCAGAATCTGGAGCAACATTTGGTAAAACAGATTCTGTGGAAGACATCATCCTAAAGCATGAACCGGATTCACATTTTAGTTCACCTGATCTAGTTACATTTTCTTACTAATCTTGCGCCTTCGCTATCCAGATCATAATCTTTAGAGCTGGAATAGAAACTGTTAAAATCGTATTTCAACTTTCTAAGTTTGCAGAGAGTTTAAATAACTTATACACGTTACCACAGTAATAAATACAAAGTAGAAGTAGTAGCAAGGGCCACAGCTACAGTCAGTGTGTATTGAGTGCTTACTACATGTCAGGTACTGTGCTAAACATTTCATATATTTTTACCCAAGAAAAGGGAATTACTGTCATCATCCCCTTCTGTCAGATGAGGGAAACAAGGCACACAGCTCATGAGTGGGGGACAAAGGGATTTGAACCTGGGTCTGATCTCCAGCCCTTGCTTTTAACACCTATGTGTAATGAAAATAAAATAACAGGAAGTCAGACCTAATCTGAGGAGTATTTTGGGGAATGTAAAATGGAAGTAGTATTTTTAGGAAAGTAAAATGGAAGATTTTTTGGGATTTTACTTTAGGAAAGTAAAATCCCAAAAAATTAGGATTAGTGAGATGTCCATAGAAACTTGGTCATACATGATGGGTTGATACATGTATTCCACAAACGCTGGAGTGCCTACTGTGAACCACAGGACTCCTAGACACTTCTAGATTTCACAGCACACTATGAATTAAATGGGCATTTATAGGCTAATCCAAGAACTTCACCACCGCATTCAGCATTTTCTTGATTAGAAAACGTGTGCCAAGTTCCAAACAGTCAACCTAAAAACAAATATTAATAGTGTAACTTGCTCATAGTTGTTTACTATCTGCCTTGACCTTAATGGAGAAATAATTAGTAATGGAACATATAACTATTACAATGTGAATGATTATATTTTCATATATGCATGTTGGTTTGCAATCTGTAGGCATGTTCATGAGTGTTTTCAAATTCTGGGTCTCCAAACTCCCAGAGATTAATGAAGTTGCTTATGAATGTGTTTAGTGGAGAAGAAAGGCAATTTTCATAAGAATATAATCATATTCATTACATTAAGGTGGCTTCCTGATCTGTACAACTTAGATTTATAAACTCCAGCTCTAACTAATGCAAGTTTTAAAATTAACTCTTCATGAGTGAACCTAGGTGAGGTCTCACAAGAATTCCACATTTTTAGTTGTGCTTCATTAAAAGCTTTAGGGAAGAAAGTAGATGTTATGTGCGTGTGTGTTTAACAAGATGTTAGCGCACTTTTGATTTTAATAGTCACATGAGAAAATCAGACTCACTAAAGATCGCTGATAAATTGCAGGAAACATTAGCAGAGACATTTTCAGCCTGTAGAATTATGGGAAATAATTCTGGTGTGGTGCCATGATTTGATGGGCCTGCCCTTTATAAGTGATGGGGGAAGAGTGAGAGGTACCTACCTTGGCTACAATTTTAAAGTACCATTTTCTTGGGTGAACTCTTTATTTCATTTATGGAGATGTCTGATTGGGAGGAGGGTAATGGAGGTGTACGTGGCTCACATCATAGAAGATCTTAGAATGGTCCTTTAAACTTTCGTTGAGAAATTCAGTTCAAAACTGTTTGAAGTGGTGACGGAGAAGCCAGATAGAATTCACAGGTGAGGCTTCTGCACACCTCCTGGTGTGACAGTGTCTTCTCTGGGGCCTTCATTTCCTGATGCTCTGTCTTACCCTGCAGAGTCTTCGAATGCCACTTTGCTGACCAATGCGGAGAAGATTGCCACCATCACCACCACACACACCCCTTCGCAGCAAGGGGCCCAGGAGACCAGGTCAGACATGGTTTTGGTTTCTTTTGTTACTTTCAAGGCGAGAAAAGTAACTCCTGTTGTGACGATGCTCCTCCTTGATTCTTTCTCTGTCTCCCCGTGGGTTGCTCTTATACTTTTTTCTCTCCCTTTGGCAGGAATACCGCCAAACCAAAGCCGGAATCTCAGTTTGAGTTCAAAGCACCCCAGGTAACACAGGTGAGGGCCATTTCTCTTTTTTCCTTGTTGGCTTAGTGTGTTTCCTTCTAACTTTCGAAAGCTTTTTTTACCAGGTATCTTCTATAAGGTACCCTCAATTAAAATAAATAACCTTTTCTGAGGGGTATATACTAAACATGTACTCATATTGGTTTGTCCAGGAAATGACATTTTATTTTACTACCTTTGAAAAATATTCCTAGACATCCTTTTCTAGGCAGGGCTGGGGGGGAAACCCAAACAAAATAAAAAGCTATAATTATCTCAAGGATTGGTGATCAGAGAAAGAACAAAACAGCTCATGTCTGCTCATGGTACTCATAAAGGCATTTATGTCAAGAAAATGTCTTTTGGTTAAGGTGTCTCTCAGACTTGTGAATTTCAGGTGAGACCCCTTAAAGCTACCTACCTGTCACGCAAGGTGGTAATGGAGGGTGCACAAGTAACAGCAGGTGAAGCAAATTTGGTAAACATGGGGTGATACAGAGTTAAATAGGTTTTTTTCTGCCCCCGACTGGCCTTCTCAGAGCCTTCCCTAATCCATTCCTGATTCTCCTTAATCAGCATGGGTACCACTGTCCAGATGTGTGGAGGTAGTTGTTGGTATCCTAATGATGAGATATTTTCAGACGTTGGCCGGGGAGGCTGAATACCCAGAAATGTGCTGGATGGTATTATTTAATGAAGGATTTTCCTGCCCCAAACGCAAGTCGCAGGCTCACCGATTAAACTTTAATATATGCGTGTTGGCATGCAATCTGTATGCACGCTCATGACTGTTTTCACATTCCGGATCTCCAAACTCCTAAAGTTAATTGATATTAATAAACAATCAATCAAGAACCACCAAGAAGGGGATAGAAACTGTGCCTTTGTGTCAAATGAGCATAATGGAGAATGTTGGGGAAGAGGGAGAGAGAAATGTGTGTGGATTTAAGTCCTCCCAGAATGACTGCACTTAATTTCTTTGAATAGGAGCAAGATTTTTACACCGTGGAACTGGAAAGAGGTGCCAAGGGATTTGGCTTTAGTCTTCGAGGGGGCCGAGAGTATAACATGGACCTCTATGTTCTGCGCTTAGCAGAGGATGGTCCTGCAGAAAGGTGTGGAAAGATGAGGGTAAGTAGGGCGAGGCGTCTGGAGTGGACATAAAGAAGTCATCCGCAGTGACTTCTTGACATCCTGTGGTTAGAACCTGCACGTTCATGAGAATTACGTGTTTCTAAAGCTTTCAGGACACTCCAAGTGCAGGACTCCCACCCTAGCATAAATCTCTCCCTCAAGCATAGTTAGCTGTAGCTGCTAAAGTCAGGTGAGCTCTTCCAACTCTGAGGTTGAGTGAAGGATTAAAGTCACTTATGAACTTATTAACATGGATATTGTCTGAATCCCATCTCCATAGTTCTTTTACTTAATCTCATGGGGCAGGCATATCACTTCCCAGGGATTCCTGGGTATCCCAGCATGCTTCAAGAGCAGGAAGCCATGTGGTTCTGTAGGTTCTGGGTGGTGAGCTCCATTCAGTCTCTAGCTAGTCACTGCCGCCTCCCCCTAGGCCCGGGAATGATTTAACACTCTGCATTAGCAGAGGGCCAAGGAGTCCATGGCGTGACTATTCAGGGTCACTAGGTAGTCGTCAAAGCTGCAAATTTTAAACGCACATGTGCCAAAAGTCCAATCTGTTCTGTTTAGATATCTAATACCTCTTACCACGTATGAATATGTTGCTCTCCTGGGCAGATCAGATGATTAGAAAAGAAAAAAATCATCTGCTCATTAGAGATAGGGGGCATAGATGGAGACATACATAGGGAACAATTTGCAAGGAATTAAAGAAATTGAGAGTCGGGTCAGGAAATCAAAAAAGTGATTAAAATTAGCCCTGAGCAGAAAGAGGGAAAAGAGTGACCAAAAGTGGGGAATTTAAATGCTTGTAACTTAAGACAGAATCTTGAATTTTATGTTTCTTCAGACTGAATTTTTGAATGAGCTTTTTTTTTTAATTGAGAAAGTAGACCATGAATGTGATTTTTAAAAATTAGAGGAAACTGGTGCATAGTAAAAATATAGTTTCCAGGGTCAAACTATATACCAGGTTCTTGTATAACCTTCCTCTATGCATACACATGCATAATTTGTGCATATATGGTGGTTTATATTCCTTTTCTTGATATTTCAAACACATGGCATATGCTTTTCCATGTCTTTACTCACTTAAAAAAGTTTTCGATTGAAAGAAATACCACTATTACGATATTTTGTATAATGTTGTATAGTTCACAAGACATATTGTAATATTCGATTGGACCCCCTCAGCATGGTAGGCATGGGTTGTTATCCTCCCCTTATACAGATGAGAAAGTGAACTCCAAAAAGTAAAGGACTTACCCAAGATCACTTAGTTAACAAGTGATAAGACTCAAATTTAGTCCTTTAAACTCCAAAGCCAGTCCTTTCCTCTTCTACCTTCTAGAATATGTGCTCCATGAGAGCAAGGATCTGGCCTGTCTTGTTTACTCCTTTGCCTCCAGTGCCTGGAATAGTCACTGACTCATAGTAAATGCTGCAATCAATGTATCAGCCAGGAGTGTGGTCTCATCTGAAGGATCAGCTGGGGAAGGATCTGCCTCTAAAGCTCACTCACAGGGTTGTTGGTAGGATTAGTGCATTTTGGGCTGTTGGCCCAAGCCATCCCTCATTTCCTTATCATAGACTCTGTAGGGCGTCTCACAGCATGCATCAGAATGAACAATTGAGAGAACAAAAGAGGGCAAGTAAGACAGAAGCCAAGGGACTTCCCTGGTGGTCCAGTGGTTAAGATTCTGTGCTTCCACTGCAGAGGGTGTGGGTTCATTCCCTGCTCAGGGAACTGAGATCCTGCATGCCGTGAGTTGTGGCTGAAAAAAAATTTTTTTTTAATAAATGAAATATATTTTTAAAAAGACAAGCCAAAACCATTTTATAACCTTATCTTCGAATTGACCTCCCATCACATTTGCCCATATTGTTTGTTAGAAGTAAGTGACTAATTCCAGCCCACATCCAAAGGAAAGGAGATTACACAGCATATGAATTCAAGGAGGCAGGGATCATTGGGAGCCATCCTAGAAACTGTCTGCCACATCCGCCTCCCCTCAACAATTAATATTCCCTTTGCTACTTTATTTTTTTTTTAGCACTTAACACTGTCTAGTGTACATGCATTTTTATAATTTTATTGTCTTTCCCCCACTAGAATATCATCTCCACGAGGACAGGGATTTGGGGGTTTTTTCACTGCTGTATCCTAAACAATAGAAGATTTTTCTGGAACATGTTCAATAAATAGTTAGTGAGTCAATAAATGAAAGAATTTAGAATTACAAAGCACCTCAATAGCTGGTGAAACCCTTTTGTGATCTTCTCACTTAGCTCTCTCTTGCTTTGGCAGGTTGGTGATGAAATTTTAGAGATCAATGGCGAGACCACCAAAAACATGAAGCATTCTCGGGCTATTGAACTGATTAAGAATGGTGGCCGCAGAGTGCGTCTGTTTCTGAAGCGGGGAGACGGCTCCGTACCAGAATATGGTGGGTCAAACTATGAAAACATTCCTTCCTTCCCTGGCATGACTCCATGAATTTGTCTCCAGAACTGCAGCAGGAAAGTCTTTTTGTTTCCCCTATTCACCAGTGTCTTCCCAGCCTCTCGCACCATGTGATTATTTGCCTCGCTTGTTCTGAAATCTCTGCACATTTCATCCTTTTGCTTGCTTACGTGGACTGGGGCATGGCCTAAGACGAGTTCTTTATAGCCCCCTTTCTGATAATCAGAGACAACATTTTGTCTAGTCCGACCAAGAGCGAAGGAATGTTTGTTTGAACTGTGCCAAACTGTTTCTCAGATCCAATTCTTAGCACAAAATGACTCGACTCCTTTTAAGAAGCAGGAAAGCAGGTTTCCTGAGTGATATGTTGAGGCACAATTCTTTTTTTTTTTTCCTCTCTCTCTTTTTTTTTTTTGGTTACTTGATATCTTTATTTAAGAGGCGTGAAATTTGGAGATGATTTGGGGGCCTTGCTCACCTCCGTGATGCTCTGTATGCAATACTTCTGCATCCCCCCCACTGGTCCCTACCCCACATCAGACCACCTGAGCCCACTGCTACAAAACAAACAAAACTGTTGGTATATTAACCATATGTTTTTAGGTGATAAAGGATGAAATCGATTCCCAGGGCCCACCGTGAGGGAAACACGTTACTATACCTTTCCTGTGCGGAAAGCCAGCTTTTACATAGAGTTCCTTTGTCATATCTGTAGACATGGTTTGACTAAACAGTAAATGCTCTTCACCTAGCCTAGTGTTCTGATGGTGAAATATTGTATATTATAATAATTACGTCCTATTTATTTGAGATTCTTGTTTAAAATTAAAAAAAAAAAAAAAAAAAAGCTATGCCCTAGATGTAGGGCTTTTCTTCCCAACCAAAGGTCTACAAAAGTTTCTATAGAAACTGTGATTGAATGGTCCCCATATACGTTGGTCCCCTTTATTAGGGATTTATCTGTTGTCACCCTCTTCTCTGAAAGTCATTGGGCACAATTCCCAGTTGCATTTTGGACTTGATGAGCTACTTAATTCAGATGCAGCTCAAGGAGAAGGTTAACCCCTTTGAAGGACAGCCTTCCCAGGTGTTGGGCATTCTTGCAGGCGCAAAATACAAGGGGCCCAAGGCCGGGGTGGGGGGGGTGGGGATCAGATGAGGCCCCTTGAGACGTGGCCAACCATGGGGGAGGTATTTTGACAACATTAAGATGCCACAGCTGTGCACTGTACTAAACCTTGACCGTAGGTGTATGGATGCCACTGAAACTGTGTAACATTGTCTCCCTTTTCTGTCTTCCCTATGCTTCTGTTGGATGTGATCTTTCATTTGCGAGTCATCGTCAGTAACCTGTGTACCTTCTCAAAACCTATGTCTGTTGCACTGAGGATGAAAATCCAACACTAACAAATGTTCTTTGGGCTAAAAATAAAGATCATTGAAATACACAGTTTTTTTTCCAAGAAGGGTTGAACATGCCAGGGTTGTGCTACTGTAATGTCTCCATGTGTCATTGGGACTAAATCTCTCTAATTCTATTGATTAGAGTCACAAATGGGTTATAATATGTTAAGTTCCAATATTTTTCTGACTTGATTGGAACCTGCTTCTCTGTGAGGCTATTTTTGTAATGAGTTTTTTGTACTTAATTTAACTGCCGTGGTCTTGGGGGAGGGGGGGTGGAGGGAGGGAACTTTGTTCTTTTGTTGTTTATTGTTAATGCTCTCCTATGCCAGCCTGTCATTGTTCCAGTTGTTTGAAAAAGAAAAAAAAAAGAAAAAGAAAAAATGATGCATCCATTGTCTGGGTTCTCGAGTCACCTTATCTGGCTGTCTTAAAACGTCACTGTTCTGATTTTGGTCTCTGCAGCCTTATTTGAGTGTTGCCTTAGACTGTCTGACTGGACAAATAAACTCTCTTTGCCCTATGTTAACAAATGCAGATTTTTTTTTTTTCTTTCCTCTTTGTTATAGGGAATCTAAACGTTCAACTTTTTCTCTTTCTCTCTTTCTCTTTCTCTCTGACTGTTCTTGGTGCTGGGCCCTCCCTTCTACAGCGATGATACCTCCTAATATCGCTGCATGTATGAGAAATGAAAAGCTCGGGGAGGCTTGCTTCTACCTTATGGGCCATAATCAAACTACGGTTTGTAGCTCAATCAATACTAGGTGTTTCTGTGCTGTGGCCTAATTTCCTCATTGCTTCTGCTTTAGCTCTATTTTGATATGTTTGGCAATTCATTCTGAGCACCCTGCGTTCTTTGAATTGTAAGTACACCGCTGACCCTATGGAAGTCTTACTCTCCCTTCTCTTAAAAGTAGGTGTAAGAAATCCCAAGGTTAGATTTATGATAGTCATTGAATCCCCTTTCCTCACCTAGATCCTCAAATGACTTCATAAGCTTCTGCATGTGTTAATTCTAGAAGCCTACCCAAAATTCAGAAAAAACAAACCTCAGATCACAAAGCTCTCACTTAGAGGGATAGGGCTTTGATAGACAGGAAGATGAGATTTCCTACTCAGTTATCTCTTGGCAAATGACAGCCCACAGGCCAAATCTTGTCCGCAGCCTGTTTTTGTAAGTAAAGTTTTAGTGGCACATCGGCATGCCCATTTCTTTTATGTGTTGTCCACGGCTGCTTTTGCACTATAGTGGCAGGTGAACAGTTGTGACAAACTATGCCGCCTGCCAAACCATAAATACTTTACTCTTGGCCCTTTACAGAAAAAGTTTACTGATTCCTGCTCTAGGCTATATTCCTGTTTTTGTTAAAACCCACCCTAGGTTTTGGGAGATGGTTCATGAAACAGACTAATTGCTTAATGTTGACCTTGTTGGCTCATGAAAGAGCCTTAAGGGGGCACCCGTGATTCCTTCGCCCCTGTGACTGTGGCCCTGGTTTGCCCTCAACGCTGCAGCACATCATCTCAGGTGCTTTGCCTGGAATGCAATAGTGTGTATGACTTACTGGGTTTAGGTGTGACAAAGCATCCCTGTTTTGAAAAGAGCTGTCACAAATCCAGGATGCTACCTAAAACATTTGCAGCGTCATTTCAGATAGTTTAACAGTAAATAGGAGCCCTGTGGTTTGCCCTGCTTTTTAATCTATAGACAACCTGAGGTTGTAAGCAGCTGTCCAGTGACTTCACGGCTCAAAGATGTAATTATGGCTGCTTCTATAGCATCAAGAAAAGTGCCTCTATCCGAACCCCATCTAATGTCAGATGTGATCCTGACAACTCTCTTCCACTCCCTTTTATCTGTCAGAAGACTCTACAGTTTAAAAACAGTTCCTTAAACTTATGCAAAAGTAAAGAAAATAGTTGAGCAACATTCACAAAGGTGGAGAGGATGTTTAATGGACCCTCCCATAATGTCCCAATTGCCCACCGTCAACACCTGGCTGTGTTGCCTCTGTAATCACCAGGCTGGATTTTTTTTTTTTAATAGAAGTATACTTTGCTTACAGTAAAATGCATAAAGCCTGAGGGTCCAGTGCAGTGAATTTTTACCTCTCTATGCACTATGCACTCGTTTAATCCCCACCCAGATCAAAACATAAACTCTTTACATTCCCCCAGAAAGTTCCCTCATGCCCCTCCAGATGAATAGCCCAGGCTGTTTTTAAGCAAATTAAAACAAGTATTCTTTAAAGAAAGGAATATTTTCTGTCATGGGGGCTGGGGGCTGGGGGCTGGGGGGTGGATCAGGGAGGAAGCCCGGTAGAGTGGGGGAAAAAAGAGCAGCACATAGGGTGGGGACATTTTGATACTTTTAGACAGACTATTTGGGTTTTGCCTTTAAAGACTAAACTCATGACTGATGTTACAAGTTCTTTAATGATCTATGAGTATAAAGAACAGTAGGCTAGCTGTGGAAAGCCACAAGTACCAGTTTTTTAGCCCTGACTAGTTGCAGTTATACTTAAATTAACCAAGAGTCAGTTGGCTTTGATTCTGACTGCTCTAACAGTCGTTTGTTTGTTGTGACTAATGGGATCTCACGTGTGCGGGCGGAGACAGGAGCCGAGGTCCTTGGTACCAAACTGTTGCTCTGGTTTCTCTTCCTCGCAGACCCCAGCAGCGACGGGAACGGCCCTCCCACCGGTCCACAAGGTGTTCCGGAAATGAGGGCCGCGCCCCCCGACCGCCGACAGCATCCATCATTGGAGTCCAGTTATCCACCCGATCTTCACAAATCATCACCACATGGGGAAAAGCGGGCACACGTGAGAGATCCCAAAGGCAGCAGAGAGTATAGCAGACAACCCAATGAACATCACACATGGAACGGAACTTCGAGAAAACCCGACAGTGGGGCTTGCCGACCCAAGGACCGGGCACCCGAGGGACGAAGAGATGCCCAACCCGAGCGGATGGTGACCAATGGCCCCAAGAGGAGGCCCCCGGAGAAGCGGAAGGAAGGCACGAGGAGCGCTGACAACACTTTGGAGAGGAGGGAGAAGCAGGAGAAGAGGAGGGAGGTTTCCCCCGAGAGGAGGCGAGAGCGGTCCCCAACCCGCCGGAGGGACGGCTCCCCCGGCCGGCGGCGGAGGTCTCTCGAGAGACTCTTGGATCAGAGGAGATCTCCCGAGCGCAAGAGAGGAAGCTCGCCCGAAAGGAGAGCCAAATCCACAGACCGGCGGCGGACCAGGTCCCCCGAGCGGAGGAGAGAGCGGTCCCTGGAGAAAAGGAGCAAAGAGGACAAAGGCGGCCACCGAGAGAGAGACGAGACGAGTCTGAAACAGGATGCCGGCCGAAGTTCCAGACATCCCCCGGAGCAGAGAAGGCGACCTTACAAAGAATGTAGCACCGACCTCAGTATCTGAGACCCTGAATCACATTCCAGCCTTTACCGTGTCAAAGGTTCTAAGAGGAAGCTCACAGGCCTGAAATCATTTAGTTTCTTACCCAGTGAAGCGTCTGACGTCAGCCTGATGATTCTCTGACTTGCGACAAACATTTGATGCATTTGAAATCTCATAAGAAAAAAATATATATATATGAAAAGTGTTGTGCCTGATGTATCATATTAAAGAAAGTATTTTTAAATGCATACTTTTTTGGAAATTATTTGCCAAATGCTGCCCCCAAGGGATATAAATTTTGTTTCTACATAAACTGTAGAATTGTCAAGAATTGTTCCCTTTCGGGGGGAGCGATCTTTTTCTCTCCGGGTAAAATGGGGCTGTTGATCATTTTCTCTAAGTAAGGAAAATCATTGATCAAGTTTAATTAATTTGATAGAGACTTATGTAGTGATGTAGTGCTATACTGTAGTTAGGAGTTTTTCTTGACAAAAAGAAAAGAGCAAAAAGGCAAAAATTATATTTGTAAAAGCTGAGGACTCTTTGGAATGGATTAGGATTGCCGATGATCCTAAAATTAAGCAAACTGTATGAAGAGACTACTATCGCAAATGAAGGATATTTATAGTTAAGCGACACAGCACAAAGAAATGTTTTGTTCTCAAGTTATAGTTGGTTCAGAAAACAGTTCGTGCTCTCCCTGGCCGTAGAAAGGTGCCAAGAGGAGAAGGTTGGCCGCCGTGACCCAAATGCAGCCCAAGCACAGATGCTCAGGTTCGCTAGCATCACCAAGATCTAATAAGATTTCATTAAGGCAGTGCCATCACAGCTTTGCTCAGCTACTAGAAGGAATGGATAACAAACACCTTCTGTGTTGTCTTGCCTGATTTGAGGCCGAATAGGAGATGGAATGGGGGACAGTGTGCCCGGCGTGAGGAGTCCTAAGACTTGCCAGTACAGAAAGTATGTTCCCCCCTTTTAGCGTAAGCCCGCGGTTGCCCTTTGTCAAACTGGGGAGAAGGGAGTAAGCCTTGTTGGAAGGAACCTCTCTGTTAATGTTTAAAAGAAATGAGGGTTGGGCATGCTCATTCTTAGAAATGCCAGTTTTCCTTTGGAACCATAATGAAAGTCTCCAGGATGATTGAAAGGGAGAGAAGGATGCGATTTCAGTGGTTCTAGATCTAGCTGGCAAACCTCTGCCCTTATGACCCTGTTCTTTGAGTCTTTTGACAGAGCAAAACATAGTGATTTTTCTTTGATAAAAGACCCAATCTTGTGCTATCTCACAGGAGGTTTGGTTGGGTCGGCTGTAGCCCCAGGATGCGGTTGAAATGGATTACTGCCTAGCTGAGCCAAAACCTTTGCTTGTACCTGTTGGACCACTGCAGCAAACCGCTGCTTACGATGCATTGCGTATTTCCATAGTACTGTTTTGCATTTTCCATACAGACACAAAACTTTGCAAGTCAATCACTGTTGTTCTCATGGTACTGTTTAAAAAAAAAGGAAAAAGAAAAAAAATGGAGAAAACCAGCCAATTACCATGTGTACAGAGTTAAAAATTGTAATTAATAGAGCCTGTTTTAAAAACAAACAACTGTTGCCTTTTTTTCTTGTATAAAAGAGAATTTATGACACAAAATTTAGCTGTGAGGAATGTGATATGTGTTTATATTTCTGAATATGGAACGAATTGATTCATTGGGATATATTTTACTGTAAACTAAATCAGGTATGTAAAGCTGTTTTAAAAATGGGAGACTATATAAGTAATTCTCTAAAGCTTTAGTTGGTTTGAATATCATCGTTTCCTCCATGGTGAGCCTGCTTGTGAATTATTAAGCACTTGTTTGCATTTCTGTTCTTCATTCATTTCTTGTGGTGTGCTATGGACTTAATGCTCTTTCTGTATTGATGAAAAGCAGTCTGTGGGCCAATCTTTTTATAAAACACTATGCATATATAAATATTACATTGTTCATAGCTTTATTTGACTTATGGGTTTATACATAACATTAGAATGAATAGCTGTCGTTGTGTGGACATGCACAAACCAGGTTCCTTTCCTGGAACAGACACAATTGTACATTTCTATAGCTAAAAGAGAGGAAAAAGTCTGTGACTGCTATTTTTATCTTCAGAGTTTTCCATACAGAGCATACATTGAACTACAGTAGTAAGGCGGAGCTGAATAATGATGTTCTTTTTTCATCAGTTTCCTAAGAGCCAACTTGGGGATTTTATTCCTAAGGCTCCACTGCTAGAAATTCTCTCACCCTTTCTAGCCAAATCCATGATGTTAAATGATCGATGCTTTCAATTGTGGTCCAGAGTTTTAAATACATGAAATCAAGAGGTGGATTTTTGGAGTACATCGTGAAGTTAACATTTTGATGTCTTTCTTGTTGTCAGAGATGATACTTGACATCTTAAAATCTATGTGCTACCCACCTGGGCTTGGCTCCGTCTGTGAAGACTTTTGATGTGGCAGTGCCATCTGAGTTCCATATATCAGATTTGCTTTGGAAATATTGTACTGTACAGGGACTATGCATTAAGCAGAAAGGTAGTGTTTTCTCTGAACTACTGTAACCTTAAATTGGAGACTGATTCTTTTGAGCCTACTTTCCCTAGTTCCCCACTTCATGTACATGTCTTGATGAGAGATGATATGGATGAGTATTTTGTATGATTAAATCAAACCCTATAGGAACTTCCCTCCCACCCATGACACAGTCAATGCCTGAAAGAATTTTGTGGGGAGAACTGAACACCCTACTTGTATTTTTTAAGTTTCTTTTGTGAAAGATTTTTTAATGCATTTTTACTGTAAAAAAATACATGGAAATGTATGCATTCCATAACCACGATTGCTTCTGGATTGATATCTTTCTTGTCTCTGTGTTATCTCAAATATATCAGGGTCACGTAACCAAGAGAGGGTGTCTGGCTCCCAATGCGATGAAATGTCATACCATTCTGTTGAAAGAGAAGGAGTGATGGTCTTGCGATAGTATTGTGCCTTGCTACTCAAAGTTTGGTCCATGAACCAGCTCCCTCCTCGTCAGTGGAGAGCATGTTAGAAATTCAGAGTCTCAGGTCCCGCCCTCGACCTACCGAGTCAGAATGTGCTTTAAACAAGATCCCCAGCTAATATGGATGCATGTGAAAGTTTGAGCTGCATGGTATTGCATAGAACCCTGGTGATCAAGCAAAACCTGCCAAGCCAATAGTTTCATCACCTCCTAACTGTGTGATATTGGGCCAGTTCCTTAACCTCTTTTTAAGAATCAGTTTCCTCATCTTTGAAGGGGCAGACGTCATGGAGTTGTAAAAGGAAATGGAAGTGCTTAGCACACCTCTGACAATCAGAAAAATCCCCAGTAAATGCACTAACCTTTTTTTTGAGGAGGATTTTCTTCATGGCAGTCGATATTCTACTCCTTTTCATTGTCCTGGTTTATTTTCCAATCAAAATGAAGAAATATTTTCTCACTCTATTACACTCTATTAAAATGGGGAAGGGCTTCCCTGGTGGCGCGGTGATTGAGAGTCCGCCTGCCGATGCAGGGGACACGGGTCATGCCCTGGTCCGGGAGGATCCCACATGCCGCGGAGCGGCTGGGCCCGTGAGCCGTGGCCGCTGAGCCTGCGCGTCCGGAGCCTGTGCTCCGCAACGGGAGAGGCCACAACCGTGAGAGGCCCGCGTACCACAAAAAAAAATAATAATAATAATAATTAATTAAAAAATAAAAATAAAATGGGGAAGAAGGACTTCTGTTTTAATTATAAAGTTAATGAACAATGTGGTTCATCCTACTTCACAAGTATAAAAATTACACTTACCAGTGCTTTGAGATAGGAATCCAAAATGCCTTGCTTTGGAAGTTAAGATGAAAATAATCTCAAAACGTATCTTTTGGAGATAGAGATGTATGTGGATTTAGACATACTTTTAACTAGATGAAAAGGCTAATCAGTGAGTGATTCAATATGTATTCTGGTTGATCATGTTTGTAACCCTTTCCAATTTCCTTGCAGTTTTTGGATTGTTCCTTTGTGTGGCTTAGTAATTAGGATTTTCCTACAGAAGCTGAGTTCCTGGGCACTGAAAACGGTATTGTGTGTGATAGTACGTTGCTTTCTTTTGTCACCGGCATGGTGATTATAGACACTGCCTACTTCCCAAATACCTCTTTTGATATCTAAAATGGTCCCTAACTTAACTGACAATGGAAACTATTTGTAAAACCCTTGCATCGCACAAGTTCTTTGCCTGCCATAAAAGGTCACACCAAAAAGAAGGTACTGAGACTCAGTGAGAGCTCTCAGGATCTTTCCTGCTTGTGGGCAGTCTGAGACCACCTTAGGTGGTCTGTATCAATCATGAAAGGAAGAGCCCTTCCAAGTTCCTCCAGGTGATTTCTCTTATCATCCCTCAACATCATCAGCATGTGGGTGTTCAGCACAATAAGATGCTAGTGCTTTTGGAATATGTGTCATTACAAACGTCTAAGAAGAAGAATGACAAAGCTGGCCCTTTGCAACACAGTTATTTCTTTTTCTTTTTCTTTTTCTTTCTGCAGGAGTGAGCCTTCTGTGAAAATGTTTTGACTAGTTCCACCCAGTGATGTCTTTAATGATTGTTCTCATTGTTGGGGGCAGGGGTGGTATGATTTTACTTCTCTAGTGCAGGCACTAAGTGATCACTAAAGCCAAAGTGCAGGGGCTTTTTGAAAGTACATCGATTTAAGGTGGTGAAACCGCACAACTCAGATTGGGACTTGAACCCACTGTCTTTTAATTGAGATCTCAGGACTGGTCTCAGAACTTAATGAAACTCAGGTTCTTTATGTCCGTCACAGAAGGAATTCAGTGAGAGACAAAGTGATAGGTAAGAAGTGGATTTATTTAGAGAGATCCACATTCCGTAGGCAGAATGCGATCATCTCAAAAGGCAAGAGCGGCCCCAGGGCATGGGGTCACCTCAGAAAGTGAGAGTGGCCAAGGGAGAAAAACACTCTGCAGAGTGTGGACCATTTCAGAAGGCAAGAGGCCCGGAAATATGGGGTGGTTAGTTTTTATGGGCTGGGTAATTTTTTTTTTTTTTTTTTTTTTTTTTTTTTTGGGGCCATGCCCCACGGCTTGAGGGATCTTAGTTATTACCCCCACCAGGGATCAAACCCAAGCCATGGCAGTGAAGCCGCCGAATCCTAACCACTGGATCGCCACGGAATTCCCTGGGGTGGGTAATATCATAGGCTAATGAGTGGGAGGATTATTCCAACTATTTGCGGGGGGAGGGGCGGGGATTTCCAGGGATTGGGCCACTGCCCACTTTTTGGCCTTTTATGGTTAGCCTCGGAACTGTCATGGCACTGGTGGGCGTGTCGTTTAGCTAATGTATTATAATGAATGTCTAATGAGGCTCAAGGTCCACAGGAAGTAGAACCTTCCGCCATCTTGGACCTAGCTGGTTCTAACCAGTTTATGTTTCCTCTATGTCGTGCCCTGCACCCTTCCCTCCAGTTTCAGTGGTATTAACAGTGAACGCTGGAGTTTTGCATGTGCCTGGTACCTTGTACTCTCACCTTTCCGACTAACTGATAAATCTTCATTGTCACATCAGGAAATAACAAGTTGCTCGGCACAGCCTGGCCCTTTAAATGCCACACCACACCGGTAAACACTGCCCTTTTTATATTTATCTCTCAGGTAAGAAATTCTCTTTGATCTCCTAGGATCCTAGAGGTGAGGGGAAGAGAGCTCAGAAAGGCTGCTGAATTAATTTCTATATGTGTAATAGGCAAGACTGTGACTCATTTATTCTTTTTTTTTAACATCTTTGTTGGAGTATAATTGCCTTACAATGTTGTGTTAGTTGCTGCTGTATAACAAAGTGAATCAGCTGTACGTATACATATATCCCCATATCTCTTCCCTCTTGCGTCTCCCTCCCACCCTCCCTATCCCACCCCTCTAGGTGGACACAAAGCACCAAGCTGATCTCCCTGTGCTATGCGGCTGCTTCCCACTAGCTGTCTATTTTACATTTGGTAGCGTATATATGTTGCCACTCTCTCACTTCATCTCATCTTACCCTTCCCCATCCCTGTGTCCTCAGGTCCCTTCTCTACATCTGTGTCTTTATTCCTGTCCTGCCCCTAGATTCTTCAGAATCTTTTTTTTTTTAGATTCCATATATATTCATTAGCATACGGTGTTTGTTTTTCTACAATTAACTAACTCAATTTCGTTTCTTTTTGTGGCTGAGTAATATTCCATTGTATATATGTGCCACATCTTCTTTATCCATTCCTCTGTTGATGGACACTTAGGTTGCTTCCATGTCCTGCCTATTGTAAATAGAGCTGCAATGAACATTTATTCTTTCAACACATTGGGGACCACTGTGGTTCAGGTACATCCTGGGACTAGAAACACCTGCTTCCTGATCTTGAAAGCTTACACTTTGGTTGGGGAAGGTGAACAGTCAAATACATATAAACCTCTTTTCAAGGAGAAGCACAGGGTGTTATGAGAGAAAATAGCCAGACTGAGGAAGGTTATGATTCCAGAAGGAAGAAGAGTTAACTGGTGAAAGTGGGAGGGAATGTGGTCTAAAATGGAAGGGGTGGTGCTCTGAAGGGCCATTGGGGCGGGCTGTGGGGGGTTGTTATTCTGAATTTTAGACTGAAGTGTAATAGGAGACAACTGGGGAGGGTGACAGGGCCCCTGGTGAGCTGTGTGTGTGTTGGGGGAGAATCCAGTAAAGCACTAGTGCAAGTCCAGAGAGCAATGCTTATCATGAAACAGCATCCTGGATAAGGCAGGATTTCTCATAACTGAGAAGTCCCCAGGTCCACGTTTAACATCCTCTTGTTAGGAGAATTCATCTTCTTTTCAACCTAATCCTCCTACCTCCCCTTCGCTAGACCTTTGTTAATAAGTGCAGAACACTCTGTGCCCAGTTTCTCGTGTTAAAGTCAGTCATTTACTATTCTACCTGGTTTTCTCCAAGTTTACAAATTTCCATCTCACTACCTTTTTTTTTTTTTTTTTTTCAGATTCTGGCTTCAAACCTTGTATTCTTGTTTTCACTTCTTTTTTATTTTTATTTTTTGAGATTAACTACATCTTTCTCAAGCTGCAGAAGCCCGGTTAGATATTATCCCATCTTTGTTAAACATCCCCATATTTGTACTGAGAGAGGAACCACTCCTAGAATGTCCTACTTTGAAAAGCAGTGTGGTTTTGTTTGGTTTTTGGCCGTGCCACGCGGCATGCGGGATTTTAGTTCCCCACCAGGGATCGAACCCGTGCCCCCTGCAGTGGAAGTGCGGAGTCCTAACCACTGGACCGCCAGGGAATTCCCAGCATTGTTTTTTTTTTTTTTTTTTTTTAATTTACGAAAGTAATTAATTCTTAAAATAAAATATTCAAGTGTGTCAGGAAAGTATAGAATAAAAGGTGACATTGTTCCTTACTACCTGTCAAACCCAAACCAGAGAAGTAACCATTAACAGCATGGTTCATGACAGTTATGATCTTTTTCTACTTATATACAAATGTATATGTGTGTATATATATATTATATATATATATAGTTTGGAGGTTTTTATGCAACAAAAAATGGGCCATTAAGTACATACTATTTTATATACTGTTCCTTGAGGACAGTTTTTCACATTTTTACATATATATAATATATATGTATATATGTACATGTATACGTGTACATGTATATATAACATATATAACATATAACATATATATAACATATAATATATATACACATATATATATTCTAATTCTCTATCTGTCCTTCCTCCTGGATCACTGCAATAACTTTGTTCCTGTTCTACCTGCCCACCTACAGACTCTTCTCCACGTAGCAACCACAGCAAATCTTTTAAAATGTCAAGTGAAAAGTCAGAGTCCTTACAGCAGACTCTAAGGCCCTGTGTGATCCAGCCTTTCCTTTCCTTCTGACTCTCCCGCACCAGTTCTTCATCTGTACTCCAGGCATGCTCCCAGCCTCACTTAGGGCCTTTGGTCTATCTAGTCCCTGGTCTGGAAAGCTCTTTCCCCAAATATTCACAGCTGACTCCCTCGTTTTATTCAACTCTGCTCAAATCTCACCCTTCCAATGGGGCCCACTACTTCACATGATTTCCTTTCTTGGTTCTCCTCTTTTCCCCTCCATGGCACTTAACAGCTTCTAGCATGCTGTGCACTTTATGTACTTACTTATTATCTTTATTGTTTATCACCTGTCTCCCTCCTCTAGAAACTGGGTTAGTTTTATGGATACGCAACCCTGCACTTCAAAGGGCCCCATGCTTGATTTAATGCTCTGCCATCATCATCTTGAAATTTTAGTAATTCTTAAATAAGGAGCAGCACATTTGCAGTTTGCACTGGGCCGTGCAAATGATGTAGTTTGCTTTGTCTAGAATGCGAGCTTCACAAGAGCAAGGATCTTGTTCCTGAACTCTGATGAATTTCAAGTGCCCAGAAGATGATCTTATTTACAGTAGAGGCACGTAATATGCGCTCAGTAAATAGAAGTATTCTCTTAGTAGTTTCATATTCTGAAGTTGAACATTTACTTAACTAGTCTCTTATGAATTACTAAAACATACTGCAGCAAATAACCTTATACAGAAAACTTGGTACCCTTGAGTGGTTTGGTTTAAATACTTTTGAAGGGATACATTGTGATTGCTAGTTCTTTTTTATTTCTGGTGACACCGGAATTGTTGAGACTTTGCCTGCTTTCATTGGGAACAGCCGTGTTTAGCAAAGTGCTTGCAGGCTACAGACCCATATCTCATCAGAGAGAGTTACCAAGCACAGTATAGCCACTAAACCAACAGTTCATAGCCTTGGCTACACATGGAAAGCACCCAGGAGCTTTAAAAAAGGCCGATGCCTGTGCCCACCCCCCAGAGATCCTGATACAGTTAGTCTGCGGTGTGGCCTAGCTTGTTTAAAGGTCCCAGGTGATTCTAATTGGCCGCCGTTCCATTCTTCATCTGCTTTAACCTCAGACCGTGTGCGATTGAATGGGTCTGTTGTGCTTCTTTCTTTCTGCTTTATAATATCTACTGTTGTCTTGTTTAGTTTGCAATATAGCAGCAGCTCAAAGGAAAGATGGTTAGAGATTATTTTCCCAGGGTAAACTCAAAAGCCTTTCGATTCCAGGAAGTTGTTAGCCAAATAGAGATAATAAGTATATATGTTTCAATTGTGAATTCTGTTTACTATTCCTGTCACCACTAGACTTATTCATTAATAAGGGTAATGGAGAGACTTCTGCATTGTCAACAAGAGATCTGAGCAAACATCATTTAAACCAAGATTTAGCCAGAGTACTTTCACTTGAATTAATTTGAGAAATATTTTAATGGTCTTATGAAATGGGACATGTGCTATTTTAAAGCCCAATGAGGGGCTTCCCTGCTGGTGCAGTGGTTGCGCGTCCGCCTGCCGATGCAGGGGAACTGGGTTCGCTCCCCGGTCTGGGAGGATCCCACATGCCGCGGAGCGGCTGGGCCCGTGAGCCATGGCCGCTGGGCCTGCGCGTCCGGAGCCTGTGCTCCGCAACGGGAGAGGCCACAGCAGAGGGAGGCCCGCATACCACAAAAAAAAAAAAAAAGAA
>NC_041231.1:28978343-29043118 GCF_002837175.3 Physeter macrocephalus
GTGAGAGGCCCGCATACCAAAAAAAAAAAAAAAAAAAAAAAAAAAAAGCCCAATGAGAGAGAGAATACCGAATAATTAGCAATTAGCAGTCGTGAGGATGAACAATTGTTTTCTAACAAGTTCTTCCAAAGTATTCATGATTCTTCTACCCGCCACGTCCCACACAGCTCCTTTTAGCAGACAACTTTGGGGCTGAAAAGTAATTATGCCATGGCCGAATAAGGGCAATGTGACATTCTTAAGACCAAAACAACATACATGCCTTAAGTTTTAAGGGGTATAAAATTCTTGGGAAAATAGTGCTGGAAATAAATGCTATTTACCTAGCAGCTCCTCGATTATCATAAGAAGACTCTAACATTGATCCAGGCAAGTGTGTGGGATCCACCATTGATATGACCAGCCCTAACTCTGGACCACAGGGAAGTATATTTGAAATAGTCATGAAATCTAGAAGGAGGCAGTATCCAGTGAAAATTTCATGTGTCCAACCTATCAACTAGACAGCCCTTCCTAAAGTCACCCCGTGTGGAAGGAATTTTTTGAGGCAGATTCTCCACATATCCTTGGAAATGGTAACTTAGTTGACCTTAACTCCTTCCGTTATCTCCTGAAAACAGAGCTTGGTTCAAAGCAGTTTGTGAGCAAATATGTAGTGATGACTGTTTTCCTGGCACGGTGCTCACTGTCAAACAAAGGCAATAAAAATCCCAGCGTTCCTGAAGTTTACTCTGGCACGGTGGATGGACATTGAATGATTGAGTTCACTTGTGGTAAGAGCTGCAGATGTGTATGTGGTGCCCATGACCGTCTATAAGAGGGCAGCTTACTCTGGACAGTTCAAAGAAAGGAGGCAAAGAGAAGGAAGGGCTTGCCAAGGAGAAGGGAGACCTCTGCAGAGGCCTCGTGGCAAAGGGAGTGCAGCTTGTTCCAACAGAGAATCAAAGACCCATGAGACTAAAGATCTAGCCCAGCAAGGGAGGAAGAGGGAGAAGCAAGACTTGGAATGTGTCTGTGAGCCTTAAGGAGAGAGACGCACTGCTTATTCCCACTGGGTAAGAAAAGGCAGCCCAAAGGAGCAGTTGACAGAGGACCAAGTGATCCCCTCGTCACTGAAGTATCTCCCACAAAGCAGTGAGAATGGACCACATTTGACATCTCTATAATCCTGAAACCTACTAGAATAGCCACAAATATTTGAAAGAAAAGTCATGTGTTAGTCTAGTCTCCTTTTTACAAAGAAGCAAATCTTTTATTTATTCTTCCTGCAAGAGCCAAACTTTGGGTTATAGAAAGCGCACTTGGGCTGGGAGTACCTTTGCTGTCAGTCTTTTTTTTTTTTTTTACCGTGCAGGCTTACTGGAAACTTGTAACACAGGGAAACATTTCCTGCAGATAGATGGGCAAAATTTTTGAGCAATATTACAAACTCCATGAAATCACCCAGTCTGGTTTATGATGTCTTTTCCTCTGAATGTGGTTCAGTTTTATTTTAGATATCTATTTCATGCGGGGTTATTTTTATCACTTGGGTGAATTCTGTTTGGATGGCTTTTGTTTCAGTCTTTATTCTTACTAAAAATTTGTTTCTATCTCTTCCTGACTTCCATTGAAATGAATTGAATGAGAAGTCCCAAAGGTGCATGTCTAGAGAATAAAGATGTCTTAATTGTCCTCCCTGTTAATGAACTTTAATTTGGATTTTGAGAAAGGGTTTGTTCCTTTGTGCCCCTCCCCCATGATGTCATGGACAGTGACATTCAAAGATTGGGAAGTGGTCTGCTCCATTCATAGAATTTAGACCAAAAAGGATTCCCTATTTTCTACTATTTTATAATACTTTTAGAAGAAGCCAGATGTGGGCATCACTTAGAACATGACCCAAACTTTGAAAATATACGGGAAGGACAAGTGAGACAAAAACCTTAACTTTTTATTTGTTTTATGACACAAGTAACAGATACTACATTAGCTTTGTTTTAAAAAATCCAAATAGTATAAAAGACCCTCTTGATGACACCCTCCCCCCAAATTTCAGTCTTACCCCAGAGCTAGCCACTGTTGTCAAATCAGCTCTCTCCATTCAGACACATCACTGTACATGTGCAAAGGCATAAAAATATGTATATGCAGATAGTTTTTATCTGTGGGAATCTAAAATGACAAGTGCACAATAATGTACATATTGCTTGTCAGTGTTTGTTTTTTCTCACTAAATGTATCTTGTAGATCTTAACCGGTTCAGTGAGTGTTCTCATGCTTTTTATTTTCTTGTTTTTTAAACTGCTGAATAGTATTCTGTAGTGTATTCGCCTGCTCATGCTGCCGTAGCAGAACACCGTAGACTCAGTAACTTAAACAACAGCAAGTTATTTTCTCATCTTTTTGGAGGCCAGAAGTCCAAGATTAAGGTCCCAGGGTTGGTTCCTAGTGAGGGCTCTTCCTGGCTTGCAGACAACTGTCTTCTCACTGTCTTCACATGGCCTTTTCTCTGCTATCTCTTCTTCCTCTTGTAAGGACACTAATCTTTTCTGATTAGGGTTCACCCTTATGACCTCATTTAAGCTTAATTACATCCTTAAAGACCTTATCTCCAAATGCAGTCACAGTGGGGATTAGGGCTTCAACATAAGAATTTTGGGGTGACACAATTCAGCCCACAGCATTTAGTATGGATGTACTACACTTTCTTTCATCTCTTTATCTGCCATGGGAGAAATTCCTTAAAAATTTTTTTTTTTAAGTTTAACTCCAGCATAATTTTGTCCCCTTGGTCTAAAAGAGACCAAGATTTCCTTCACCTCTGGGATGGTGGGAAGTCAAGGGAGAGGGAATGGAGATGGGGAGGGATAGGGAAGCAAGAGGTTGATTTTTAAAATGCTGATACCGAGTTACTCATTCTCATTAGCTCATGGACTTTTCAGCTTCTTCTCTCCCTGCTAAGAAAGTGGGCGAATCTGGCATTTCAGGATGCAAAGTTGGAGGAGGTAGGCAAGGCCAGAAATGTCCTGTATGGGCTGCAAGCCTTCCTTAAAAAGTTAGCATTGCCAGTGGGAAACCTAGGAGGACCAAAAAAGCTCCAGGCCATAGGCAGACACCCCCAACTCAGTTTCCAGCCACTATCCAGACACAGTTGTCCAGAGAATTGTGCATCCCATTACAAAATGCCCTCTTCACTATTCTGTGAATCTTTTAGGAACCCCCTGTGTGCTTGCACACCCAAGTTCCTTGATGTCAAGGGAAAATCTGGCATTCTTTGTTCATTTAGACCAAAGTGTAATTACCCAGGGAAGATAAAGAAAAATTCTTTTCCCTGGTAAATCTACCAGGGCCCTCTGGAGGCGAGTGCTACTGGAGAGAAATACCTTGACCTCTTGACTAAGCCAGTGGTTCTCAATTTTTCCCCCAGGGCACAGTTAGCGACATCTGGATACACTTTCATTGTCATATCTAGGGGAGGGGGAGGGGGAGGGGCGCCGTGCTACTGCAGTTAGTGGGTAGAGGCCAGGGATACTGCCGAACATTCTCCCATGCGCCAGACAGCAACAATGAATTATCTAGCCCAAAATGTCCACAGTGCCAAGGTTGAGAAAAACTGCTCTAAGCCAAATGATAGAAATTTGTTGGGGACTTGCAGCTGGGGAAATTATTTATTTTTTCTTTATTTTTAATTGACGTATAGTTGATTTACAATGTTGTGTTAGTTTCAGGTGTACAGCAAAGTGATTCTGCTATATATTTATATAAAAATACATATATATATAAAATATATATATGTTTTTTTTTTTCGATTATGTTACTTATAGGTTTTTTACAAGATATTGAATATAGTTCCCTGTGCTATATGGTAGGTCCTTGTTGTTTATCTATTTTATGCATAGAAGTGTGTATCTGTTAATTCCATACTCCTAATTTATCCCTCCCCTCTTCCCCTTTGGTAACTGTAAGTTTGTTTTCTATGTCTGTGAGTTTGTTATGGTTTTGTAAATAAATTCATTTGTACTAACTTTTAAATTCCACATGGGATATCATATAATATTTGTCTTTCTCTAACTTCACTTGGTACAATAATGTCTAGGTCCATCCATGTCGCTGCAAATGGCATTATTTCATTCTTTTTATGGCTGAATAATATTCCATTGTATATATATACCATATCTTCTTTATCCATTCATCTGTTGATGGACACTTAGGTTGCTTCCATGTCTTAGCTATTGTGAACAATGCTGCTATGAACATTGGGGTACATGTATCTTTTCGAATTAGAGTTTCATCTTTTCTGGATATATGCCCAAGAGTGGGATTATAGGATCATATTGTAATTCTATTTTTAGTTTTTAAGGAACTACCATACTGTTTTCCATAGTGGCTACACCAATTTACATTCCCACCAGCAGTGTAGGAGGGTTCCCTTTTCTCCACACCATCTCCAGATTATTATTTGTAGAATTTTTGATGGTGGCCAATCTGACCCAGTGTGAGGTGATACCTCATTGTGGTTTTGACTTGCATTTCTGCAGTAATTAGCAATGTCAAGCATCTTTTCTTGTGCCTGTTGGCCTTCTGTATGTCTTCTTTGGAGAAATGTCTATTTAGGTCTTTTGCCCATTTTTTGATTGGGTTGTTTGTTTTTTTGATATTGAGCCGTGTGTGCTGTTTGTGTATTTTGGAAATTAAACCTTTGTCAGTTGCATCGTTTGCTAAGATTTTCTCCCAGTCCGTAGGTTGTCTTTTCTTTTTGTTTATGATTTCCTTTGCTGTGCACAAGCTTATAAGTTTGATTAGGCTCCATTTCTTTATTTTTGTTTTTATTTCTGTTGCTTTGGGAGATGGACCTAAGAGAATACTACTACGATTTATGTTAAAGGATGTTTTGCTTATGTTCTCTTCTAGGAGTTTTATGGTGTCACGTCTCATAATTAAGTCTTTAAGCCATTTCGAGTTTATTTTTGTGTGTCGTGTGAAGGAGTGTTTTAACTTCATTGATTTATATATGGCTGTTCAGCTTTCCCAAAACCACTTGCTGAAGAGACTCTCTTTCCTCCATTGTGTATTCTGGCCTCCTTTGTCGAAGATTAATTGACCATAGGTGTGTGGGTTTATTTCTTGGTAACTGTAAGTTTGTTTTCTATGTCTGTGAGTTTGTTATGGTTTTGTAAATAAATTCATTTGTACTAACTTTTAAATTCCACATGGGATATCATATAATATTTGTCTTTCTCTAACTTCACTTGGTACAATAATGTCTAGGTCCATCCATGTCGCTGCAAATGGCATTATTTCATTCTTTTTATGGCTGAATAATATTCCATTGTATATATATACCATATCTTCTTTATCCATTCATCTGTTGATGGACACTTAGGTTGCTTCCATGTCTTAGCTATTGTGAACAATGCTGCTATGAACATTGGGGTACATGTATCTTTTCGAATTAGAGTTTCATCTTTTCTGGATATATGCCCAAGAGTGGGATTATAGGATCATATTGTAATTCTATTTTTAGTTTTTAAGGAACTACCATACTGTTTTCCATAGTGGCTACACCAATTTACATTCCCACCAGCAGTGTAGGAGGGTTCCCTTTTCTCCACACCATCTCCAGATTATTATTTGTAGAATTTTTGATGGTGGCCAATCTGACCCAGTGTGAGGTGATACCTCATTGTGGTTTTGACTTGCATTTCTGCAGTAATTAGCAATGTCAAGCATCTTTTCTTGTGCCTGTTGGCCTTCTGTATGTCTTCTTTGGAGAAATGTCTATTTAGGTCTTTTGCCCATTTTTTGATTGGGTTGTTTGTTTTTTTGATATTGAGCCGTGTGTGCTGTTTGTGTATTTTGGAAATTAAACCTTTGTCAGTTGCATCGTTTGCTAAGATTTTCTCCCAGTCCGTAGGTTGTCTTTTCTTTTTGTTTATGATTTCCTTTGCTGTGCACAAGCTTATAAGTTTGATTAGGCTCCATTTCTTTATTTTTGTTTTTATTTCTGTTGCTTTGGGAGATGGACCTAAGAGAATACTACTACGATTTATGTTAAAGGATGTTTTGCTTATGTTCTCTTCTAGGAGTTTTATGGTGTCACGTCTCATAATTAAGTCTTTAAGCCATTTCGAGTTTATTTTTGTGTGTCGTGTGAAGGAGTGTTTTAACTTCATTGATTTATATATGGCTGTTCAGCTTTCCCAAAACCACTTGCTGAAGAGACTCTCTTTCCTCCATTGTGTATTCTGGCCTCCTTTGTCGAAGATTAATTGACCATAGGTGTGTGGGTTTATTTCTGGGCTTTCTATTCTGTTCCATTGATCTATGTGTCTGTTTTTGTGCCAATACCACACTCTTTTGGTTATTGTAGCTTTGTAGTATTGTCTGAAATCAGGAAGGGTTATGCCTCCAGCTTTGTTCTTTTTCCTTAGGATTGCTTTGGCAATTCTGGGTCTTTTGTGGTTCAATATAAATTTTAGGATTATTTGTTCTAGTTCTATGAAAAATGTCATGGGTAATTTGATAGAAGCTTCATTAAATCTGTAGATTGCTTTGGGTCATGTGGCCATTTTAACTGTATTAATTCTTCCAATCCAAGAGCATGAGATATCTTTCCATTTCCTTGAATCATCTTCAATTTCCTTTATCAATGTTTTATAGTTCTTTGCATGTAAGTCTTTCAGCTGCTTGGTCAGGTTTATTCCTAGGTGTTTGGTTTCTTTTGGTTTTTGTTTGTTTGTTTTTTGGATGCAATTTTTATTATTTATTTATTTATGGCTGTGTTGGTCTTTGTTGCTGCGTGTGGGCTTTCTCTAGTTGCAGCAGGCAGGGGCTACTCTTTGTTGCGGTGTGCAGGTTTCTCATTACAGTGGCTTCTCTTGTTGCGGAGCACAGGCTCTAGGCCCGCGGGCTTCAGTGGTTGTGGCATGTGGGCTCAGTAGTTGTGGCATGCGGGCCCAGTAGTTGTGGCACACAGGCTTAGTGGCTCCGTGGCATGTGGGATCTTCCCAGACCAGGGCTCAAACCCATGTCCCCTGCATTGGCAGGTGGATTCTTAACCACTGTGTCACCAGGGAAGTCCCTGGGTGCAATTTTAAATGGGGTTTTTAAAAACTTTCTCTTTCTGATATTTCCTGTGTAAAGAAACACAACGGATTTCCTGCTACCATGCTGAATTCATTTATCAGTCCTAATAGTTGTTGTGTGGAATCTTTAGGGTTTTCTATAGAGTATCATGTCATCTGCATATAATGACAATTTAACCTCTTCCCTTCCAATTTCGATACCTTTTATTTCTTTTTCCTTTCTGTTTGGACTTCCAATACTACGTTGAATAGAAATGGTCGGAGTGGGCATACTAGTCTTGTTCCAGAATTTAGTGGGAAGACTTTCAGCTTTTCACCATTTAAGATTATGTTCGCTGTGTGTTTGTCATAGCTGGCCTTTATTATGTTGAGATATGTTCCCTCTATACCCACTTTGGTGAGAGTTTTTATGGATTTTGAATTTTATCCAAGCTTTTACTGTTCCTATTGAGATATTCATGTGGTTTTTGTCTTTTCTTGATTTGTTGTATTGCACTGATTGATTTGCATATGTCCAACCATCTTTGTGATGCTGGAATGAATCCAACTTGATCATGGTGTATGATCCTTTTTATGTATTGTTGGATTCAGTTTGCTAATATTTTGTTGAGGATTTTAGCATCTATATTCATAAAGACATTGGCCTATAATTTTCTTTTTTGGTATTGTCTTTGTCTAGTTTTGGTATTAGGGCAAGGTGATGGTGGCTTCATAGAACGTCTGTGAGAGTATTCCCTCCTCTTTGATATTTTGGAAGAGTTCAAGAAGGATCGGTATAAGTTCTTCTTTGTATGTTTGATAGAATTTGGGGAAATAATTTTAAAGAATATTGACATCTTAATTTTTCAGAAGATGTAATTTTTAGACAAGCCTCCAAAATTGCTGATTTGAATGTTTGTTTGAAATGGTAGACATCTCAGTGAGCAATTTCGTTTTATTTTATTTTTATTCAGATAGCTACTGAGGCAGTCTGTTAAATTTTTTGTTGTAACACACAGGTTTCTTGGAGGACAGTTTGTGACATCTACAGCCCTCCTAAGTTTGGTTACATATTCAGTTGGCTTATTTCTCACTCTCAAGTGGCCTTTATTTAAATTTCAGCCACCAACTGAAGCTTCACCTTGAGTTAAATAATAATGCACACATCAGAAGGTGTTATGGGGATTAATTAGTTAACTTTTGTAAGGTGCTTTAAAGATAAAAAAAAAAAAAAAAACACTTTGAGTTCTAACTTTTATAATTAGGCAAATCAGGCACTTTTTAGCCATTACAAGTAGCTTTGATCCTGTCTGCCTTCTTCCTTGCCTGAGCAGTTAGTTTGCTGTGAGGAAGTATATTGGAATAAGCAGTAGTGACCTGTAGTGGAAAAATGCAAACCTCGTTTGTGATGGCTATTTTCAGATTCTCTTTTAGTGGTGAGATGAGGAGAAAAAGCATCCCCAAGGGAAATTAAAATCCCTTAATAGTGATGGGAGACTTCAAGGTAGTGCTTCTTAAATACCAATAAGTAAATTAGAGAAATGGTGTGTGTTCTCTCATTCATATTTATCCATTCACTCTGTGTCCCCTCCTCCTTACCCCCCATAAAGAGGAAAGTATGATTATGAGAATCTGCTAAAAATCTCTCAAGTAAACCACAACCTATATTAGGGAATCTTTATATTCTGTGCAGACTCCTTTTTTTTACCTGTTTGGCATTTGCTTCTTTCTTCCCTTATAACCATCACCATTGTCATTGTCATCATTACCTTATGTTTGAATAATCTTTTGCAGTTTGGAAAAAAGTTGAATTCAGAATGTGCCAGGCCCTGTTCTGGGGGCTGCATACCCCATCTAATCCTCACAACACCTATTAAGATGGGTACTATTGTCCCCAATTTACAGATGCCATAACTGAGGCTCACAGAGGCTGCTCTCATGACCATGGTCACAGCTGGGAAGCAATGATGCTGAGACTAACTGTTTCAAAGTCAGTGTTCTTTCCAGAACTTGATGCAAAAGAATTTTCATTGCACTTTTTCTTTTCTAATCTGGCTTTTGTCCCCCTTGAGAGACTAGTAGGAAAGGTGGTATTTTCTCTGTTCTCCAGGTAAAGAGACAGGAGATAAAGGTTTGCCTACAAATGTAACCAAATGTTGGTGAGTTTATCTGCTCACCTCACATATTCCTTAGCCCCTACAATTTGGCATTCCACATTGACCCCTTGTGACCCAGAGCCCTTAAAGGCTAATAGACAAGTCCAATACACAAGTCCTAGGAGACAAGTTCAATGCCGCTTTCCTATTTAGCCTCTCTTCCCTTTCTGCAGCACTGAACACAGCTGACCACTCCCTCCTTGGTTCTCCACTTTGCTGTTTCCTTCCTCCCCTCTGACCTGTACTGTCCACTCCTCTTTGTTATCTCCTTGCTCCTATGTACATTTTAGATGCAGATGGCTCCCCAGGGGACCATCTTGGGCATTCTTTTCTACTTTGGTAATTCCACCTATGTCCATTATCGGTGCTTCCTAAATTTTGCTACATTTTAGAATCACCTGAGGATGCTTTTAAACATCCCAGTGACCTAGCAACCCCACTACTGGGCATTTACCCTGAGAAAACCATAATTCAAAAAGAGTCATGTACCACAATGTTCACTGCAGCTCTATTTACAACAGCCAGGACATGGAATCAACCTAAGTGTCCATCGACAGATGAATGGATAAAGAAGATGTGGCACATATATACAATGGAATATTACTCAGCCATGAAAAGAAACAAAATTGAGTTATTTGTAGTGAGGGGGATGGACCTAGAGGCTGTCATACAGAGTGAAGTTAAGTCAGAGAAAAACAAATACCATATGCTAACGCATATATGTGGAATCTAAAAAAAAAAAAAAAAAAAAGGTTCTGAAGAACCTAGGGGCAGGACAGGAATAAAGACACAGATGTAGAGAATGGACTTGAGGACACGGGGAGGGGAACGGTAAGCTGGGACGAAGTGAGAGAGTGGCATGGACATACATACACTATGAAATGTAAAATAGATAGCTAGTGGGAAGCAGCTGCATAGCACAGGGAAATCAGCTCGGTGCTTTGTGACCACCTAGAGGGGTGGGAGGGAGATGCAAGAGGGAGGGGCTATGGGGATTACGTATATGTATAACTGATTCACTTTGTTACACAGCAGAAACTAACACACCATTGCAAAGCAATGATACTCCAATAAAATGTTAAAAAAAAAAAATCCCAATGCCCAGATTGCACCATAGACAATTAAAACAGAATCTCTGATCATCAGTGTTTTTAAAAAATCTCTCTAGGTGATTCCCAAGCACAGCCAAGTGTGAGAAGCAGAAGCGTGAAATCATCCTCCATAAGTGACTCTCAGGTATGCCCTTCTAGCCACAACCTGTCCCCTCAATATGAGACATATGTCTCCACCTGCTCCCTGTGTCCCACAGGCCCCCTCAAACTCAGCACATCCAAAGAGTAGAGTTGCTAAATTTAGCACAAAAATATGGAAGGCTTCATTACATGTGTATTTCAGATAAACGATGAATAACTTTTTAGTATAAACATGTTCCAAGTATTGCATGGGACATACTTATCCTTAAAAAATTATTTGTTGTTTATCTGAAATCACATGTAACTAGGCCTCCTGCATTTTATCTGGCAACCCACCTAAGAGAAAATAATCTCTCTCTTTGAATCCCCTTAGCTTGGGAAAGAGCTTCCCCATCCTCCCTATCAACGAGGAATAAATCTCAGAGCCTTCTTTGACCCAGTTCTTCCAACCCCACATCCAATCTCCAGCTCTTTTGACTCTTCCTCTGCCTTCCTGAAATGCTTCCCGCATCTCTCCTTCTCACTTCTTTGCCGGTGCTTCTACCTCAAGCCTGCCCTCTTCCCCTTGTTCTTTCAGGTTTATGTCAGTTTTGTAGCTGGACCCCTTTGCACATTTACTCTTTCCTCAGATGATGTGATTTCCTTGATTTGCCAAAATAACTTTATAAAGCGCAGATCTGATCATGTCACTCTTCGCTGTAAAAGCTTCCCGGGTCACTCACTGCTGAAGACAAGGCAGTGTGTGCCCCACAGAATCAGATCCCGACCTAACTTTCCAGCAGTTAGGAAACTACCCCACCCCACCCCCCTTCGAGCCCCCCAGGGATCCAGTCTTAGAAAACATCATAGCCTGGCACTTGCCTACACTTTGGTTGCTACTTGGCCTCGAGTGCCATCCCCTTCCTAACAAAGACAGAGAAACAAAAAACTCACCTTGAAGTCACCTGTGTCACTTTCTAACCCATGAGTAATTCCTGTAGACTCCTCCTTCTAACTCTTAGCAGCTGTCAACCACTTCTTCCCAGACTCACCATTCATGCTCTTTCAAGATACTAACATCTTGAGCCTGGACTAATGTAATAACTTACAAGGTCTCACTTGCCCCCTTCTAATGTGGGCCTTTTTAGAAGTAGGTCAGATCTTGTCTGTAGCTATCTGGGCGGCCCCTCCCTGCTTCATCATACCCTCTCCCCTGGCTGGTTATGATCAGTGTACACCAGCTGGACTTCAGTGGCCGGAACCTGAATTTTGAAGCCCATGAGCGATCTCTGGTCAGTGGAACCATTCTTACCATGTAAGCAGCAGGCTGGCAGGGCCAGGGATTAAACAATCCAATCCTAGCATTCCCTCAACCAATACTTGACAAGCCTTACGTGTATGAGTGACACTGTTTCTTAGAGTTCCCCAGCAGGATTAAGTGTCAGTTGCCCACAGTGGTAATTTGCTTGTTAATTCACCATTCATTCGTTCCTTCTGGTCTCTGTCTGGTTTTCTCATTCCTGTTTTGGCTTTTCCTGGGACCACCTCCCAAATACACTAGTTGCCCTTGAATCCTTGACTCAGGGTCTGCTGCTGGGGACCCCCAAACTAAGACTAAAAGACTTCTCTTAAGCATGGTTAAATAGAGGAAAATAAGCAATGCCATCTTTCAGCTATTCTAAAAATTTGATACGTTGGAATAAAGATTTTCAAAGAATCAGATAAATGAATGCCTTTTTATGATATCACAAGATTGACTTCTTTTCCTCCTTCTTACTGAAACTCATTCCTAAAGCTAGGGAGAATTGTTATAAGCACTTTGGGGGTATGCCTGTGCAATTCTCAACAACCTCTTAAGTGCCTCCTTCACCCACAAAACAAGGGGTGCTGGGAACCATGTTTATAGTCTCTAACCCTGGTCATACATGACTAGACAAGCGTGGCCCTTTGATCCAAGCTGGACCGATAAAACCCACCTGCTCAAGAATATGAAGTTAGGACTTAGGCTTTCTAGTTCAGTCTGAGCTGAGAAAAATACACCATAGGAACAGTGGGACAGCCACTTTCCACTCCGTATTTTCTACCATGTAGGCTAAGCAACAGAAGAAGCTCGTCCGCAGAGAGAGGAAAATAAAGTGGGCAGAGATGAGAGAAAGACAGAAAGAAAGACAAATTTGATATATTTGGAACGTTGGTTTTCAAAGAATCAAAATCAGTTGATTTCTCCCACCTTTCCCCTGCTTAAGTGATAGCATGAGGTGTTCAATCCAGAGAGCACATGCCTGTAAGGAGCTGGTATTTGAGTGGCCAGAGGGGTGGACCAGCTGCATTGATGACCCCAATTCATGGTCTCTCTGGATTTATTCCTTTCACCCAGAAACTTTATAGTTCCATTTCAGTATGATTCTGGGCCAGCTTTGTGACTTGCTTTAGACAAAAGAATATAGTGGAAATGATGGTGCAACAATTTGGAACCTAGATCTCAAGAGGGCTTACATATTTGACTTATTCTCTTGCTTCCACTTGGACTCCAGCCATGCCATGAGAACCAGCCCTGGCTACTGTTCTGGAGAATGAAGGCCCCATGGAGGAGAACCAAGTCCTCCTACTCAAGACCAAGCAAAACCAACCAGCCCCAGCCAACACAGCAGCTGAATGCAAATACATATGCAAGTCCAGCCAAGATCAGCAAACTAGGTCCAGATTAGCAGAACCATCCAGGGGATCACTAGATGTTGGAGAAATGATAGATGGGTATTGTTTTAAGTTACTGAGTTTTCGGATGATTTGTTTTATAGCCTCATGGTAATAATGGATAGATATAGCTGATATGCTACCAAAACTTTCTTCCGTTGGAATTACAAATGCTTAAGTCTCTCTCATGAAACTTGAAAGGAAAAGATATAATTCTGTTTACACGTGTCATTATAGCTTTTCAACAGATTGGGAGGCTATATTCTAAATGATTGTCTTAATATGGGCTCTATTGTATACATCAGAGTCACTCTACTGATGACTCAGATGTCATCTGAAAGAGATTAATCCTACAGAGCAGAGCTGGACAAATTGCAGCCCATGGACCAAATCCCACCCGTGGCCAGTTTCTGTCAAGTTTTATTGGGATACAGTCATACTCACTTGTTTACATTATCTGCGTTTGCTTTGGGGCCACAATGATAGAGCTGTATAATTTTGAAAGACACTATATGGCCTGCAAAGTCTAAAATATATATTTTCTTGCTTCTATAGGAAAAATTTGCCGATCCTTCAGAGAATCTAAAACTGAGGTTCCATGTCCCAATAATTGGAAGAGATGTGCCATATGGGTTAAGACCACAAGGGCAGAGAAACGACCATGACAAATAAGAAGCAAAAACCTGACGTCGCAGAGTTTGATGCTCCAAATGGCAACCACCCACTGGTGTTTTTCACAGGAAAACATGCATGCAGCATGCTCCATGGAGAGAAACAGCAGGGGTTTGTTTAATTAATGACCAGTAGCAGTTTCTCTACTCAACGACAGAAAGCCCAGCTTGTTCTAAATATAAAAGTCACCCTTAAACTCCTTGAAAATCACTTTTCTCAGTAGTCAACATCTGAGTCTATAATCCTTCTCTCTGGAGTGCAACTTTTTTTTTTTTTTTTTAATGTAAGAAACCATAGAGAAAAATATTGTAAAGAGATTGGTTCCAAAGAACTCTGCCACTGATTTACTGTCTAATAAATAAATGGAGGGAGAATCGTGAAGATTAACCCAGCTTCTCATGGATGATGGATCCTAGATACTCAAATAATTCCTCCTGTCAACTATCCTATTTTAGCAAGAAAATATTGCGAGTGAAAGATATGGGTAAGTGACATGGATAAAATTTTCTTCCCAAATTTGTCTTAACTGAAATGTCTGAGGGAAATGCATAATTTAGATAGCAGTTCTTAAACCTTCATAAAGTAAAGAACCCTATGCTATGATTATTCACCCTTGTCTGCTTTCCCCCCTGTTTTTCTTGTCACATTATTTGAACTCTTGCTATGTTCAGATGCCCCCTGGAATGCTGGAGAAGCATGTCAAAGGCAGCACATCCAAGCTGGCACTATTGGTTCCTCCACCCAAACTTGTTCCTGCCCAGTCTTGCCCAGCTCAGTGTAATGACAGCAGTCCCACCCAGATGTTCATACCCCAAACTACACACTTCCTTGGCTTCTGTTCCCTTCATTTCTCCCATCCAGTACATCACCCGATTCTGGCAGTTCTTCCACCAAAATGTAATCTTTTTCTGACAACTTGTCCATATACCCATTGCCATCGTCACAGTCTCTGCACCAGCATCTCTCCTTAGATGCTGGAACGCGCCTCCAGACGTGGTCCCATGGCTTCTGTTCTACCCTCGAGGGTCAGTTCTCCCCACAGCAGCCAGTGAGATGAAAATGAAGTCAGAGCCTTTCCGTGTCCAAACCTGCCAGTAGTTTCTGTTGCCACTCACGTTCCAAACTTCTTACCACCATCTCTAATGCCCTGTGTGATGTCACCCCTCACTGCTGCTCCGATTTCACCGTCAACCTCTCTCTTCTTCCCTGACATCAGCATCTAACCATCTAGACTCCTTCCCGTTCTTCCAAGGAAGAGCCTACTTATTCCCACCCTGTCAGTGCCTTGGCACTTGCCCTTCCTTCTGCCTGGAATACTCTGCCCTTGAACAGCCACATCACTCTCTCCCTTACTCTTCACCAGTGGTTCTCAACTGGGGCAGTTTTGCCCCACAGAGGACATCTGGCAGCTGTCTGGAGACAGATTCGATTGTCACACTATGGAGGGTGCTACTGGCATCTACTGGGTAGAAGCCAGGGGAGCTGCTAAGCTTCCTACATACACAGGTCGGTCCCCGTGACCAGCAGTTACCTGGCCCCAAATGTCAGTAGTGCCACAAAGGATGTGGAACACTGCCCTGCTCGGTTCTCTGCCCAGGCGTTTTCTCCTCAGAAAAAGAACTTCTTTGATGCCTTCTTTCCAAAACAGCTTTTCCCCTTTTCTGACCCCACTCACTTCTTATTCTCTTACTCAGTTTAACACCACCTGGAATCAGAGTACCTGTTTAGGATTTGTGTCTCTCATCCCTTAAATGTCACCTCCCCGAGGGCAGGATTTTTGTGTGCTTTACCACTAGTTCTTCAATGTCTGGGGCAATGCCTGGCACCCAGTATGCCTTCAGTACATGTTGCTAGACATCTGAGGTTTGGAGAGGTTAGTAACTTTCCTAAGATCACACATGGCTAGTCAGAAACAAAGCCACCCATGTGTCTATCAGCCCCTTTAAGGCCCTGCACAGACATACACAATCCAAGGAATAGCTTTATGCTGTTTATGCAAATGCAGCTTCGAGACAGTTTTCACAACTTTCCCCTTCCAGTTTTCCACACTCTCTCCATCGCCCTATCGCAAATCCCTCCTATGTAGAAATTCTTGATCCATTAAAACTCAGATCCGCTGACCCCTTGGCAAATGGTTACTTCTTGTACCTTCTCTTCCTAATCCAAAAATGGCTAATGCAAGTGAGGTGGAAATGCCAGGCTGCCGGGAGCCAGATCAGTCTATCAGCAAACCCCACTGTCAATATTGCATTAATTGCTTGCTTAACCTTCTGTAGCTTTTTCACTCCCAGACAAAAATTACCAGTCTCCTTCAGCACCAGCTTGGAACTAACAGAGGAAGATTTGAAATGATTATCCTCCTTTTAAGACAGCAGGAATTCCTGGATCCTTTTTTTATGAACATAAACAGTGAGTGTCCTTTGTTCTTGCAAAAGTGAGGAGCTTAAAAAAAGTCATTTATTGTCCCTTCTTGACTTTTCTGTACCTTAAAATGGCTTCACATTTTATTTCTCAAAGAGTTGGCATTTCTGTATTTTAACGTTGGACATTTTCACTTTGGGCTTTTGGCCCATTTTTCTAGATTTTCTTCAGTCCCACTTCTGCTCCCCCAGCCTCCCCTACCCCGCAACGCGTCATTTCTAATGATGAATAAATAGCCATTGTAACCATGGAAATAATCTTGACCGAGAGAGCCAGTTGTCAAAGGGAGCCCCCAACTGGACGCCACCAGGGCTGCAAAATGGAAGAAGCCACTTCCTCCTTGCAAGGATGTTCCCAGACGTTTGGCTGTGGGCTTGCCTTTCTGCCTTATCAAAAGCTGTGTGCTTTTCATGGCACTGGAGCCTGTTCTTTAATGAATTAATTTCTTGGCAACCCTCCTGGTATACAGCTGAGCACTTCATTTTCTCATTTGGGATTTCTTGTCGACCTGGACCTCCCCTGGCTCTGGCTGGGAAAGTAGCCTGCAGACTAGCCTGATTCCAGCCTCACTTAGTCTGAATTACCTCTTTTTTAGGAGACAAGCTGCATTTGTTTCCCCCTCCATAATCCCTCTGAGGTCTTCAACTTGAGAGGGGCCCTGAAGCTCTTTGAATCGCATTCGAGCAGCTGTTGTGTTGGCTGCAAAATTTAAATTAGCCAAGCTCAGGAGAAAGTGACTAAGGCCATTCATGTTTCAAGGAGGTAGTATATCTTGAACGTGAGGCCGGAAGTCACAGGGTGGAAAGAACTCAAGCTTTGGGGGAAAGCACTGGTTCACGTTTTATTCCATTGTGTACGAGCTGTGTGACCCAGGCTCCATCACCGAACCTCTCTGGGCTTTAAGTGCCCCACAGAATGGGATTTCCTATACCTACCATTTTACAGTTTGGGGCAAGAATAAGAATAGATTATGTATAGTGCCTAATAAAGTGACTGACATTTGTATTTTTACTGAAAATCTTAACTATGGAAGATTTGTTTTCTGTGAAATGACCAGTGTATTTGTTTCCATCTAGAGACTATCTGAATGATGACCCTCGCCACTGATGTGCTGGGGAAGGCAAATGAAGGACTGAGGTTTCTGAGGCTGGGAATTTACATCTGAAGAACATGTAGAGAGAGGGAGCTTTTCAGGGGAGAAAGAAAACAGGATATTTTATGTGTTGGCAGAGTTATGGGTATGAGATGCTGTGTTGTGCTGTGGGACCGTCCATAGAAGGAGTCCGGTGACTTTACCATAGGCTGATGGTCTGACTCAGAGGCATGCCAGGGCCCTTGAGGTTCTCTAGCCTGCGTGACTGCCAATTACCAGTGTGCACTTTCCGATGCAACTCTTTGTGATGCCCAGATTGTATCGGTGCACTCGGCAAGCAATGTGTTTTGTTTTGTACTGATTTTTTCCTGTTGTGTTATTCCTCTTTTTTTCCCTCTTCAGACAATTATCCGGTATGTGTCTTAGGTTTTGCACTCCTCGGAAGCTGACCACAAGGTAAAGCACTGAATGCAAATAGTTGATTTGGAAGGTGATCCTGGGAAGCGCTGAGAAGGTGATGGGGAAGTGAGACGTGGAAAAGAAAGAAGCCCACACAGGCTGGGTTAGTGAGCAGGCCGCGCCTGGGGGCAGCTGGGGCTTAGTCCCAGGGGCGAATCCCTGGGAGACACTGTGTAGCATCCTCAGAGATGTTCCTCCAAAAGCCAGGGCATAAACCGAGCAACAGATGCTGAGAGATGATGGCTAGGGCATCAGGAGCATCTGAGACAGTGGGATAAGGTGAAGAAAGCAGCATCTGAGAATCAGGAGGGCTGTGCTCCCAGAGGGGATCAATTCACTCGTTGCTAAAAGAGCCCCAGAACAGGAACTAGGGGGAACCAGTTTCGAATCCTCTGCCTCTACGCAGATGGGTAAGTTTGGGCAAGTGACTTCCCCTCTCTGAGCCTCAGAATTTCGCATCTGTGAAGAAAGGAGCATGGGGTAAATGATCCTGGAGGCCCCTTGCAGCTTGGAGAGTCAGTGGTTCATTGGATCAACGTCCCGTGATGGACTCAAAGGAACAGGTTGATGTGCCCCACCAGCATCTTAACCAGGTATAAATCATGAGAGCTACTTTCTGTTGAACACTTCCTCTGCAGAGATGGACTAGAAAGTTTACATGCAATATTTTATTTCATCTTTGTGGCAGTACAAGAAAACAGGTACTGCTTTTATCTCTATTTTGTAGAAGAGGAAACAGAGCAAAATTGTCTAATTTGTCCATGCTGCGTAGATAATAAGTGATAGAGCTGAGGTTTGAGCTTGTGCCAGTCTGACTAATAAATGCTATATTCTGCTACCGTCCACTTTTGTGGTGATGGCCCAGAACATCTGTGCTATAGAATCCTCTCACGTGTGGTTGTATACGTGGAAATATGGTGGAACCACTTCCTCTGTAGTATCATAGGACCTATGGATTATGGATGCAACCTAGATCTGTCCATAATGCAAGCTGTGTCCGAGGATGGGAATGTCTAACTAAAATACAGTTTTCCCAACATCATCGTCATTGTCATTGTCATCATAGGATCAGTCATTTTTTGGTGAGTGACTACTTTTCTGGGACTCTCTGTGCTTTACATATGTCAACTTGCTAACTGTGCAACAACCCCATGAAGTAGGTACCGTTATTATTCCTGTTTTAGATATAGGAAAACTGAAGCCCAGAGATGTTGAGTAACTTGGCTGGGTCTCACAGCCGCATACAACCGAGTAACGGGCAGAGCAAGGAGTCTGACTGAGAGCCCATACTCATTCCTTTACCACCAGTTTGCCTTTCCAGTCTCTGGTACTTACTGCTTTGGCATTTGCATCTTCACGGTGTCCTGCTAAGTTAGAGCTCAGTCTGCATTTCCCTGTGCCACCTAGAAACCAGCAGAGGAGTGACTGAGAGCCACTTCAGCCAAGATGATCCAGGTGCCAGTATGTGGCTAGAAAGCGAACACTTCTGTGTTATCTTTGTTCCCTGGTACATTCTACTTATTGCAAATGCTTTTTGCCTAAAAGAAATGGGTAAAGTCCAAAGAGGCTTTTTAATTTTTTTTTATTTTTATATTCTTTTTATATTTTTATTTTTTTGTTACGCGGGCCTCTCACTGTTGTGGCCTCTCTCGTTGCGGAGCACAGGCTCTGGACGCGCAGGGTCAGCGGCCATGGCTCACGGGCCCAGCCGCTCCACAGCATGTGGGATCTTCCCGGACCGGGGCACGAACCCGCATCCCCTGCATCGGCAGGCGGACTCTCAACCACTGCGCCACCAGGGAAGCCCCAGAGACTTTTTTTTAAAATGAATTTATTTATTTTATTTTTGGCTGCATTGGGTCTTCATTGCTGCGTGCAGGCTTTCTCTAGTTGCTGGTAGTGGGGGCTACTCTTCGTTGCGGTGCGTGGGCTTCTTATTGCGGTGGCTTCTCTTGTGGCAGAGCACGGGCTTTAGGAACGCGGGCTTCAGTAGTTGTGGCATATGGGCTCAGTAGTTGTGGCTCATGGGCTCTAGAGCGCAGGCTCAGTAGTTGTGGCACACGGGCTTTGTTGCTCTGCGGCATGTGGGATCTTCCCGGACCAGGGCTGGAACCCGTGTCCCCTGCATTGGCAGGCGGATTCTTAACCACGGTGCCACCAAGGAAGTCCCGAGACTTTTTCTTTTTAAACCCATTCAGGTACGTGGCATCTGTCTGGGTCCTTGTTATTGTTTGAAAGTTGTGTTGTATCCCAGTGTTCTCACAGTGTCTCTCCTTCACCCAGTTACTCTTGAACCGGGGTAAGCAGGATTATTCTGTATAACCAAGTCCCACTGGTAAAAGTGCTTCTGGAGATCTGAGATCATTCTCTAAGTAAAGAGACACAGGCCAAGACTGGCCATGCAGTGTTGCATGGCTTCTTTTTTTTTTTGAATGAAAGATTCTTTAAATCTAAACATGATTTCATATAATCCCATAATAATCTTTCCTTTCCCAAGTGCTATATTTCCCCTCCCTCCTTCCATCTCCCCACTGGTAACCACTAACTGGTTCTCTGTACCTGTGAGTCTGCTTCATTTTCGTTTTATTCACTAGTTTGTTGTATTTTTTAGGTTCCACAGGTAAGTGATATCATACAGTATTTGTCTTTCTCTGTCTGACTTATTTCACTTAGCATAATGCTCTCCAAGTCCATCCATGTTGCTGCAAATTTCATTCTTTTTTATGACTCAATTGTAAATAATGCTGTTATGAACATTGGGGTGCATGTATCTTTTTGAATTAGTGTTTTTGCTTTTTTGGGATATATACCCAGGAGTGGAATTGCTGGGTGATATGGTCATTTTATTTTTAGTTTTTAGTTTTTCCATACTATTTTCCACAATGGCTGCACCAGTTTACATTCCCACCAACAGTGTATGAGGGTTCCCTTTTCTCTGCATCATCACCAGTGTTTGTTACTTGTGGTCTGTTTGATGATAGCCATTCTGACAGGTGTGAGGTGATATCTCACTGTGGTTTTGTTTTATATTTCCCTAATGTTAGCAATGTTGAGCATGTGATGACTTCTTTGCCTAGTGACTCCGTACCCTCTCGTTCATTCATTCATTCATTTGTACATTCATTCAAGAATTCCACACCAATTCACGGTCAGATTCTCTTTGAGGCACGATGGGGAACACAGCAGATGAACAAGACATTCAGAATCCCCAAAGGTCCACTGGCCAGCTTTCTAAAATATGGAATTGAGGCATAGATAAGGGAAGAACCAATTAATCATGGAATGAAATTAGGATACTATCATGAAACAAACATTAAATAGTGAAAAGTAAACCACATGAAATATTTGGCCTTCAGAAAATGAAAGGAACATTTTGGCTGTGAAATAACAGAAGCATTCCTCAGACTAGAAAAAAAGAAGGGGATAAAACATGGCATGTTTTCAAAATAAATTAATTTTAATTGCAAATTAAAAGATGGAGAGGATATTTTTAGAAACTTGCTTAATTTTTTTTTCCTTTTAATTATTTAGCAGGGTTAAAATTAGGTCAGATTGTGCTGGTATCTCATTTGAACTTAACCTCTGATCTTAGCCTGGAGGGCTCTCAAGGCTTGTTGTCTACTAGGGATAGGTACATTTCCTTAGATGGATGTGAAAGCAGTTTGTAATTAAGCAGGAGGAGGGAGAGAGACTGCGGTTGTTCCTGAAGGTGTTAAAAGTGCTGAAGTGTGGACTTCCCTTAGCCGTGATAGATCCGTTTTTCCTCCGGAGAGGAGAGAACTGAAAGCAGGCAGGGGAAAATACTTCATTCTGAAGGATGTTTGCCCATCCGAACCTCTGCACGTGGTTTGCTGGATTATTTAAAGAGCACTGGGGGTAATGCCTATGGGAGGTATCGGTGAACCAAAATCCCCAGGCTGTAAATAACAATGTAAACCATGCTTCTCTACTGAAAACACATAGTGTGTGTTTATCTCAGACTATGAATGTCAACTGCTGTTGACCTTATAATGTTCTGTCCACTTATCTTCATAATTGGTCCACTTCCTGTTTTGTTACCCACTTACTCCTATTCTGATCCCAAGCCACAAAGAGAATCTTATCCCATTCCTATCTTTATTTCTGACAATTGCCATGTGTCCTTTATCTTCGAAGATTGGCAAAATACAATCTGGATTAAGGAGGCAATTTTCATGCAGTAGAGGTGCTACTGTATCAACTCACCTATCTATAAGCCCTCTACCCAGAAAACTCATCACTTTGGAACAGCAGAGAAAAGCCAAGATGAAGGAGGAAGAGACCCTGTGGCATGAAGTCAGAAAGCCCAGGCACACAGTCCCATCGGAGAATTCTTCAGGCCTGGATCAATATTCAGTTTGTTCTTATTGGACATAATTTTAACAAGTTGATTTAGTTGGCCTCTCAAATCAGAAGATTAATTATAGTAATTACTCTGGGGTAGTCAGAGTGGATATTCCAGACCAGTGCTGGCCAACAGAACTTTCTGCACTGATGGAGACATTTTGTACCTGTGCTGTCCAGTATGGTAGCTGCCAGCCCCATGTGGCGGTTGAGTACTTGAAATATGGCTAATGTGACTGAGCAGCTGAAGTTTCCATTTTCTTTAATATTCATTAGTATAAATTTAAATCTAAAAAGCCACCTGTGGCTGGTAGCTACTATATTAGACAGTGCAGCTCTAAACAGACTCATTGGCTATAGTGAAGTAACCAGAGCATTACAGGATAAGGCCATTTAGTGTAGAGACAAAGAGCCTCCTAAAATACCAACAACTGCTGAACCTCTTTGAATTATAGCCCTGGTCATCCATTTGTTTATCTCCTCTTCACTTGATAAATATTTATTAAGCAGCTACCGTGCTTGTACTGTTCTAGGTGCTGGGGATAAAACAGTGAACAGACAGGAGAAAAATCTTTGTCCTTATGCAGCATATATTTTAGTGGAGGGATGTATCCACTAAATAAATAAGTAACAAAAATATATAGGATGTAAATTGATGATGACGGTTATGTACAAGTGAGGGAAGAGTGTTGGAGGAGGAGATGTGGGAGCTGCAACTGTAAATAGGAAGGTGGAGAAGGTCTCACTGAGAAGGTGAAGGAGGAGGGTCAAGCTGTGGTTACCTAGTGACAGAGCCCGCCAGCTAGAGAGAACTAGAAACTCAAAAGTCCTGAGTTGGGAGGGTTCCTGGTAGGTTCAAGGAACAACAGTGGGATGAGTATGGTGCATAGGAGAGTAGTAGGAGATGGAAACAGGATGGAAGCAGTGGAGGTGATATACATTGCTGGTAGAGCCATTAGCATTTACTGACAATTTGGATGTGGCTTATAAGAGTGAAAGGGGAGTCCAGGATGATTCCAAGGATGTTGGCCCAAGCAAAACGAATGATGGAGTTGCCATTTACTGACATGGTGGACCATATTTACAATGTAATCTTGATGAGATGGTCAGCCACCATTTCTTCGTGCTGGGTCTATGGTAGACATTGAACATGGGCTTGAATGTGGCCTCAGAATCATTCTTAACATAGTTTTCCTGGAAGCCAATATGTGTCAAAGTTGGCACTCAAGATGAAACCATCACTGGATTCATGTATGTCTATGACTCAGGTAGAAAGGTGGGAAAATATGTGACCCACTTCATGAAGAGTTCTAGCCAAGAAATGACTGAATTTCTATAAAATATAGTTCATTAATATGCTTCAGTTCTCTGTAATTCCTTACCCTGGGAATTCATGCAAGGAAAAGTTCGGCCAAAGAATGCAGAATTATCCTTGGAATCCTCTGCCATCCTGACGGTAACATCTTTCATTGTAGAGTGGACACTACAGGATGATTCTTTGAAGGGCAGGAGCCATGTTCCATTCATTTCCATCTGTCTAGAACTTGGATCATTACAAATGATTAATAAAGTTGGTTACCTTGAACATTTTTGAATTAGCACAGTGTCTGATTTTAAAGTGACCTCACCACATTATGTAACACTATTAAGCATTTATTAAGTACCTACCATGTGCTGGGTACAAAACTGTCCTTTAAAACAGGTGAAAGAAAAACTGTCAAAGTCAGGACAATGGTAAGGGTCAGAAAGTGGCCCCCAAAATACTTTGTTCTCTTACTCCATGACCTGGTCTTGAAAGGAAAATTTTAACCCTCCACTGGCTTCCTGACACCTTTCAAGTAAAGCACCAAAGTTTTTACCATGGTCTGCAAGGCCTTGCCAACCTCTCTGACCTTCTTTCTTTCTTGTTGACTTCTCTGATACGTGTCTGGCTTCCTTTCTGTGCCTTAAGTACACCAGGCATGGTCCTACCTCAGGGCCTTTGCATTTGCTGTTCCCTTTACTTGGAACTCTTCCCCTGCATCTCCCCGACTTCCTTCACGTTTCTACCCAGAGTGGCTGTCTTTGACCTTTACCTCCCTTGACATCTCTTTTCATTATCTTACCTTGTTTATCGTCTATGTAATTTTTTTAAATCGAAGTATTTACAATGTTGTGTTAGTTTCAGGTATACAACAAAGTGATTCAGTTATACACACACACACACACACACACACACACACACACACACATAGGTTATTACAAAATACTGAGTGGAGTTCCCTGTGCTATACAGAAGTTTCTTGTTGTTTATCTATTTTACATAGAGTGGTGTGTATCTGTTAATCCCAAACGCTTAATTTCTCCCTCCCTCTCTTTCCCCTTTGGTAACCATAAGTTTGTTTTCCATGTCTGTGGGTCTATTTCTGTTTTGTAAATAATTTCATTTGTATCATTTTTTTTTTAGAGTCCACATATAAGCAATATCATATGATATTTGTCTTTCTCAGTCTGGCTTCCTTCACTTAGTATGATAATCTTTAGGTCCATCTGTGTTGCCACAAATGGCATTATTTCACTTTTTTTATGGCTGAATAATATTCCATTGTATATACCTACCACACCTTCTTTATCCATTCATCTGTTGATGGACATTTAGGTTGCTTTCATGTCTTGGCTATTGTAAATAGTGCTGCTATAAACATTGGGGTGCATGTATCTCTTTGCATTAGAGCTTTGTCTGGGTATATGCCCAGGAGAGGGATTGCTGGATCATATGGTAACTCTATTTTTAGTTTTTTAAGGAACCTTGATACTGTTCTCCATAGTGGCTGTGCCAATTTACATTCTCACCAACAATGGTGGAGGGTTCTTTTTTCTCCTCTCCTGCATTTATCATCCAATACAATGTACCATCTGGTATACTTTTTCAGTTTGTTTGTTTGTTCCCTGCCGTCCCTCAGCACCCAGGACAGTGCCTGGCATGTCATAGGTGTCCAATACATATTTGTTAAAAGGATGCATATGGCACGATAAAGAACACTAGCCATGAACACAGACAGAGAAAAGATGCCGTATCGGTATGGAGATACTGAAAGTGTCCTGCACATCTGTGTTCTGCCCCTCGGCCACTGTGTAACTCTTTGTATAGGTAGCTTCCAGAATGGCTCACGTGAGATCCCTGTCCCCTGGTGTTCATCCCTTTGTGTAATCGATCCCCTCTCCTTGAATGAGGCTGGGCCCTAGTGAGTCACGTTAACAAATCAAATATGGCAAAAGTGATGGGATAGCATTCTGAGATTAGGTTTTAAAAGACTGTGGCTTCTGTCTTGCTTGCACGTTCTTTCTCCGACTCCTCTTGCTTTCTCTCCCGATGAAGCAAGCTCCCATGCTGTGAGCTGCCCGATATAGAAGCCCATGTGGCAAGGAGAGAAGCACAACTGCCAGCCAACAGTCAGGGAACAACTGAGGCCCTCAGTCCAACAGCCCACAAGGAACCTAGTCCTGCCAACAACCATGAGTGGCTTGGAAGCAGACCCTTCCCCAGTCAAGCTTTGAGATAAGACTGCTGCCCCAGCAACCCCTTATAAGAGCCTGTGAGAGGGTGTGGGCCAGAGATTCATTAGTAACCAGACTTCCGACCTATAGAAACCATGAAAGATAAATATTATTGTTTTAAGTTGCTAACCTTTGAGGTAATTTGTTATGCAGCAATAGATAACTAATACATTTTTAATGAATTCTTTTTAAAATTTATTTATTTATTTATTTATTTTTGGCTGCATTGGGTCTTCGTTGCCGTGTGGGCTTTCTCTAGTTGCAGGAAGTGGGGGCTTCTCTTGTTGCAGAGCACGGGCTCTAGGCACGCAGGCTCAGTAGTTGTGGCTCAAGGGCTCTAGAGCGCAGGCTCAGTAGTTGTGGCGCACGGGCTTAGTTGCTCCATGGCATGTGGGATCTTCCCGGACCAGGGCTCGAACCCATGTCCCCTGCATTGGCAGGCGGATTCTTAACCACTGCACCACCAGGCAAGTCCCTGAATGAGTTCTTCATCAGTGTTTTCCTTGCCTTTAAAATGTGGATCGTAAATGACCCCTTTGCATAGGGTTGCTGTGAGGATTAAATGAGAAAACATTGAGTAAAAAATGATCCTTCCTATCAAGGAGAGTACAGTCTGGTGGGAGGTTTTATGTCAGCTGTGGGGCATGAGTATAGAAATGAGATGGGAAAAACATTCCCAGAATAGGAAAGGGCATGAACAGAGGCGTGGTAACTCGACAGCCCGTGACACAGCATGCAGTCTGCAGCACAGGAGTTTGTGGAAGCAGGAGCAGGAGGGGAGGCTGGAACCAGGCCAAGGCCAAACTCCTGAGAGGACTTGTCTGTCCTGAGAAGGGGCCTGGGAGAGTGTCCTGTGGGCAGTGGGTGGAGTGAAGTAATCTGAGCTCTGGAATATGTTGGAAGGGGCTGTGGCGTTATAAGATTTTAAGTTCTTCCTAACAGGATCTATTCTTAACTTGTTTTTATTTTTCTAATGTATGAGTAATATGTTTATTCTCATTGTAAACAGTTTGTTAATACAAAGTAAAAACCACCCTTTTCATTTTTTACCCCCCATTTTCCCCTCCCCAAGGGCATCATAGTTTTGATTTGCTTTATCACACACAGGGGCACAACAGTGATGGCCGGAGCTGGCTTCTAACAACCCTTGTGTTTGGGGACATCACATTAGGAGCTTGAAATTGGGCATGTTGGTGCCATGGAAATTGGCAAAGACTACAGATCAGAACTCCCCCTGGTAAAGCTTGTTTACAAGGGCACCACTGGTTGTGTGTATCTATTAAGACCCTTTTCCACTTATTTACATGAAAACTTCCTTTCAGGATGATGTTTGGAAACATGCAGTAAGTGGTTTAGAGCATAAACCCTGGAGTCAGGCAACTTGAGTTCAAATCCTGAGACTATCCTAGGTGACCTAGTCTATTCTGAATCTAGGCTGGGTGACCTTGGCTGGGCTGTATAACCTCTCTGAGTCTCAGTTTCCTCCTCTCTAGAATGCAGATAATAATAGTGCTTATGGGGCTTCCCTGGTGGTGCAGTGGTTAAGAATCCGCATGCGCATGCAGGGGACACGGGTTCGAGCCCTGGTCTGGGAAGATCCCACATGCCGCGGAGCAACTAAGCTCGTGCGCCACAACTACTGAGCCTGCGCTCTAGAGCCCGTGAGTCCCAACTACTGAGCCTGTGTGCCTAGAGCCTGCGCTCCGCAACAAGAGAGGCCACTGCAATGAGAAGCCTGCGCACCGCAATGAAGAGTAGCACCCGCTCTCTGCAACTAGAGAAAGCCCGCGCACAGCAGCAAAGACCCAATGCAGCCAAAAATAAATAAATAAATAAACTTATTTTTTAAAAAAATAGTGCTTACCTCATGGACTTATAGTGAGGCTTGAATGCGTGAATATTTACAAAGGGCTTGAAGCAGTGCCTGCCACTCAGTAAGTCATTATAAAATTTAGTTTTTAATTAGGTAGCTAGTGGGAAGCTGCCGCATAGCACAGGGAGATCACCTCTGTGCTTTGTGACCATGAGAGGGGTGGGATAGGGAGGGTGGGAGGGAGGGAGACGCAAGAGGGAAGGGATATGGGAACATATGTATATGTATAACTGATTCACTTTGTTGTAAAGGAGAAACTAACACACTATTGTAAAACAGTTATACTCCAATAAAGATGTTAAAAAAAAAATTTAGTTTTTATTTTTAGCACAAATGGGGTCATACCTTAGGTAATGTTGTACAACTTACTTTTTTAAAAACAATACATCTCGGAGAGCTTAGAGACAGTATTTTCTTTTTTTTTTCTAATTAAACTTTTAATTTTGAGATAATTGTAGATTCACATGAAGAAAAAATACAAAGATCCTGGGTACCCTTTCACAAGTGTCGCCCAGTGGTAATATCTCGCAGAACTACAGTAAAATATCACAGCCAATATGTTGACATTGATACATCAAGATACAGAACATTTCCATCACAAAGACCCCTCTTGTTGCCCCATCTACATCTCTCCTGCCCCACCCCCTCCTTAAACCTGCAACTGCTAATCTCTCCTCTGTTTCTATTATTTTATGATTTCAGGAATGTTATGTAAATGGCATATTGTAGAGTGTAACCTTTTGGGATCTACTGTTTTCACTCAGTATAATTCTCTGGAGGTTTGTTCAGGTTATCACGTATATTCGCAGTTCCTTTTTTTGCTGAGTCGTGTTCCGTAGTATGGATGTACCACACTTTAATTTTTTTCACCCTTTGAAGGTCATCTTGCTCCCTTCCAGTCTTGGGCCATTAGGAATGTTATAAACATTTGTATACAGGTTGGACTTTGGCTTCTTCAGCTCCAGTTGGGGGACATATAAGGCAAAAAGAAAAGCCAGGGCATTTACCACTGTGTCATTTCTTTGATCTCTGATCCCTAGCTGAATTGCCTTCTTCATTCCTTTCAGTTTCCTTATGTTTGTTTTATATATAATGTCCAGGGTTTTTATTTATACTTAGCAGGAAGACTAGGGAAAACTATGTCTATTTCCTTTTCCTGGAAGCAGAAGTCCCAGCATTCTTTTTAACTGGTGACCTTTTCCTGGAAGCAGAAGTCCCAGCATTCTTTTTAACTGGTGAGTATCACCCTATAGTATGAATGTATGGATATATCATAGCGTATGTCATCCATCTTCAACATTTTCCCACATTTTTACTCAAAAAACCATGCTCCATAGAATGGCCCAGTACTCGTCTTTTTGTGCCCCCATGAAGATGCTTTTCTATGATATTAACCACAGTTGAATTGCTTGGTCAGAGGTTATAAACCCTTTTTTTGTTGTTATTATGTAAGTTTCAGGTGTACAGCATTATAATTTACCATGCATAAAAGGGAATAAACTCTTATATTTTGATAGATATTCCAAATTGTTCTGCAAAAAGGGCTCTCCCAGTTTACACTGCTACACATCCTAATATGCACTGGATAATATTTTATGGGCCTTGAAGGCTAACTCCACACTCACCTGATGTTTAGTAGATGCAGGTGAAGTAAAGTGAGGTAGATCTATTGTGACCTGTATGTGGGCTCAAACACGGGCTCATCTTTTCCTGAATCTCAGCGCTAAGCATTTAAAAAGCTGGCCAGGTGACTGATGAGAGGCTGGTCCCACAGCTCTTTGCTTCAGTGTACCAGTGGTGAGGGCCTCATTGAGTTGATTAGGGAGCTGTGTCCGCTGATGGGATGATTCATAACCAAGCCCTTCTCAAGCTTGTGAAAGAGGTTGATTGGCTGGGAAAATCAGACTGGGCTCAGAGCCAAGAAGAAACCAGGCCATAAGTCTAAAGGTTGGGGTCTCACTAAAGTTCAGGAAGATGCTAAGGGTCGCCTTTGTTGTGGGGAGAGGAAGAGAGTTGAGTGGTAAGAAAAGGAGGAGTGATGGGCCCAGAGAAGCAGGACCACAAAACTACGAAGATCTTACCAGACAGAGGGAGCAGATTGTGTAGATATATTTGAAGTCGTGGTGATCTGTGTGGACACAGGTAGAGAAATCCCTGTAAGAAAATAGGCCCAGAGTCACCCTTGGAAAGGGCTATTGGGAAGAGGCTGAAGATCAAACTGCCAGGGATGCCCTGGGACAAATTGTTAGCTTTTACGTGAGAGAAAGATCGGAGAAATTTTGGATCTGATTCTTTACAAAGGGACAGGATTTCAAAGAAGACGAAGAGCATTCTAGAAAGACAGCACAGTACTTACTGTATTAGTTTTTTTTGCTGGGTAACAAACTTTGCAGCTTAAAATAACACATTTATTACCTCACAGTTTCTGTGGGTCAGGCATTTGGGCAAAGCTTGGCTGAGTTCTCTGCACAGAATCTCACGAGGCTGTAATCAACTTGTTAACGAGGGCTCGTTCTCATCAGAGGCTCAACTTGAGTAGGGTCCATTTCGAAGTTTCATTAAATTGGTGGCAGAATTGATTTCCTTGACGCTGTAGAGTTCAGGGCAGATTGCTTCTTTAAAGTGAGCAATGGAGAGAGAGAGAGATTCCAGAATTAATCTGCTAGCAATAAAGAATCTTATATAACATAATCGTGGGGGTAACATGCCATCCCCTTTTCCGTATTCTGTTGGTTGGAAGCACACACTCAAGGGGATCAGATGATACAAAGATGTGAACACGGCAGGAGCACTGGGGACAATGGTGGGCCCCTTGTAGTCTGTCTGCCACGGTAGCAAAGATGCGGAAGGTTATTAGAATATTGGCTTCAAGAAAGAAGGGAAGAGGTAAAATGGCTCTTGATGACTGTTGGAGATAAGGATGGATCTGAAGTTTCACACTACATTTTAAGGAGCCTTGAAGGCCAGTTTGAGAGATTTGCCCTTTTGTCCTCATGGAGTTCTTAAAGGACCTTTCCATCCTTGGCCTCATGGTGCTTCCTGAAGCTAGCATCCTTGCTAAACAACCCATTTTTTAATTTCAATTCTCTGCTTAGATACTAACTTCCCAATCAATCATTTCTCTTTAGAAGTGTTTTAAAAATGAAATGACAATTGCATTTAAAGTGAAGTATCTACATTGAATTAACCTTGACCATTTTCTGTGGTTTCATTATTTGGGCAGTTGTTGAAGTCAAATGCACAAACTCATCCTGTATTGAGAAGGAAGACAATAGGTAACCTTTTCAACCTTTTCTGTACCTTGACTCCTCTGTGGAACTAATTGTAGAGAATAGAATGTGCTACTTGCTCAGTGCTTTGTGTCTCTGTCCTCTCCTGTGTCTGTTTAAGGAGCTCTGTTAGAAAAGGAAAGATTCTTTGGAAGTGTTCAGGAAGGTAAAAATTTATGTAGATGGAGCTCATTTGGACTATGTCATAAATAGTTCTCAAGGATTATAAAAAGGATTGAAAAATACCAGCAGTGCCAAATGAAAAAGTTCCCAGTAGGTGGAATTTATAAGCCTTTCCAATAGTGATTTGCTTTAATTGTCAGAATGTTTTGTGAACTTCCATATGATGGTGGGTGTGTACCTATTAGCTTCTCTTGGTTGATAAGATGTATATTGACCAAAGGCAAAATTTTTATAATGAATTTATAATTTTTTGAAAATGACAACCTCATTGGTGATTAATTTTTTTTTGTCTGTTTGATAAGGACTTTTTTTGTGGAATCTTGTTGAAAGCTATGGACTTTTTTCCTGAAAAATGCTGATAGAAAATGACATACTGTTTCAGAGTGTTTACGGACCCCCCTGAAACCACCTATCGTGGACAGCCATGGATTCTACATTAAGAAACCTTGGGACGTCTCTGGCAGTCCAGTGGTTAAGGCTCTGCACTTCCACTGCAGGGGGCATGGGTTTGATACCGGGCCAGGGAACTAAGATCCCACATGCCACATGGTGTGGTGAAAAAAAAAAAAAAGAAAAAAAAAAAAGGAAAACTTGAGTTACATATATTTGGAAAAAATATTAAATTGAAATATAAAATATATAACTTAGCCTATACCCAACGATAGACATAGTTATGGATTTGAGAATCACTTTAGGGATATTTTGGGCTACTGATCTAAGTGACAAGAAAGAGCCTTCAGTACATGTTTTGGTCTTTGTGTAAATCCTGGATGCAGAGGATAATGAAGACCCTGCCTTGTGTTTATGTCGGAATTTTGTTTTCTAATAATGTGTGCATTTCTCTGCAGGGAAACTTCGTTTTTCATCATGATAGTGTGGGAGACATGTAATAGTTTATTGGGGTTAATAGTGAAGATAAAATAATAATGCCATTGGCTGTTTGTGTCTTCATGCACAGGTATGAGAGAGAGATAGACCGAGAAAGAGACAGAGAGAGAAAGAGAAAGAGATGGAAAAAGGCACACACATACAGAGACAGAGAGACATAGAGACAGAGAAACAGAGGAAGACACACAGAGATACAGAGAGAGCCAGAAAGAGAGAGATGAGGGAGAGAGAAAGACAGACAGAGAAAGACAGACAGAGAGAGATACATGTAGAGAGGAACATAAAGAGAGAGATGAACAAGCAGAGAGAGGCAGAGATAAAGAGATTCACATGGAGACAGAAATGGAGTCAGGGAGGGAGGAAGATTTAGAAGTAGAGATAGAGCCAGGGACAGAGTCAGTCAGTCACCTTGCTGTGCACACCGACAGACAAGCATGACACAGGCACAATGAGAGGCGGAGAATTTCCCAGCCTGTGAACACCCGGGGGTGCTCCTACCTGCTGACCAGCAGTGGGGTAGCAGTGCTGTGCTTTATCACCACGACTGGGCTGTGAAGGGGCTGGCGGAGGATTAAACAAAGAGGCCAGGCCCCGCTGGGTGAGTTACTTCCTAGGTATAAATTAGGCAATTGAGGAAGGACATCAATACAGACCTTGTGCTGCCATTTGTTAAGCGCTTGTCTGGGACTGTGCTGCTGGGCTGGAAGGAATTGATGGATACCTCTTAGCCTTCCAGGAGTTTTTGTTGAATTTCTGAAAAAGTTTTGTGGAACTTCTGGAAATGTGTTCATCTCTTCTCTCCATGAATGTGAGGATGAACATCTAAAACAAAACATGCTTTCAACTCTTCCTAGAAATTTGCTAATATTTTTCTCTGAATAGCTGGTCTGTGAATGTTACATAAGGCAAAAAAAGTTATTAAAAAAGACATTATACTAGTCTTTCAAGGGGCATCAGTCAGGGTCAGCATTAACGTCCAGAGAGAGATGGAAAATTTGGTGGCAACATCTTTTGATGTGCAGAGAATTACCCACTGGTTCCCCACACAGTAAACAGCTGTAATTCATGCCATGACTGTTCAGTGCCTTTAATGTCTTGTAACATGAAAGCACTTGGAGTTTAAAATCTTGCTTGGCAAAATAATAGCGCATGTCTTAGTGCATATGTCCCTGATAAACATATGCTTTGAGCAGGTATTCAATCTCTCCTACCTGCTGAGTTGATGAAAACTCTAGAGAATTTACCAGAAAGGCTCCTTTTCATGTGTCATCATCACATTGCTTTAGGACCTCATTTGTGTCAGGAGAATGACTTATTGTTCAGTCAACCTTGACACGAGCACTTTTCCAACCACCAAAATTAAGCATCAATACTTCTGTCCATCCTGGGACCTACTAACTCGAGAAACTGTGGATGAGAGAATAGAAGTGAAAATCAAAATCATCCTGATGAATTGTAGTCTATAAATAAAGATGGGAATTTAGTGGATACTTACGTTATGAACCATCTTTAAAGGGTGACATTTTACAATAAGTGGCCAAGAAAGTGAGTGATGTGAAAGGAAGACGTTTTGGAACAGCAGCCTTGACTAAAGTAGGTGGGATTCGGAACTGTGTCTGTCTTGATGATATTATTTAACATGTTACATTCAGAACAGTGCCTGGCTCTTAGTAGGTGCTCAAATCATACTTTTAATGAATTAAAGGAGCAAATGAATAAAAGTAGTGTTATGTTAATCAGAAATTTGAATAGTTAAAAGAAGGACATAGAAAATATTGTTTAGCAATATAGAATTGTTCATTTTAAAGAGAAGATGGAGGGACAGGAATTTCAAAAGACCACTGGTTGATAATGCAAAACAGACATAGCTAATTCTATGACTGGCAAAAGCATTTAAACAATCACTAAATTTGGTTTCTTCCTACACTTTCAGCCCCCATACTCTTTGCTTCAATAAAATAGTTTGCCTTGATGAGAACTGAGTCATTAGGGACGTATCAGGGACCCTGGCTCTTTGGTTGAAAAAAGGTTAAGTCTGTGAAATTCACACATACACGTAGTATGTAAACCCTTTACTTCTCTAGTGAGATTACTATTGTTCAGACAATTGTCATATTGCAGGAGCATCTATTGAAAGTACTTTCCATTTACTCTGTGTTGGACATTGTATTATATGTTTTATATGCTGTTATTTAAACATCAAAGAATCTGCAATGTTAGATATCATTACCTTTGTTTCCTCACAGGGAGAGTGAGGCTCACAGAGGCTCTGCAATTTGCCCAAGTTTGCTCAGCTAGATTGGGAATGGAAGTTTACACAGAAACACTTTCATTACATGTCCAATTACTCTTATTTGCAAACATTAACTTCAATGCTAAGCTCTTTTGTCTGTGACATAAATACTTCACTGTCTGAGAATGTCCCCGATTAATTCTTTTATTCTGTGCCATGAGGTGTGTGCCTGTCTCTCAGTGTTAATATTAGATTATTAACTCTTAGAGGACAGAGCTGGCTCCTAAACCTTTTCACAAAGTACCTGGCTTTGTGTCCCCAGGGCTGGACACTTAAGAGTGCACTTAGTAATTTATCCAACAAGTCAATGAATGAGTGAGCAAGTGTCACATGTAAATTAGGACCTTTCCTTTGGGCTCATGAAACCACTTTTAATGTATAAATAAGTTTGTACTTTACATGCTCATTATACACAAATTCCAAGGTATCAGGGAAAATGATCAAAAAGGATGTTGAATTTCACATCAGGAAAAATACATTCACATTGTAATGCTGTTAAGGTACATGCGTGTCTTCTCTCTCGTGGAGCCAGAGGTAGGACCGGCAACTCACGTCTCATTTTCCGGGTTGAGCATTGGCGATTTCAAAGTTCCTTAGGGAGCAATTGTGAAGAACTCCAAGGGGAAGGGGCTAGCATGTTTCCTCTGCCTATTCCCAAGACTTTTACTATAGCTATTCTTTGAGGGCTAGTTAACATTTTAAGCCACAATAGCTGATTTTCTTCACTATCCTTAACTCCCTTAATATTTGTGTTCATGTTCTACTACCCTCCCTGTGGATTTTTAAAATGTCAAATTGTACGGGGTGGGGATACCTCACAAAATAACTTTTTCTTAAATGAAATCTTGGGTTTTCTTTTACAGGTGCCCATGAGGTGGTCCTGACTCGTATATCAGGATTGTATCTGACTGCTTGTGTGATGGTTCAATTTCTGTGTCCACCTGACTGGGTCACAGGGGGGCTCAGATATTTGGTCAAACATTCTTCTGGGTGTGTCTGTGTGTTTTTAGATGAGATTAATATTTGAATTGGGAGACCGAGAAAAGCATATTGCACTACGTAATGCGTGGCCCTCTTCCAATCAATTGAATAGAACAAAAAAGCTGACTTTCCCGTGATGAAGGGACAAACTCCTCCTGCCTGACTGCTGAGCTGGGACATTGCTTTTTTCCTGGCTTTGAACTTGAATCGAAACATTGGCTCTTCTTAGGTCTCAAGCCTGCTGGCTTTTGGACTGGAGTTTATACCCTCGGCTCTCCTGTTTCTCAGGCCTTTGGATATGGCCTGGACTTTTACCATTGGTTCTGCTGAGTCTCCAGCTTGCTAACTGCCGATCTTATGACTTTTCAGCCTCCATAATCACGTGAGTCAATTCCTTATGAAAAAAAATCTCTTCATATCTATATCTGTATCTTTATCTGTATCTATATATCTATATCTATCCTGTTGGTTCTGTTTCTTTGGAGAACCCTGACTAATACAGCTTGTAATGAAAAAGCCTGTAAAACTGAAATGAGTAAGGCATTTGCCTCACAGAAGAAGTGTCTGGGAGTCGACAGTATTGGGTCAACATAGCAGCCCGGTGATCATGGACCCAGGCTCTCTCTCTGTTCCTTCTTTGCTGCTCTGTGTGGCTTTGTTCTATGCTCACAAGGCGGCTGTTGGAGGGACAAAGGCTAAAGGTGCTCATGGGAAGCCTCACGTGGCAGCATGGCTAATAAATACCTCATTGCCAGACTTACTAACTTGCTTACAGCTGTCACATGGACACACTTGCCTTCCGAGGGTCTGGGAGATAAAGCATTAGGTCATCATGTTACTGCTACAAATAGATTTTGGGTTCTGTTAGGAGGAAGTGGGGGATGGATACTGGACAGGTCACTAGCAATATTCTCCACATATTGTTAGGTAACTATGACGTAATCAAAAGGAGATTCCAGTACTTCATTGGCTTTGGAGATTATGTGGATTCACAGTCCATTTGAATTAAATATCATATATAGGTTTCTCCAAGCCCAGTGCATCAAAAAACATTTTTAGTTAATGAGGGAATATACTTATATTTACTGAGCAGCTACGATATGCCATGAGCAAAGCCTTTGCTTTCTGTGTTATCTTTTCTGTTTCTATTGTCCTCATCTTAAAAATAGAGAAAATGGGCCTCAGAGAGACTTTACATAAGTTGTTTAAAATTGCACAGCAAGCTAGTAGAAGAATCTGGTTAGAACATTGTGCCTTTATAAAACCCTTACGAAATTCTTGTTCTTATAAGAAAGAACATATAAATTATGTGTAATAACATACGTGTTTTTAACTCTGATGATTAGCACAGTGTTTTGCAGTTAGTAAGCTCTCAGTAAATGTCTGTTGATCATATCAATTTTTTCAGTTGCAGCCACTGAAATTGATACTCCTTTTACAGGACCTTCTCTAAGTCTCAGTCTAGAAGAGCCAGCTCATATCTGAAGCCAGAAAATAATCTCATCAGTAAAAATTATAGTCAGAGCATTCAGCAACTGTTTGCTGAATACCTATTCTGAGCCAGGTCCCTCCTAAGCCTCTCTTATTTTTCCAGTTATTTGTTCTGTGCGCTGCTTTCTGGATAAGTGCCTTCTCTCTTCCAGTCCATTTATTCTCTTTATATATGAGCTCCTGCCCAATCTATATATTGTTTTAAATTTCAGTTACTGTATTTTTAATTTATGCAAGTTCAATTTGGTTCTTTTTCAAATCTGCTGTAACACTTTTTAGAATTTCCTGTACCCTTCATTCATTTTCAGACTTAGCTCATTTCCTTAAACAAAGGAGCATAGTTTTTTTTTAATACTCCATGTCTGATAATTGCAGTATCTGAAGTACTTAGGTGTCTGTTATTTCTGCTGGTTCTCACACATGGTATATTATTTCCTTATATAGTTGGTGTCTTTGTGTGGCTCACTGCCCTTAAACAGTTATTTGTGTGTGTGTGGGGGGGGGGACTTCCTGATGACCAGAGAACTATTTTAAGTTAAAACCATGGCATATATTTTTTTGATCACTTAGGTGCTGCAAAATTGGGACTGTAGACCCTCAAGAGAGCTTATCCATGGTTTTCACCCTCTCAAGGACAATTCTCTTTGTTTTCTCCTTCCTTTCTTTTCTCCTGCTCTGCTTAGCACCAAGGTACTTCTCCCAAAAAACTGCTGGGGTGGAAGGAATGGGGTGGAAATACTGATGGTTGATCCTTTCTGTGATGCTGTAGCCCTTTGAGATCTCAGCTTAATGCATAAATGCGAGATGGTTTACCAGATGCACAACACTGAACGGGCCCCATGCTTTAACTTTTGTTTCCCTCGTCCCACAAGGCCTTCAAAAACACAGCTCCGTTTCTTCCAGATTGGCAAATGCCTTCAGAGGTAAAGCAAACCGTAAATTTTCCATTTACCTTTCTTATTTTAATACTTACTTGGTATTTCCTTTCTATTTTGTCAGCTCTTTGATGCTGTTACAGGGTTACAAATGTTTAATTCAACAGTTTTAGCTGTTTCAGTGGGAGAGCTAGTCCAAATAACCTGATCTGTCATTATCACCTCATCAGGCTTTTAAAGAATCATCTTTAAACATCTTTAATAACTTTTTTCCTTTTATAATCAGGAAAAAAACCCTAAGAAATTCAGGAATTTTTCTTTCCTTTTGTCTGACTTATGTTCTATTCTGTTTTTTTTTTTTTAATTTTCAGATTATTTCTCTCTGGGATTCTTTTTTTTTTTTTTTTTTCCAATGGTACCATCAATTTCAGAGTGCTAAGGGAAATGGAGTGAGCATATGGTAACTACTGCAGTGAAATTTGGTCCTTTACTCATGTCTCTACCAGATGTGGGATTGCATACATAATCACCATTTCTTTATAAAATCGACCAACTTGGCTAATTTCCTTAATTTATTTAATATGTTTCCATAAAGAAAGTGATCTGAGCTGAATTAATCTGGTAGAAAAACCAGAGTTATCCATGAAGAGGTAAATTGTGGGGGGTTGGCGGGGAGAGTGTGAGCCACCCACTTACTTAATATGAATATAATTCCAGATTGCATGGATTTTGCAGGTCTTACAATGAACTTCCTTCACTTCGGGTTTTCATTAACCTTTAGCTGTTTTATTTTTTTTTCTTCATGCTTCATGAAACGCACTTAGGACCTCTGTATTGTTATTATGGGAATGTGATGTAAGATGTGTCATCCTCTGTTTAATGAATTTTTTCAGATCATGACTTCCCTCCCTCTCTATTATAAATGTCTTTTTTTCTTTCTTTTTTAAAAACATTCTCTGTGGTTCTATTTAGACTTCTTATGTTTATTTCTCATCTGACACATACTCAATTTACTTTTCTAAATGGAAATAGTTTCACTTTCATGTTCTCATTATTTGAGTAATACATCCCCGTAAAAATGCAGAAAACCAAAGCTCTATTTTTTTTTTTCTGCATAAAGCTTTATTGTTTCCATTTGGTCCACAACTTGGGAGAGGGCTCCAGGGTGGTTAAAAAGCTGCCTAGTGGCTGCAGACCGGGACTCCTCAAAGCCTGCTGGGCTCCGGAGGCTCCTGGTGGTTCTGGAGGGTGAGCCTCTCAAAGAGATATTCGCCCAGCCCAGCCTGGGGACCAGCCGGCCTGCGGAGGTTAGTCACGTGGTCGCCCATCTTCTTGATGAGTTTCACCTGCTCCTCCCGGAAGCGGCTCTCCCGGAAGTCACAGAGGCGGGGGGCCTGCCGGGGCAGAGCCCAGGGCAGGCAGGTCCACAAGGGCTTGGTTCAGGTTCTTCTCCACGAGCACGGCGGCTCCCACAGCGTCTTGGGTTTTACCCCACTCATCTTGGGGAAGCTTCTGCTCTTCCTGGAAGAGAGGGCGGCCGCCGCACTGGTTTTGCATTTTCAAGACGCTCGGCGCCCTCGTGCTTCTCCTCGGCCATTTCCCGGAAAAGTGGCCCGCGCTCTCCAGAGCGACATCCTCGAAATAGAAACCCAGAGCGAGGTAGGTGTAGGAGGCTCGCAGATGCATGTTGGCCAGGTGTTGGCCTCCACCTCGGTGGAGTAATTCTGAGGAATCCGGGAGCTCGTGGTTGATCGGTCATGAGGAGTTAAGCTAAAAAAAAATGGTGTTCGCTGGTCCCTGTGACCGAGGATAGCGGAGCGGCTGATTCCAAAGGTTGTGACTGGAAAAAAGGTTGGAGGGTGGGGAGAGCTGGAGCAAGGGGTGTCCCTGGGTCTGTTCTGTCCAAACGCTGTTGAAGGAAAAGACAGATCCGCGGGACCTCGGAGCACACTGTCCAAAGCCCTTCTTTAACAGCACTTTCCAGAGAGAATTTCGCTGACCCTTTATTAAGGGTTTTGGTAAATATAATTACAAATTTCTCTTTCTCTCTGTCTCGCTATACACGTATCTAAAGTTGTGTGTAGGGCTTCCCTGGTGGTGCGGTGGTTGCGAGTCCGCCTGCCGATGCAGGGGACACGGCTTCGTGTCCCGGTCCGGGAAGATCCCACATGCCGCGGAGCGCCTCGGCCCGTGAGCCATGGCCGCTGAGCCTGCGCGTCCCGAGCCTGTGCTCCGCAACGGGAGAGGCCTGCATACCCCCAAAATATAAATAAGTAAATAAATAAAGTTGTGTGTATAATATGCACATGTATTTATGTATATGAAGTATGTATGTGTATGTGCATACACACGTATGTATTTATAAAAATGCAGTCATACTATATAACTATAAGAAGGTGTGAGAAAAACAAAACTGTTCTTTACTAATAACACACAGCCACGTCTATCTCTTTAAGAGGTGGCAGCATTCCTTTCTGGATCAGATAACCTTTTGCTTAGCAAAATACATTCATAGGCTATTTGTCAACAAAATGGTGGTCTCTGTACAAGCCCTGAAGGTAGAAAATTGAAACCAAGAGAATTAAATTCCACTCATTAAAAATAAAAAAGAAAAGAATGTGAGAGCTCTCAGGAGCCACTGTGGAAAGAGGCAGAGGGGCTCTGGAGGAAAGAGAGCTAGCAAGCAAATTAGCTAGAGACGAACTAAAAGCCAGTGGCAGTTACAGAGGGATTTAAAAAAATGATGGCCGAAATCCAATCCTTAGTGACTATCACTACAAAAATGTTGTGAATGCCCCCTTCCCTGCCTCTGCCCAGTCACTCTTTTATGAACCATCTATAGAGAAGTTCATATACTATATTATCTTTTGTCTGGGGTACTTTGTGGCGTGAAGGCACTGGGATGGTGTTCAGCGTGGCCTCATACTGTCCAGAAAAGCACAAGAAGGGAGAGATTCAGAGTAGTGATGGAGAATTCAGCATGAGCTAGAAACTGGAGCCAGAGTTTGTGAGAAGATACGTAAGCTGGGACTTGAATGTGGATCCCTGTTCTTAACCACTGGCGTCCTGAGCATGGTAGCCTCCATCCTTCCCACATACTAGCCTTTATTGCCCTTAGCTATAGTCCAGCACCAATATTATTTCCCAACTAGTATTGCATCTCTAGTCATTAAGGGATTTCTTTACTGCATTTATTATTGTATCCTCACCTCATACCTGTTCTCGAATTCTCCAATACAGCTTTGATAGACTATTAGCAAATGCTGTCTCTCCCTTTTCATATCATATAGGGTAGGACCTTTTTGAGTCATTCTTATCATCATTAAAAAAGCAATATTTGAGGACATGATTTGGTTGCTGGCAGGCACAAGTGTTAGAACTTTTAAAAATTAGCTAAAGGGTCTGGTACACACTGAGCCCTAAAATTAGTAACTTCTTTTTTTTTTTTTCTTTCACTCTGTATTCAGAAAAGCTATTACCAAGAGCAGGGTAATGAATGGGGCTGAAGAAACAGAGTTTGGTTAAAAAAGAAAATAACGTGGAGCTATTAGAGCCCAGATTCCCCGTTCCACGCTGCCCAGACAGTAGACTCCCCTTCCCTGTGCACCCTTGACAAGAGACAGGATATTTATTTTCTGGAGAAAGGACACTGTCATGCTTGCAAAGACTCAAAATATTTATTCTCAGCCTTCCCAGGGAAAATTCTGGAGGGTGTACTCCTATAAACAGTTGGGTAGAAAACAACAAAAAAAGCAAACATGGAATTCAGGAATGGGCACTCCGACACCGGAGACTTGCAAAGGAAAAGACCTAGAATAACAGTTGAGTACCAGGCTGAGAAGTGGAGGTCCGGAATGGAGCAAAGTGGGTGGAAAGCTCTGGGAGGGAGATCTTTAGGGAAGAAAGAAAATGGAACTGATGTGTTTGGGTAAACGGAAAATATTATTCACAGGTGTGTGGCAGAGATGTTGAACCATGTGAAAAATATGAACAAAGCTCACTTAGAAAACCAGGCAAAAACAGGTAAACAAACAAACCCAAGGCAATGATTGACTCCAAGGACTATGAAGGCTTGTCCAAAGAAGAAGGCATATTCATAAAATACAGGTTGGCTCAGAAGCATCATAAAATGTGTAGATAATGTCTAAAATGGGTAAGTTAAGGAAGAATAGTATAGGCCTATTATTTATAAATATGGAAGTAAATATTAAGGAGAACATTTAGAAGAGTTGAGTGTTTGTTGGCCTGGGGAGTTGGTCTGAAGTATGCAGAGAGGTTAGGCAGAGGAATGTAATTTTTCATTATGTCATTAAATTAAGTGTACTGTTTTGCATTTAAAACCATGCACTGATACTGTTTTGATAAACATTAATTTAAAAAGTCAGACAGTATATTTTTTTATACAGCATGGCCCATAAACACAGCCCAGACTTCATTTGGTGTTCAACTGAAAACTTTTCAATATTGAGGGAAAATGGTCTGTTTTGGAATCACTGAGAGATAGTACAGTGATATAATATCAAGTAGAGTAGACTTTGACTGATTTAAATGGTTTTTCATGATAGTTTTTAAGACAGGCAATTTTTCCTTACTCACTGTGTAAGATTGGACCGTACACTAATAGAGACTACGGTTGTCAGACTTAGCAAAAACAAGCAGGTAAGCAAGCAAGCAAACAAGCAAAAGAAAAACCAAAACAAACTAGGATGATCAGTTACATTTGAATTTCAGATAAACAATACATTTGAAAGTATATCTCAAATACTGCATGGGATATACTTACACTAAAATACTGTTCATTGTTTTTCTGAAACTCAAATGTAATTGGGTGTCCTGTATTTTATGTGGCAACCCTATTAGATGCTCAAAAGATAATTGTGGGGCCTCTTTTTTCTTTAGGACCCATTATGATCTGTCATCCAAGAATTATCAAAACCTGCTTGCAATCTGTCTCTATTTTCAAGCTCTATCAGCTTTTGGGATTAATGAGTTCCATAAGGTGACTAACCACCTGTAAGTCCAGAAGAATGAGTCTATCTGTGCTCCTCTGTCATAAATTTGTCTGTAACTTGACAATGGTCAAACTAATGACCTGGATGCAAAACGTTAAGGGCAAATCCAGGAAGAAGTCATGGTAAACAAATCTGATGTGTGACATGGAATGACATATCTGAATAAGTTGGCATATTCTTGGTAGAAGGTGGTGACCTTGTCTTAAGACTGTCAGACATAAAGTTGATCTCGTCCTTCCTTTGAACTCAGGCTCAACATCTTAATAGTCATGGCTGTTACCAATCAAGCTTTTATCCCAAGTCAGTCCATTTTTTTTGGTTAGAATTTTTCCTTGGGACCTCTTTCACCTTTAATATAATTGCAGAGTAATTCATTCTTCTTCATTGGCAATTAGCTGGTCAGGGTTGGTATGCCCAGTTTTCAAATCCTTTCCAGAATTCAACTCTTCAAACAGCCTGGAGAAATCAAAGAAGCCGTAAAGTGGTCAATTGCATGCCTCTGCTTTTCAATTATTTCCAGCATGGTAAAGAGTCTATCTGTAATGGACTTAGGAGTATTCAATCCTTAACTTTAAAATGTGGTGTTTTCTGGTTATCAGAGAGCTTTTTCTGAAATGAAATGTATCCTGAAATGAAATGTATCCTGCTATAACTACTTCCCTAGCTTATGCTGCTCTTTTTCCCCCCTCCTTCCTCTCCTTTATAAAAGGCAGAATAACTTTCTCCTCATAATTCTAATCTGATTTTCCATATCTAGCCAAAATGTCAGTAAGCCTCTCTGTTAGAAGATTATTGGCTTCTAAAAGTTTTGTAGCTTCAGCAATTTTATTCCTTTCATATTTTTCAATTTAATCAGTATCAGTCATTTTATTCATCTTCTGATAATTCACCCCAAACTGTAAGATCTAAAATGGCTTGTGTGGGCTTCCCTGGTGGCACAGTGGTTAAGAATCTGCCTGCCAATGAGGGAGACACGGATTCGAGCCCTGGTCCAGGAAGATCCCACATGCCGCGAGCAACTAAGCCCATGTGCCACAACTACTGAGCCTGTGCTCTAGAACCTGCAAGCTACAACTCCTGAGCCCTCACACCACAACTACTGAAGCCCGTGCACCCTAGAGCCTGCACGCCACAACTAGTGAGCCCACGTGCTGCAACTACTGAAGCCTGCATGCTCTAGGGCCCACATGCCACAACTACTGAGCCCACGTGCTGCCACAACTACTGAGCCCACGTGCTGCAACTACTGAAGCCCACACGCCTAGAACCCGTGCTCTGCAACAAGAGAAGACACTGCAATGAGAAACTCGCGCACCACAACCAAGAGTAGCCCCTGCTCGCTGCAACTAGAGAAAGCCTGCGCGCAACAACGAAGACCCAAGGCAGCCATAAATAAATAAATAAATAAAAAGAGAAAAGAATAATAAATCACTTGTAAAAAAAAATAAAATGGCTTGTGTTTTATATATTTGTGTGTGTGTATGTGCACACGTGTGTGTGTTTCAAAAATAACAGATATGTCGGGGGAAGACAGGGTACTAGAGTAAGTTGTTGAGTTTTGTTTAAAGATTCTAAAATATTACCTTGGGCAGATCTGAAGGATGGTGAGATGTTTTGGAAAGTAGACAACGCTAGAGAACACACTATAGGCAGTGAATTTGTGTGTGTGTGTACACGTGAGCATGCTCGTGCAAGAAACTCTAAATAAAAATAATAATCCTGGGCTTCCCTGGTGGCGCAGTGATTGGGAGTCCGCCTGCCAATGCAGGGACACGGGTTCGAGCTGTGGTCTGGGAAGATCCCACATGCCGCAGAGCAGCTAAGCCCGTGCGCCACAACTACTGAGCCTGCGCTCTAGAGCCCATGAGCCACAACTACTGAAGCCCATACGCCTAGAGCCTGTCCTCCGCAACAAGAGAAGCTACCGCAATGAGAAGCCCACGCACTGCAACGAAGAGTAGCCCCTGCTCGCCGCAACTAGAGAAGGCCTGTGTGCAGCAACGAAGACCCAACTCAGCCAAAAATAAATAAGTAAATAAATTAATAATAATAATAATCCTGTGGTGGAAAGAGCCATATAGATCCAAATTTGAATCCAAGCTCTATGATTTTCTGTCTGTGTCATCAAGACTGTCCCTTTAGCTCTTCTGATCCCAAATTTTCTCAACTCTAAAGTTGTAATAGCATCTACCATGTGGATTGGGCTCAAATGAGATGAGAGTAAAGTTTGCATAACGTCTGCCACAAACTTGTCACATAATAAAATGTAGCTATTCAGAAAGTACTTCCACACAAAATACCATTTTTTTGGGTCAACCGCAGATCCACCACCCCAACCTGTGTTGTTGGCAGAAAATATCTCAGCCTCAGCATAGATAACTTGCTTCACACCTCAGGGCTTCTAGCTAGACACCCAGGGCTTAGAGCTTACGAATTCTGATACTCTGTGTTCTTTCTGATATACTGCAGCACCTCATGACTTCAGTGGTATGGAAAAATTTTTTTAAAGCATCTGCTTTCCCTGAATTAAAAAGTCCTGCATTGTGCTTTCATTAGATTATCTGAGGAGGTTTATTGTTTTTCAAGTCTGTCTTGTACTTCTGTGAGCTTTTGGAAACTTTTCCATTGTAGAATATACCTCTGGGGGCTCTCTGACCCTACAAAGAATGAAGAATGGTTAAATAAAATCATCAAATATGAAAAATAATGAAAAATGAGATTTGTTCTATGCTAAAGGTGGATGTGCATAACGTCTGTGATTTGGAATTGTGAGAATATTTGTTGCTACCTACCAGGCGCAAGAAGCAGTATTCTGAATTACCACGGAAGGAGACACTGGGCAGTGCAGACCTGTGATGAGGGCAGGAAGGGTAGAAGTGTGTTCGGCAGTGACAGTGTAGTCTGGCTGAATCGCCAAGGGGTGTTATTGGTTGGTGCCCTTTAAGAGCCTTCAGTAAGTTGAAGCCAGATTTGTTTCACCTGCCTCTGAGAGATGCTATAAACAAGGTTAGGTGCTTCCAAGGAGCCATTTGCCCAGCAGCTCTTCTGCAGTTTTTATATCTCTGACATAGAAGCTACAGAGTTGGACTTCCCTGGTGGCGCAGCGGTTAAGAATCCACCTGCCCATGCAGGGGATGCGGGTTTGATCCCTGGTCTGGGAAGATCTCACATGCTGCGGAGCTACTGAGCCCGTGCGCCACAACTACTGAAGCCGGCACGCCTAGAGCCCGTGCTCCACAACAAGAGAAGCCACCGCAATGAGGAGTCTGCGCACCGCAATGAAGGGTAGCCCCCGCTCGCCACAACTAGAGAAAGACCACGGTTAGCAACGAAGACCCAACGCGGCCAAAAATAAATAAATAAATAAATTTCAAAAAAAAAGAAGCTACAGAGAGCATTTACATAGATTTCACCTGAAAAGTGGGAAGAAGCAACCATGCTGGTGGGTGCTTTTCTCTTGGGGAATCCACCTGACTGTGGATGAACCTATCAATTGCCTACAATAGACAAAGACTTGCCTTTTTTCCAAAAACAGAGCCCAGATTTTACTTGGGCAGTAACGTGACTAAGCTTAGGGGTGAATTGTGATTGGTTGAAGCCATGCCTTTGCCACCTACCCACGTACTAGGGGAGTCATCGATAGAGTTCTTGCTGATTAGGTGTAAATGAAAGTCAGCTGAGGCATCTTGGAAAGCAGAACTTGTGCGTACCACCCTCCTCTCTTCCTGAATTGTCAATGTGATGCCAGAAGCTACAGCAGTCATCTTGTAACTATGAAGCAACAAGCATGAAGACAAAAGGACAAAAGGTTAACTGTGAGAATGAAAGCTAGCAATTACTGTCATTCATACTTCTTCGGTAAGCCATGGAGAGTTGGGTTTTCTGTTACATTAAGCCAAAAAGCACTCCTGTAGCCCTGTTTGGTAATTGCCAGTGGAGTAGGTTTTGAGTCTTTTTGCCTTTCTTTCCTCATATAATTTTAATTTTCTTATTCCTGCTTTGGAATAACCTTCAACTCTTTTATCCATCCTTCCCATGGTATCTATGAGGCCGCACAGTAAAATAAAAAAAGAAGCTATTAGATTCAGAAGGCTTGAATATGATTATCATCTGTTTAAGGGGCGTGACCATCAGTGAGGATTTAAATCTTGAAGGCTTAGTTTTCTCATCTGTAAAATGAGGATGATGATGACAGCCACATCCATACTAATGATAACCTCACACGTGTTGCTCATTTATGAAATGCCTGGCACTGAGCCAAAGAAATTTTTGACATTATCTAAGGCTTCTCAACATGATGATGGTGTAGATAGTTAAAAACTTTCTAGTGTATTGATGAGAAAATGAACATTTATAAAAGTTAAGTTGTTCGTCTTAAGTTTTGTGATATTGAACTCATCTCTTTCAGCTATTTATTCAGTATCAATGTAGCCAGCCTCCAAGGAGGCCCCCAGTGATACTGGCCCCCTGATAGTCATGCTCTGGTAGTCTCCCACAGTGGCCCAGGGTACATGTGTGTGACCAAGAGCATACAGCAGAAGGAGTGGTCTGTCACTTCTGAGATGAGGTTCTCTCATTCATCACTTGCTCTGGGGCGAGCTAACTGCTGGGTTGTGAGGGCCCTCAGAAGCACATAGAGCCATCCACGTAGAAAGGTACCGAGTCTTGCCAAACCGTAGATTCTTCAGCTCCAGCCCAGCCTCAGTTGCCTGCAGCCCCAGCTGACAGCAACATTATGAGAGACCCTGAGTCAGAGCCACACAACTAAGCTGCTCTCAAATTCCTGACCCACAGAAACTAGGAGATAATAAATGTTTGTTGTTTTAAGATGCGAAGTTAAGGGCTAATTTTCTATGGAGCAATAGACAACCAATACAGTCACCTCAGGGAGTGTTTCCCTGACTCTCCTACTTAAAATTGACTCCTTCCCCTGCTATCACAGAACTCCCCAACCTCCTTATACTTATTTTTTCTTAGCCCTTACCACCTGAAGCCTCTGAAGACAGGGGTTTCTTGTCTGTTTTATTTAACACTTTGTCCTCAGCACCCAGAGTGGTTCACGGCCCATACTAAGGGCAATCAGTATTTGTGGAATGAACAAATGTCCTGCTCCACAATCTCTACTCTTAACAGTCTTCTTTTGTCTGCTTCCTGTCTCATATGCAAAATAATATATAAAAATACCTACTGGAATGTCTGTTTTTGTTTACAAATTTGAATGACCTTTTGCAGTAGGATACTACCAATTTTAAGCCATATTTCTGTCAGTACTTATCCCTACTAAAACTCTTCTCAATCTGGAAATCAAAGTGGAAGGGATTTTAGGTACGATGTCTATTAGAACAGGTAGATCCCAATTCTAATTCCATCCACCTCTCATTTATTTGTGACCGCGAAGAACACAATTTCTTCCAACTTATTTTTTCTCACCTCTTCAGTTTCCTTTTTATTCAAACACGTCTTATTCAACGTTATCTTAAGGAAAAAACATACTCCTTTCATAGTTTCTAAAAATTGTGCCTATTTTGTCTTCACTTATATTGTAAGTTTTGCCTAATAACTTCCGATGATGATCTTAGGGGAGAATAAAGGCCAAAAGGGTCGTAATTGCTTGATCTTCTCCTGGGGCCCAGAGTTAAAGGAGCCTAGACGACATACTTGGAAATTTACAAAGCTGTGTTCAAGGGCTCACACTGACCATCACAATGGAATTTGTTGAAGAGTTAAGGCCAGTGGCGTCTACCCAAGACTTTGATCTGGAATAATTGCTAATTTAATGAGGCTTTTAGGTTGAAGGCATTATCTCGCCCAACGAAGTCTTTTCTGTGGAAGAGGGTGGAGGAAAGTGTGATGTGGCAGTAGAGTTGAATCCCCACTAGCAGTTTGGGAAAGAATTATTCAGAACATACTTCTTGGCTGCTCAATACCAGCTATTCTTCGTCATCTCTTCTTTGTTCTAAGAAGTTTTGATAATATTTGGGTCATTCTCTGCTCTTGTTAATATTCAGCACTTCTGTTTTAGTTTATACCCTTCATGTTTCTCAAAGTAACTTTGGTCAAATTTTGTGTTAATGTGTTAATTGGTATCTCGCATCTTTCAGTATTTATCTGGGTCTTTCTCCCCATCTCTTTCTCTGTCCCTTTCTCATTCTGTATCTTAGGAAGTTTTGACTAAAAATAAGAATATCTCAATTCAAGCTTTCAGAAAATATGGAGAGTTTACGGGGTGACGTAAGTGAAAAAGTCTGAAGAAAGAGCTTCAGATGTGGTTTGATTCAGAATTTTATGATGTTACTAGATATCTAGATACTTTTCTCTGGGATTTCCTTGATTCTGTCCTCTTCCAGGTGTCGGCTTCATCCTATTATTGGTTTCCTTATGGTTGTAAAAATTGCTGCTGTCACTCAGGTTCCCACTTCAGCAAACCATGCATCCAGAAGAAGAATATTCACCTGTTTTCTTGGGTTCCAAGTTACAACACGAGAATCTGAAATAATTTAGTTCACATGCCAGGAAGAGGCTACTGCTTGGCCTCTAATACCTATTCTCCTCTTTTTTCCTAGTAACATAATTTTATCTGGGCACATTTACGTCTGAAAAAAACCCCTATATTTTCCACCTTCCTTTGCTGCTAGTGTAACTATGTAACTGAGTTCTAGCCAATGAGATGTAAGCAAAATTACTGCGTACAATTTTCGTGTTTTTCCCCTAAAGTAAAGAAGAGGAAACATGGGAACTTTCTAGTTGTAAGCAATCTTGGAAATATGCAGATAAGAGCAGGACTTTAGGACTAGAAGAGCAGCAAGGTAGAAGGAGCTCCGGCCCCTGCTGCCTCCACAGAGCAGAGTCATCATCCCAGCTTGAGTTTTATCTGATAGAGAAATAAACCTTGATCTTGTTTAAGTCGCTGTTAATTTTGAGTCTCTGTCCCATTTACAGTCACATCCTTTTAAGAACATCTACCTAATCCTGAAGCAATCACTGATCTGAAGGGTGGAATGCATGGATTGGTTCAGCTGAGGTCACACGCTCCCCTGCTGGAGTTTTGGGTGGAGTCAGCTTCCCGGAACCATGTGGATCTCCAAATGCAAATCGAAGGCTGTTCAGAAAGGAGAAGGAGGAAGTGTGGGAAACCACCACCAATTGTCCAGTAAGCTTTAGTTTCCTTTCTCTTATCTCTATTTATTCTGGTTGTAGCTCTCATGACTAATTTGCTTGCAACTCAGGGATTGTTGTTGGCTTTAAGCAGTCCAAACAGATAAATAAACAGCAAAACCAGGAGGTTGCTACATCTCAGAAAATGGTGGTACTCAAATGATGGTTTGGTGACCGTTGTGAAGGGCATGCTGCTCCTTTGGAAGGATGAGGGAGGATTGAGATGCATGCTTTCCTTTGATTTTAGTTTTTTTTTTTTTTTTGTGAGTAGACGCTGTGTCTTCATTACGAAGAGTATGCTCAATACTTGTTTGTCACTTGAATGTGTTTAATCCCTGCAGCACTGAGAATTAAATAGCCTTTCCACAGTGGGTCCTGAATGTGTCATTAACCAAGAAAAATAGGGGTAAGAAATAGATTGTAAAAATATGGAAATAACTCTTACTAAAGGAGAGTAAATTTCCCCAGTGGCACAAAAGAATAAGTTTTAGGGTACATGAATAATAGCACATAGTTATATTTAACACATTTATGGAGAGGAATCAGAAATAGGGAGAGAAAAATCTTAGAGTAGACATTCCCCAAGTTTACCTGCTTACATTTAATTTCATGGTTTTCTTGTTCATCTGGAAATTCATGGATGGGGATTCAGTATTTAACATGCTGAGAATGTGTTTTCAATGTGTATTCCAGGGAATGGGCGTAGGGGTGGGGTGAGCTGGAAGGCAGTTCACTTTTCTGCTTGTCCACATACATCCTGAAGAGACCCATTTCACAGATTGAAGTCAGTTGCCACCAGGTATCATTGTTTACCCTTATAATTTCCCCTGTGCAAAAAAATAAGGTTGTTTTGGATTTCACAAGACATTGCCCCTGGACTTTTTGAATAGAGTTAAAAATCGATTTATCTTTAATAAAGCTGAACATCTGTATTACAAATACATTAAAGTCAGCGGCAGAAGTCCCCCAAAGTACTCTGTCAAGGAGGATGGAGCAAAAGCAAGAGTGCAGAAAAACCACCAGTAGATAATGAGGAAATTGCTGTGAAGGTACTTGTGTTTACATTTGCAAAAGGGCTCCAGCTATGTGCATTGTTTCAACTAAATTTTTTATAATATGTCACCTTAGGCTGTATCACACATCAGTCACAGCACGGAGCTTTTACTCAGTGTCTCTCTTTCCATTGTTGTGTGAACAGTGTGCTTCAAACACTTGTCTAAATAAGGTTTTTTGCTGCTGCAGGCAGCAGCAGTGACTGCCGGGATATCATACTAGAAAAGGCGGGGCGGGGTGGGGAGTAGTTTAGCCATTGTATGGTTCCACCGTATGCAAATGCCTGGCCTGGATTAAACATGGACTTGGTGCCCATTGACTCTAGCTGCTGTTGGATGTATTTGCTTGGGGTATTGATCTACAAGTATGAGTACCACTCGTCTTTAATGACTTGCTGGGATCATATGGTGAAAGTGATAGCTTCATTTGGGCTGAGCTGACAGCCACAGGTATACAGCCCTGAGCTCCGGTGGTTTTTACAGACTTCAGGGAACACCTTCTGGTCTTGGTTAGGTGGCCTGCTGAGGGCAATGTTCATTCTAAATGTTCCCAGAAAATCAGATAGAGCTTTTCCTCATTGTGGTGAGTCAGTGCCAACCGTATAACAAAGACCACTTAAGTGGTTAACTCCTCTGCTCTGAGCCTGCACAGAGACTTGTGATGGGACCTTTTGGCTCGGAATCAGTTGGAGAATGTTCTATATCTCTTTGCAGTGATTGAGGGGCTGGTGCCTGACCATGATCTGGGGGACCGGGATGGTCATTAATGGACAGTGTAACATTCTGGGAGGGAGTGGGATAAATTGAGGGGGAGTGGAACACAGACTTCATGAGTCTAGAGAGCTCAAAATATTTTCAAGGACTGTGGGCATGGGCTACATCTCGTGATTTTTTTTTTTTTTTTTTTGCGGTACACAGGCCTCTCACTTCTGTGGCCTCTCCCGTTGCGGAGCACAGGCCCCGGACGCGCAGGCTCAGCGGCCATGGCTCACGGGCCCAGCCGCTCCGTGGCATGTGGGATCTTCCCAGACCGGGGCACGAACCTGTGTCCCCTGCATCGGCAGGCGGACTCTCAACCACTGCGTCACCAGGGAAACCCTACAACTCGTGATTTATAATGGAACTGAAATTAATATTTGAGTGGCTCTTAAGTCTGGGCAAAGAAAGCTCTTGACTTTGATGCAGGAAACTGACACCTGGAATGAGTCCCTGACTGCTGAGTTATCCTTGGTCCCAACTGAGTTAAGCTCTGCAGGAAAACAATTCTTTGATGTTGGTGGAAGATGCAGCACTGTCTATTCTAGAGACCATGGTGATGGGGCTGGCGGGCAGCTACAGTTAACTCCCCGTCAGGGTCATCAGGGTCATGGTCCTCTAAAGCTGGAGTTTCTAAATTCTTTTGATCTTCAGAATCCCCTGGAGAGCTTTAAGCATACTGATTCCTAGGTCCACCTTGACTTACTGAATGGGAGACTTTGGTGTGGGCCTGAGATAAAATCTTTGAAAGAAATCTCTGCAGAAGGTTTTGAGGATTGGACAGAATTAAGAACTGCCTCGCGCAGTGCTGCATTGTGGTAACGTGTGGAGACTTTTGAGTCAGAATGTATAGGGTTAATCCCTGCCTTGCGACTTCTCAGCTTTGAGCCTAGACTGGTAACTTCTCTGTACTTCAGTGCTGTCACCTGTTATACGGGGGTAATGATGGTACTTCCCCACTGAGCATGAGTGAGGATTAGTGTGGGAAGAACTCAGCATGATGTCTGGCATGCAATCCATACTCTATATAAGTTAACTATTATTATTAGCTATGAGGGCAATGTTAGTCTTTAAGAGCCAAATCTATTCACACCTTCCCCCTCCGTCAAAGACCAGAATAATGATAGTCATGATAATAGCTAAGAGTTATTGAGTATTTACTGTGTGCCAGAAAGCACAAGGTTCTTTCCAATAATTATCCCATCTCGTTATCACATCTACTCCCTAAAGTAGGCAGTATTAGTATCTCTGTTGTTTAAAAGAGGTATCTGATATGCAGAAAAGTGAGATCCTATGCCCAGAGTCCCGTTCTTTACACCTAGTAAGTGACAGTGCTGGGATTTGAACCCTGGACCATCTGACCCCAAAGCCCTTGTACCTAATAAGTGCTACCTTCTGCTGCTGCTGTACCTGCCATGAACCTCTCCTTTAGATGAAAAAATTCTAGAACTGTAAAAAACTCATGTTCCCTCAATACTTTTTGCTGTCTTCTGTGTTTTGTACCAGCCACAAACTTGTTTAATAAAGTCTTATGTTTTTAGGGTATTGAATGCTTTTTCAAATATCAAACACTTTCTTCCTCTCTGCTGCGAATGTTCTTGAACATGGTTTATCTGCTTCACACAACCATGCCCTTGGATAAACTGACTTACTGTTTCTCCTGTACAAACACTGTGAGCATCTTAAGGACAATAGGGTGTTTGTGGTCCTTCTTTTGCCTCCCTCATGGCCCAGCCCAGTGCTGGTAAAATAAGATGTCATGGGCAGATGCTCAAAGAGTCCTTCAGTGAAAACAAGCTGAGCAAGTTTGGGTTCATTTAGGATTTTTCTCTCTGAAATGTCTCCATTGGAAGTTGAGACTGTAGTCCCTGCTCTGGAACACTTAAGTTTTCTTATTCTCAGCTCTGTATCCACGGTCTGTTAGGGAGCCTTAAAAAGATCCAAAAGAATTGAAATCAAGACCTTGAAGAGATATCTGTACTCCCATATTCATGGGAGCATTATTCACGATGGCCAAAAGTAGACGCAACCTAAATGCCTATCACAGATAAACAGATGATGAAAATGTGGTGTATACAAACAATGGACTATGACTCAGCCTTAAAAAGAAGGCAGTCCTGCCATATGTGACAGATGAACCTGGAAGACACCGTGCTAAGTGCAATAAGTCACTCACAGAAGGGCAAATACTGTGTGATTCTACTTATATGAGGGATATGAACTAGTGAAACACATAGAAGCAGAGAGTAGAATGGTGGTTGCCAGGGGTGGATGAAAGCAAAATGAGGAGTTATCGTTCAACAGGTATAAAATTACAGTTACGCAAGATGAATAAGTTCTAGAGATCTGCTGTATAACATTGTGCCTATAGTTACCAATACTGTGGTGTACAGTTAAAAATTTAAGAGAGCTGGTCTCATATTGAGTGTTGTTACCACAATTTAAAAAAAGAGGGCTACTCACATAAAATGGGAGTGAGACTGCCTTACCTGTCTAGTTTGGTCTGCCTCTCATTTGCCTTGGTCTTTCCTGAAGGTGACCCTTTATTGCTGTCTCATGTCAACATCCTCTTTACCTGTAGACATTTTACAATCTCTTTTGTGTCAGGGAGTAGTCAGATAGGCCTTCTATATAGTCTCGTAGTGCTCTATATTTTCCTTTTTAGCACTCCTCACCATTTTTCAAAGCATATTTATCTGTGTCTTGACTCATGTCTCTACCCGCAGACTGCAGCACCCGTGTCTGTTTTGCACAGGATAGTATCCCCAGTACCTATCAGAGTGCCTGGCACTCAGAAAATATTAGCTGAGTGAATAGATGGATTTATTATTCATATATTTGTGAAAAACAAGCGTGGAGAGAAATACAACTCAAATGGACTCAATCACAAAAAGGGAATTATTGGCTCATATAATTGAAAATTCAGGCGGTAGATTCCTGAATGGAGGCAGGAGGCAAATGCTCAAACAATGAGGATCAAAATCTCCATCTCTCAGCTCTGCCTCTCTCTGTTATCCTTATGCTTAGACAGCCCGTTATCTTATGGTGAATAGACTGCAACCAGCTGCAGGAGAGTATCCTCACAATGTTGTCATCTCAGTGTAAAAAGCCTTTTTCTCTATTCTTCCATCAGAAGTCCCAGACTTGCATGTTATTGGCCCAACTTGGGTAACATGCTCGTGTCCTGAACCAATCACTGTTGCCTGGAGGGAGGGTCGTGTGAGTTGTCCAGGCTTTGGTCATGCCCATCCCAGGATCAGGGGAGGGTGTGCTCAGCCCCACCAGCACTGTGTGTTCTGAGAGTCTGGGAGGTTGTTTTCCTCCTTGCTGCGACCCAGGTGTTATCTCTGGAAGGAAGAAGACGGGGTGCTGGATAGACAAAACTCATGGTTATTCACTGTGGTACCAACCTACCTCTAAGTCTGATGAGTGTCGCTGAAGTTAAGAAGTAGAAAAGGTCTTAGAAAGAAGAGCTCATTGACTAAAAGAACTCACTAGATCGCCAGGTGAGGCCCTCAATGGCAAAATCCAAAGTAAAGGAAGAAATTACCTCTACCAGCTTACTCTTCACTTCTTTCCTAACAAGAACCTCACTCTGGTTGTGAGCTGTGGTTTATTATGGTGAAGAGCCGTACACTGAACTGGGAGGAGTACACTGTTCATGAAAGACAGTGCAGGATGGAACAGGGCTTAACCAACACAAGGATTTGTAGACGTGTGCTTCCTTAAGTGGGAATTGAAATGCCTCCTTCCACCCACATCTCACCAAGTCAACCAGGTTTTCTAGGATTCTGTGTGTCCTATTAGCTTGTTTTCATTATGTCACTCCAGGGACCCCAAGAAGGGTCCAAGTGATGGGAGGTGGCCCAGCTCTCTACATTTAGGCTTTAACTTCCTCGTGAAATTGTCTTGAATAATGTATTTATCTATAACCTGGAATGGCAAGCAGTTGAGTTTCATTTTTGGCTCAGTAATCATTCATCTTCTTAATGCCATCGGCTTTTTTTCTGGAGAATTATCCCTCCTCCATTGGATGTGGGCTTCCATGTACATCTCTCCTGCTGCAGAAACCAAGGGGGGAGGAGAGGAGAGCAGATTCCACCTCTACCTGTTCTCTGAAAGAGCCAGAAACTTGATGTGTGACTTGAGTTCAGCCAATCAGATGCTCTCTCCTGGGGCTTAAATCTTGAAGTAGTGATATTAGCATAAGCAAAGTGTTTGGAGGAATTTTCATGGCACTGTTGGCAATGGCAGTGATAAGAGTGGTATCACCTGCAGTATTCTGACTAGACTATTTCTGAAGAGAGAGAGTTGCTGTGCTTCCTGTTTCTAGCAAATCAGCCCCTGGAGCCCTTGCCATCACCAAACCCCACTTTCCAGCTGCCCCCTGGAACTGAGCCATTTACATGCTTCCAAAGAATCTTTCTCGCTAAAGATCTTCGCAGTTGGTTTATTTTCCTTGCAGCCAGGGATCCTAACTGATGCCTTTGTTTTTTAAAAAAAATTGCTTTGACTGTATTTTATAGGTAAGGAATTCTAATTCCAAAGTCATCCACTTTCTAGAAAAGATTAGACCTTAGGGTAAAGCTGCTGGGCTGGGAGTCAGGAGAACTAAATTTAACCCCCAGTGCGCTAGCCATTTAGCTATAGGGTTTCAGTGAGTCATTTAATGTCCATCTCAGTTTCTTCACCTATAAAATGGGAGTAGGATAATTTTCTTTCTTTCTTTCTTTTATTTTTTTTTAGTTCGTCCTATTACATGACTAAAATCTGGGTATTTGTGTCTTACAATAGTTAGCATTGCCATAACTAATACATGGTAGGTATGTTATAGTTACTCAAAGAGAGAAACTGATCTATAAAACAAATTACTTATACAATATGCTTACTGTAGAAGTCAATGCAGTTGGAGAATTGGGATTACTACCAAAGTTAGAGAGCAATGTCAAAGAGGCCAGCTGGGACCTCAGGCAGAGCTTCATATTGTTTAATGTCTTCATAGATTCATCATGATACAGGTTCTGGCTCTCTGTATGGTGGGTTCGAAGTTAACTTTGCTCTGGTGACCTAACTCACATTAGCCAAATTCGTAAGAGATGATTTATGAAGTCTTATGCCAAGTCTGTGACACCTGTACCTGTTATACTGTTCTGAGTACCCAGGGTAACTCCAAGAAACATATTTACCAATCCTACCTTTTGATTCTTTTTTTCCCTCAGATTCTGTGAAGACCACAATTCCGTTAACATAATTATTTTAAATAGTCAACTTATAGTACAAATGAGCAGATAAATGTTACATCATTATCTCCCTGCAGATATATCTGACTCACTTAGTAGACAGAGGCTTGGAAGGGATTTATTTTGAAATCATTTCTTTAAATTTTATTTTTTTATACAGCAGGTTCTTATTGGTTATCTGTTTTATGCATATGAGTATATACATGTCAATCTCAATCTCCCAGTTCATTCCACCACCACCACCGCCCCCGCTTTCACGAAAATTTTCTGCTCATAGGGATGTTGTGAGTGCCAGTGAGAGTGTGTCACAGAGCACTGAGAAGGAAGAATACCATATAAACTATAAATATGAGACAGAATTATGTGGATCGTCCATGAGTGGATGAATTTGATTGAATTCTTCAGAGTTGCAACTTTATTCTACCTCTCCTCAGCACATGCTAATTACTGACATTGGGATTCATGTATTCATTCCAGAGACTTTTATTAAGTGCCCACTATGTGCCAGGCACCAGTCTCTAATTAGCATTTTTATAAGGAATTTATCATTTGCTGCGTGGCTGGCATCTTCTTCCACTTCTACAGAATACACTATTCAGATCTCCATGCCTGCAGGATGAAATCATTGACTAGTTTCCAGGTGTTCTTCCTCCTTTGCCAAGTCACCTTTTTCCTCCTGAGAAAGCACTGATGAAACAAGGGCCATCAGGAAGCATCCTTTCTTTCCTGCAGTGTCTTCGCTTTACCCAGCGAAAAAAGTTTCAGCTAGGTACGTCTTGTTGCCGAATCCAACCCCCTGCCCCCCATCAGTTTCTCAAAGTGTCCATGCTGGCAGGGGGAGAGGAGCCTGATGAGCTAGCATTAAGACTTTCATGTCAGTAAGGACGGGCAGAACAAGCAAGGGGGCAGATGATAATTTAGAGCATCAGCCTCAGCTAACACTGCTTTTGGGGGAAAAAAGAAAAGAAAGGAAACATAAATAACAATATCATAAACACTTTGGCAAATAGAAAAAGGCACAATGCCGTAAGAACTGTTCTGAACTAATGAAATATTTTTTTCTGACAAAAAATCATCAAAAAGTAAAGAAAAAAGGTGAGGTCTTCAGTTCAATAAATGAGTGCAATGCACAAGTCTTGAAATGAAATTTATTTGATATGCATTGAAAGCTACATCGTGTGATCAGCAGGGCAGAATTTCAGAAGGTGGTTGCAGTTAACAGTGATGGCTTGGAAAGCTTGGCAAGTGGGGTTTATCTGGAACAGGCTAAGGATCACTTATTCTTGTATTTTAGGGGAAGAAAGGGTCTAAGTAGACCCTTTCTTCCCCTAAAATAGAATCAATTTTGCTGGGAGATTTATTTGTCGGCCTTAATAGAACTACAAAATTATGCTGTCTCTAAGTGCTAATATTTAGCTCATTCTTCTGATTTCGGGGGTGAGAGCTGAGGTGAAAAGCCATCGTTTATGTCGATTATTTATAATCCTTAAGCGAACACAAAGAAGGGAAAGTTTCGCTGCTGCCTAATTATTTACAGTGATTCAGTATTTCTGGAGCGCCAGCTCTACCAGTGGCACATGAGAGTGGGCCCAAAAGCTTGTGTTGAGAGGGGCCTTTTACCCTTGTTCCACGAGGCTGATTGTTCTAATGAGAGGTGGACAAGCCTCCCTCTGCTGGGACTGGCTTCCGTTTACCACTTAAAAGCAAGCCTTTGCAAGAGGTGACATGTCGGAATGTGGATTCACAAAATGTGGGAACTGAGAGGGACCTTGGAGATCATCACATATAGCGCCCATCCACCCTGCCCCACACACTTTTTCCCCAGAAACTACAAGCTGGAGGACCTAAGTGAGTCCTAAGATGGTGACAGATGTCATACTGGAATCGAAGACTTGGAGAATTTCGAAATCCTTCCTGTAGCCGTGTTGTCTCTCCATTTTTGAAAAACAGAACCATTTGAAGGTATAGCACAGTTTAAATACCAGGTTATGGTGGCTTTCTCAATCTATGAGGTTGGGTCTTTGCACCCCCTTTCTTAGGGATTATCTTGTTCCTTTTAAATAGATTGCTTTCTAAGGTAGTATGGAGTGGAGGAAGGGAGAAGCAAATGTCATTTTCCAGAAAACATCTTCTGTGAGAGCAAATAGAGAAGAGAGTACTGGAGAGTGTGAAAGATTCAGCTTCCTGAGAGAGGCTCAGTGGGCTTGATGACCTTGATGTTCATGCTATAGTTGTTATGGCAACAGGAAAGTGAAATGATGGTTGCTAAGGGACACTGAACTGAAGCAGTCTCCATCATTACTGGTCATTCCACTCTGGAATTCAGAAATCTACCCAAAGCTAGTATGAGTCAGCAAAACAAATTTTTAAAGATAGAGCTAAAATCTGGTTATATTTAGTAGTATTTCTTCTTGAAGAAAGTCCCAAGATTTGGTAATGGTTGGGGCAATTGTTTTATTTTTATTTTAAATAATTAATTAATTTATTTGGTTGTGCCGGGTGTTGGTTGCAGCAGGCAGGCTCCTTAGTTGCGGCTCACCGACTCCTTAGTTGTGGCATGTGTGCTCCTTAGTTGCAGATCGCTGGCTCCTTAGTTGTGGCACGTGTGTGCCTCAGTTGCAACTCACGGGCTACTTAGTTGCGGCTCGCCGGCTCCTTAGTTGTGGCATGCGAACTCTTAGTTGCGGCATGCATGTGAGATTAGTTTCCTGACTAGGGATTGAACCCAGGCCCCCCTGCATTGGGAGCGTGGAGTCTTAACCACTGCGCCACCAGGGAAGTCCCAGGGCAATTGGTTTAAAAGCCTCAGATGACTTAAATGCGGTAAAATCTTCCAAATGGGAGGCACACTCATGTGGCCATGTCTGCAAACCTCTGCAGGCATCACGCCACCATTTCATTTACAAACAGATGATTTTTGAAACAGGTAATATATTCACAGTGTCAGTCTTTGCCTCGAGAAAGGTCAATGTAGTTAGTGAAGAGAAAGCTCAGGCTGTACCCGAAAATGGCTAGTGAGTCATTGAGTGGAATGTCGCCCTGTACCATCTTGGGGGAACTGTCAGTGACGTCAGTGTCCATTTTCCCAAGCGACGACCCTCACTCTTCCTCACAAAATTCACAGTGCGCAGAGGATACTTTGTTGACCAAATAACGCTGGGAAACAGTGACCGCAATAGAATCAACTGCCCTTGTGTTGTGATGCTCGGGATAGAGACCACATGCATGAGTCGGGTGGAGATGTTCTCTCTCCATCTGGTACTCTGTAAGCACTCAATATATGTTTGGTAACAGTTGGGTGGATGACAGGAAGGGCAGACTACTGTATCCAGTGCAGCCTGTGGATGAGCATTTTTGGACACATGCAGAGATATATAAAAAACGGTTCCTGTCCTTTAACCCTTCTTCCTTCATTCTTTCCCTCCTGCCTGACCTTCTTTCTTTCCCCAAACATTTCCTGAGCCTGTCCTATCTGGCAGGTGCTGGCAGGTGCTGGGGATACAGAAATAAATACAGGTACGCCCTTAGCCCTCAAGGAGCATATTCATAGTGGCATCATGAATTTGTAAACAACTGTGATAAGGTGCTAAGTGTGATGATGGAGGCATGAAAGATGCAGTGGGAATAGAGAAGAGCTAGCGCTGTCTGGGGGTGTCAGGTTGGTGCTCAGAGGGGCTTCCTCATGCAGCATCCTTAGCCGTGGGTGTGCATGCCCATGCATGCCCTTTCTCCCATGGGTGTACGGGAGAGCGTTTTTGTGGGTGGTTTTAGTGATTTATGACAGGTAGTTTCCTTGGGAAGCAGATGCCAAGATAGAGGTAGGTGTGGAAGAGGTTTGTTGGGGATAATACCTATGAAAGATAAGAGGAGGGCAGGAAAAGTAGGCACAGAAACCTTAAGACCATGAGGTAGGGCTGACACCTATGAAAGGTAAGAGGAAAGGAAGGAGGAGGAGCCTCACAATGTAGGACAGATCTGAGAGAGTCTTGGTCAGCCCAAAGGGAGCACTGGTGTAAAGGTTACCTGTAGAAGCATCCCATGCTAGTGAGTCCTGTGCTATTATTGTGCTTTGTCACTGGCTGGGGTGTGCCTGGGAACTGGGCGGCCTTCGCTAAAAATTGAAGTAGATTCTGAAGACACAGTGGAGACTGACAGCTAACTGCGCTCTCTCTCTCTTTTTCTTTCTCCATCCCTCCCCCAACCCCCTATTGTGGTCAAAAACACGTAACATAAAATTTACCATTTTAACCATTTTTAAGTGTACAGTAATGTTAAGTAGGTGCACATTGTTGTACAACAATCTCTGGAGCTTTTTCAGCTTGCACAGCAGAAACTTGATATCTCTCAAACAGCTTCCCCTTCCCCCCTCCCACAGCCCCTGGCAACCACCAGTCTGTTTTCTGTTGTTAAGAGTTTGACTATATTAGATACCACATATAAGTGACATCATGCTGTATCTGCCTTTCTGTGACTAGTCGACTTATTTACTAAGCATACGGTCCTCAAGTTTCATCCATGTTGTAGCATGTGTCAGAATTTCATTCCTTTCTCAGGCGGAATAGTATTCCCTTGTAGGTATATATCACACTTTTTATTCATTCATCTGTTGATGGACACTTAGGTTGATTATACCTGTTGGCTATTGTGAATATTGTCACAGTGAACGTAGGTGTGAAAATATCTCTTCGAGATGCCAGTGTCTCTCTTGAAGGAAGATCTGAGTGGTACACCCGCTGACTTTGGCACTATTAGAGTTCACGTCTCTTTGGACGGATTGTCAAAATGCATAAATGGAGATGCCCGTCATTGAGATGTTTGGAAGAAGCCAGATGATTGATACAAGGCTGTCATTTTAATATCCAAGGTTATTCTAATAGTTTTTTAAAAATTTATTTATTTTATTTTATTTATTTATTGTTTTTGGCTGCGTTGGGTCTTCGTTGCTGCACATGGGCTTTTCTCTGATTGTGGCGAGCGAGGGCTACTCTTCATTGTGGTGCGAGGGCTTCTCATTGTGGTGGCTTCTCTTGCTGCGGAGCATGGGCTCTAGGCACGTGGGCTCAGTAGTTGTGGCACACGGGCTTAGGTGCTCCCTGGCATGTGGGATCTTCCCGGACCAGGGCTTGAGCCCGTGTCCCCTGCATTGGCAGGCGGATTCCCAATCACTGAGCCAGCAGGGAAGCCCCTCTAATAGTTTCTTTTGTGCAGCTCCGTCTTTGAGAAATTGTCCCTCTCAGCACACAAAGAAGTGATGTCCTGCAATCATGATTACATTATGTAACTATACTCTTCCATGACTCCAGCAGCTTGGATGAGGATAGACACCTGAGTAAAGTGAATCTTTTCATTGGTTGAGCTCAGCTAATCAGACATTCTCACCTGGGAATTTGTAATTGGGACACAGGGATGATAGGGAGCTAGTTGGTGGCATTGGAACTGGGAAGCAGTAAAGGCATTCAGGCAGCTGTGTTTCATTCATGGTTAAGAAGAAACAGAGAAAGCTGGGCTTGAGAAGAATGTGCACACGTAGGGGAGAAGGAGGAGCGAGAGACCAGGAGATGACATTGCAGTGAAGAATGGAGAAGAGCAAGACAGGCAATAGCTTCCTTGGTTTGAGCTAGCTTTTCTAGTGTCAGTTTCTCAACAGCCTTAAAATTCCAAGAGATACTCCTGAACCTTAAAAAAAAATCTCCTCTTAGTTAAGGCAGTCTGGGTGGGTTTCCATTTCTGGCAATTAGATAACTCTGAACCTTTCTTAAAATGAAACTAACATTAAACTCTTATGATGCACAACCCAGAGTTTTCACCATGGGGCTTGAGAGTAAGCTAACCTGATGAGAAATAACCCTGCTCATTTGTGGCCTGGAGGAAGGGATATTGGTTCTGGACTCAATTTTAGTCCCCTTTCTGCTACTTTTTGACTACCTGACTTTGGACAATCACTTATTCTCTGGGCTGAAGTTACTACGTCTTCAAAATGAGAGTTGCTCCTGGTTTATAAAATACTGTGTTTTGGTAATATGTGTAATGCAGTATGTGTTAATGGACTGTGGTGGTCTATAACAAGTACAAATGGCTGCCATATTTTAGATGCATGGTTGGTGGAAAGGCAGCTATCGATTTTACATTTGGTAGTGTATATATGTCCATGCCACTCTCTCACTTCGTCCCAGCTTACCCTTCCCCCTCCCCGTGTCCTCAAGTCCATTCTCTGTGTGTGCGTCTTTATTCCCGTCCTGCCTCTAGGTTCTTCAGAACCTTTTTTTTTTTTTTGAGATTTTTTTAAGGAACCTCCATACTGTTGTCCATAGTGGCTGTATCAGTTTACATTCTCATCAGCAGTGCAAGAGGGTTCCCTTTTCTCTACAGCCTCTCCAGCATTTATTGTTTGTAGATTTTTTGCTAATGGCCATTCTGACTGGTGTGCGGTGATATGTATCTATTCTTTTTCAAATTCTTTTCCCATTTAGGTTGTTACATAATACTGAACAGAGTTCTATACAGTAAGTCCTTGTTGGTTATCCCTTTTAAATATAGCAGTGTGTACATGTCAGTCCCAAACTCCCTAACTAAGGGATTGGTTTTCCAAATAAGAATAGGTAGGATTTATACTGGCAGAGAGAGAAAAGGAGAAGGAATTCCAGTAAGGGAGACGATCATGAGGACGGATGGAAGTAAAATTGTATCTGTGCTCGCTTGCTCTTGCCCTCTCTCTCTGTCTGTCTCTCACCTCTGTACTCTGTTGCTATCTGTGTCTCTCTCTCCATCTCCATTGCTGTCATTTCTAGAGATAGAGATAGCTGTACATAGAGACATAGAAATGGATAGATACAGGTATAGGAAGGAGTGAGATATAGGAGGGAGAACAGGGAAGGGTGGGAGGGGATGAGTGGGGGAAGGAAACTCACCTGACTTCATAGGAATTCACTAGCGTTTTAAGAATAGAGCTATAAATTGAGAGCTATTTGCTAATGGCATTTTCTAATCTAACATGGAAAAGTATGGGACATAGTGGATGTATGCCATTTTCTTTGGTTACCCAGTATCCAAGGCCTGTCATATTTACAACAGAGTCTCCTATTAAGGGCAGTTCTTTCTGAGAAAGTGAGGGCGGCCATCATAGATTGAAGACAGAGCCTGAGACAGACATTTATTTGCCTGTGTGTGGTTCACTGGGGTGCACTCTTAGGAACAATGCCTGTAAGGGAGAGAGGAAAACAAAATGATGTTGAACTGTGTTTGCGTAGACATGTCAGCCAACGCCACAAGGAGCTCTGAGTCTGGGATGGTCCTTCAGAGATTTCCCAGATTGAGGCACAGGGGCTAGACTTTTGTGTCCTTGTATCCACTGGCATTGGATACAGGCTGCCTCTAGTAGAGGGTGTACCCTTGGGTGAGGCATTTCCTCCCAGTGGGCCATGATTCCTTGGGAGGGAGTCATCTGTGAGGCATCAGCAGGCCACATCTCCAGCAGCTGGGGGATGAGGGACTGGGCCCTGAAGGGAGGCACTGGTGATGTACCACAGCGTCCATTCCTGCAGCCAGTTTCCCTGTCTCCCTCTTGCCTGGCTGCTATGGCATGTGCACGTGCGTGAGCTCAGCCCATCATATTCTCTCACCAAGGACTTTAAAACTTGAGGAAAGAACACAAAGAAGGGTCCATTAGCCTTCACTCAGGGCAGCGGCAGCAGCCATAGGCATGGTTATCTTCTGAGGTTTGTGGGAGCAGTAACTAGCCAAAATATGCCTGATACCAGCTTTCCAGTGTCTCATGGTTCCTTAACATTTCTCAGTCCTGACTCTTGAATCTCTGGTTGATATTGTGTTTCTAATTTCCCGCCAGTAAATTCCATTTTATCTCCAGACATTGAGAGTGCATTTTGCTTTCTTGGAATTAGGAATTCTAATTGATAAAGGCAATAAATGCCAAAAGAGAAAGAGGAAAGAAGGAAAGCTAAATTCTAGAGTAATACTTATTATCTATGCTAGTGTTAATAGGAAGAAAGTATCTTTTTTTTTTTTTTTTTTTTTGTGGTACGCGGGCCTTCCTCTGCTGTGGCCTCTCCCGTTGCGGAGCACAGGCTCCGGACACGCA